>NW_027362771.1:514165397-514582897 GCF_046119375.1 Phyllobates terribilis | reverse complement strand
TTTTTTTTTTTTTTAACTTTGTTGCAATGTTCATTTATGAACAATTTGCTACAGGAAGCTGCATCATATTTCATTTTATAATTCTCTATGAAATTCAGTACATGATCTATATTGATTGATCATGCTGATGATAGACGGAACAAATTATTGAGAAGTTTATTCAAAAGGGGACTACAAATCAGGCTTCACAAATGGCCGACACTTCTGTATCTCTGTACTTGGATTTAAATACACAAGCGATAAAGTCACAGATAAAACAAGTGTCAAATCCAGTACACGTCACAGCTTTATTCAATAGAAAAAGGAGCAAACTGTATAATTTACAGATGTAACCTCTAACTTTTACTCTACAACAAACCTATAGAAGAGCATAGTCTTCCCAACCCCCCTCCCCATCTACCACAAGTGAAACTTTTCAGTGGACATACCAGTCTAATATGATACATATGTCTTGACTTTCCTGGTCTGTATATTGGTATTCACTCTCTCAGTTGGCAGTTCCAATTCATTATTCTGCCAGCACTATGTGAACTGTAACCCCCTTTTCTTAATTTCCTATCAAGCATTACACTTACCATTGTTCAATGGTCATAAATTGAAAGCCCACCACAGACAGCAGACAAAGCTCCACTCCCATTTTCTGCAATCTATCTAGGTGTCTCTGCTGATAGAGACGGATTACACTTGACAACAGGCAGTGGAAAGCAAGCAATACAAGAAGAAGACCCCTAATGGCCATGACTTGAGAGATTTTTTGGGGGGTAAGAAAACATATTTTAAGATATATTAATTTGTCTATTAAAACATTATCTATCAAATGATAAAGTTAACCTTGTACCTTGTGGTTATAAAAGTGTCCATTGATTGAAAACCTGTGACGTTTGATCCGTCTCTGCTCTCCTGGGGTGCGGAGATGGCCCCTGCGTCGTACCCCAACATCACTTCTTGTGCGCATTAGCTGAGGGGTTTCTTCCTGAGATTCCTTGTCCTCATCGTCTGTAACGTAAAATGACATTTTGTTTACACTCAGGACTTTGCTGAGTAGACTTCTTTTTTCCAAGGGGGTTCACAATTATTATCCATCTCAATTTATACTCTGTATATTGAAAATACACACACATTTACCAGTTCACAGTTTATATTAATTTTTAATAGGTTTTCAAACTCTCTGCCTGGTATCATTCAGGGATCCTCCTTATAGGATGAGTATTCTGGGTCATGACTTTAAAAAAAAAAAAACCCACACACAGCTGATTAACCCCTAAAGTGCCAAGCTTGCAGAAATGTTAGTTTTTGCTTCCCCACAAACACCATAACTTTTTTATTTATTTTTCAATGAATATAGCTACGTCAGTGTTTGCTTTTCTACGGAATTAGAGTTGATTTTTCAATAGCACCATTTTAGGATACCTTGTTAATTAACTTTTATTAATGTTTTTTCAGGAGAAAAAAAAAAACAAAAAAAAAACAATTCTTTTTTGATTTTGCATTTTAAGTTTTGCATGATTCACAGTGTTGATTAACTACCATGTTACCTTTATCCTATGGCATAGGATAAAGGTAACATGTACTATTGTACTATCCTGATGTTACCACTTCTACTTAACTTATTTCTTGTTTGACATTTCAGCAAAATATTAACATACATATATTTTCTTTTTTTTTTCTATGTGTGTGTGTGTGGGGGGGGATTTTGGATTTTTTTAAAGACATTAGCGTATGGCTTAAATAACGTTAACTTTATTATCTGTGTTGTCATAATACTAGCGATCCAGGTAGTGATCGAAGTCTCGGGCAGCTGGAATGACTGGCTGATCTATATGGCACAGTGAGGCTCATCTGGACAGCTCCCCGATTCCACTACGCAGGCGCGAGAGTTCATGCACCACATGGATGATGGAGAGACGTCATCTACTTACATGCACTTATAAGAGGCAGCGTTTGAAGGGACCAGGGAAGTGTTTAAAGGGACCTGGGAGGCGCTGATCACAATGTGGAGACACCCATCAGACCAGACTAAGCAATTTACATACAACGTGGGGCACTTTTTCTGAGGTGTGCAAGGGCCCGACTGAGGATATAAAGGGGTTGCAAGAACCCCATTCACATGATCTTAAAGGTTCTCTTTAAATAGCTTTCCGTTCTGGTGAGCACACTGGAAAGTTTATTTCCCAAAGATTAGAAAACAAATGAGAGTGTAATTGGCATAATTCAAGCAAGAAAATTCACCAAAACTTAAACAATACAGAAAAAAGAGGCAAAAGACAAAAAAAAGAAAAATACAAGCAATGGATATGCACAGTGAAGGAACTAATTATTTGATCCCTTACTGTTTTTGTAATTTGCCCACTGACAAAGACATGAACAGTCTATAATTTTAAGAGTAGGTTAATTTTAACATTAAGAGATAGAATATCTACAAAAAAAAAAATCAAGAAAATCACATTGTGTAAATTAGATAAATTTATATTGCATTTTGCAGTGAGAAATAAGTATTTGATTCCTCTGGCAAACAACACTTAATACTTGGTGGCAAAACCCTTGTTGGCAAGCACAGCAGTCAGACATTTTTTGTAGTTGATGATGAGGGTTGTGCACATGTCAGGAGGAATTTTGGTCCACTCCTCTTTGCAGATTTATCTCTAAATCATTCAGATTTTGAGGCTGTCGGAGCTTCAACTCCCTCCATAAGTTTTCTATGGGATTAAGGTCTGGAGACTGGCTAGGCTACTCCATGACCTTACTGTGCTTTTTGAGCCACTCCTTTGTTGCCTTGGCTGTATGTTTTGGGTCATTGTCTTGCTGGAAGCCACGACCCATTTTTAATGTCCTGGTGGAGGGAAGGAGGTTGTCACTCAGGGTTTTACGGTACATGGATCCATCCATTCTCCCATTGATGTGGTGAAGTAGTCTTGTGCCCTTAGCAGAGAAACACCCCCAAAACAATGTTTCCACCTCCATGCTTGACAGTGGGGACAGTGTTCTTTGGGTCATAGGTAGCATTTCTCTTCCTCCAAACACGGCAAGTTGAGTTAATGCCAAAGAGCTAAATTTTTGTCTCATCTGACCACAGCACCTTCTCCCAATAACTCACAGAATCATCCAGGTGTTCATTGGCAGACTTCAGACGGGCCTGCACATGTGCCTTCTTGAGCAGGGGGACCTTGCGGGCACTGCAGGATTTTAAACCTTTAAGATGTAATGTGGTACCAATGGTTTTCTTGGTGACTGTGGTCCCAGCTGCCTGGAGATCATTAACAAGTTCCCCCTGTGTAGTTTTACACTGATCTCTCACCTTCCTCATGATCAAGGATACCCCATGAGGTGAGATTTTGCATGGTGCCCCATATCGATGTCGATTGACAGTCATTTTGTATTTCTTCCATTTTCTTACTATTGCACCAACAGTTGTCTCCTTCTCACCCAGCGTCTTACTTATGGTTTTGTAGCCCATTCCTGCTTTGTGCAGGTCTATGATCTTGTCCATTAACATCCTTAGAAAGCTCTTTGGTCTTGCCCATGTTGTAGAGGTTAGAGTCTGACTGATTAATTGAGTCTGTGGACAGGAGTCTTTTATACAGGTGACTATGTAAGACAGCTATCTTTAAATGAAGGTAACAAGTTTATTAGGATAATCTAACTGGTCTGTAGGAGCCAGAACTCATAATGGTTTGTAGGGGATCTAATACTTATTTCTCACTGCAAAATGCAAATAAATTTATCTAATTTATACAATGTGATTTTCTTGATTTTTTGGGGGATATTCTATCTCTCAATGTTAAAATTAACCTACCCTTAAAATTATAAACTGTTCATGTCTTAGTCAGTGGGCAAACTTACAAAAACAGCAAGGGATCGAATAATTATTTCCGTCACTGTATATAGAACGAAAAGCATACTGATGAGTGACAGAAATCACTTACAGGGTGCAGTCACTATTGCCAAAGGCATTTAAAGGGCTAAAAGTCCTAAATCAGCTTTATCTCTGATCCTCATATTGGGCATTTGGCTTTTATCGTCAGGCTCACATGGAAAATTCTATGTTTTCATTATATAAAGTACACTATAAAATTTGCAGAAACTGAAGTAACTCCAAGATGCTTGATAGACCTGGCAACTAGTAGGGAGACGGGCCATTTGCCATTGGTGTGTTGTTCTAGTTTTATAGAGAGGAGATTGCATTTCTGGACTGTCCCGAGTAGATTAATCAGTGCCAGTCCAATGAGGAAGAGGAATTACCACCCTGCAGGACTAGTAGCCATCCCTGTTGTGAGGCTGAGACAGGCATGTCCATAGAGGCTTGCTATAGTGAGAGAGAGAAGGAGTGTGTCACCAGTAGGATGCAAGAGGTCACCACCGGAAGTAGATAAGACTGCGAGTGTCCAGACAAGAGTGACAAGAGGTAGATGTGTCAAGACTGCCGCTGCAGACATAGAAGATTGGGGTGAGATGGGCTACTGAGAGAGTGCGAAGCAATGCGGAGTGCCCAGACGTGTAAGAGTGGTCTGCATGGTGAACCAGAGAGAGAGGGTCCTATGGTACAGAAAGGAAGAAAGGTCAGGCTGATGGCGTGTAGATATCGTGAGACCAGAGACGTAACTGTTTCTTGTAAAGAGAACCGAAGATAAAAACAAAATGACCAAATACCCTGTAGTAAGTAAGAAAATAGTAATAGGGTACTTCGTTATCATTGTTTTGATCGAAAAAACATAAAAGCCATGTCACCACGACAAGGTGTACACAAGCGTGAGGGGACCAAATTCTTGTAGTTCTCCTCACTATGTGTCAGCAGATGTTCAAGTAGATAAGGGAACAGTAGGACCTAGACCTGACTGTTCAGACACCTGCCTATGGAAAGCTATATAAACTAAATGAACAGCCCTCAAAAAAACAACGTTAAACTGTGTACCCTATGTTATTTACACGTACTATTACCATTTACTTACTTGCAACAGGGAATTTGCTTATTTTGTTTCTATCTCAGGTTCTGTTTCTTAGATGGCCACAGTGTGAATGTGCACCTATGTATTGCACTTATACCAACATGTGCTCTGGCTCAAATATATTTGGTTTTTGTTTCTTGTAAATCGTTCAAATAATGTTCAAGCTTGTGCCTCGCCAAGTGTAGAGAATCACTGGTGAAAGATTGTGTTGTGAAGTGCTTCCATGACACCAAGAGAGGAATTCCCAGTTGGGGACATCCTGTAATTCTTGTGGTTCCGGAAAGGACGCCGTTCACTACCCAGCATAACCCTTATAGGAGTACTGTCATACAGTATACAAGCAACTATACCAAACGGAGCCAAATTATCGTACCCAAACAGCAGTGCCGAACTTGGCCATATAACATTGTCTAAACCATGCTACCAAAACCATAAACTGCAAAAAGCATACACTATACAGTGAAAGAGTAACCGCGCCACTCAATGCCCAACATAAGAAATATCACCAGACCTTCCTCAAATAATATGGCGCAGGAACAGCAAATTTGGAAAGCTGTAATGGCTTTGTGTAAAAGTATTTTCCGTGGCACACCGCACCGGTGGCACCCATGGTCATTTGGTTTGATAGCCAAGACATAAAACTGTTAAATATTTGGATTTCCTCCCTGTTGTAACAAGATTTAAGTAAACCCGGAGCAGTAACATCCAGACAAGACTTGGCTAAAAATGAGAATTGTTCATATTGGACTAGACGTGTATCCTGGTACTGTATCCACCGTAAACCTATCCCTGGATTCTGGCTGGATGGCACCCAGCAGCCGAGCAGTGACTGTCAGACCGTGGCATCACTTGAGTATCAGCTCTTTGTTACCTTGTATTCGTGTCCCAGGTCTAGAGAATGTCCTCAGGTTGCTATGAGCAGACAGGTTCAGCAGACAAGCAGCGCCAATGCCAGAACACACTGCTGAATTATTCACATGCCCAGGATACGACCAGCTGATACCATGCATAATTCATGAGGAAGGGCCAGCTGTCAGTGTGACCTTCTAATGAACGAGTTATCCCAATAACGCTTGTGTCATGTGACAGCAACACTGCCTGACGGCCGCCGGCCTTGGCAGACTATACAAGCGACTTAATTGTAGCTTAAAATGTATTATTTCGTCTGTCTTAATTTGGAATATACAGTTACATTAACCACTTCGCGCCAGAGCCTGTTTTTGCCTTCGTGACCGGGCCAATTTTTTCAATTCTGACCACTGTCACTTTATGAAGTAATTACTCTGGAACGCTTCAACGTATCCCCCTGATTCTGAGTTTTTTCGTGACATATTGTACTTCATGATAATGGTAAAATTTCTTCGATATCACTTGCGTTTATTTGTGAAAAAAATCGGAAATTTGGCGAAAATTTTGAAAATTTTGCAATTTTCAAACTTTGAATTTTCATGCCCTTAAATCAGAGAGATATGTCACACAAAATAGTTAATAAATAACATTTCGCACATGTCTACTTTACATAAGCACAATTTTGGAACCAAAAATTTTTTTTGTTAGGGAGCTATAAGGGTTAAAAGTTGACCAGCGATTTCTCATTTTTCCAACAAAATTTACAAAAACATTTTTTTTAGGGACCAGATCATATTTGAAGTCACTTTGAGGGGTCTTTATGACAGAAAATACCCAAAAGTGACACCATTCTAAAAACTGCACCCCTCAAGGTGCTCAAAACCACATTCAAGAACTTTATTAACCCTTCAGGTGCTTCACAGGAATTTTTGGAATGTGGAAGAAAAAAATGAACATTTAACTTTTTTCACAAAAATGTTACTTTAGACCCAATTTTTATTTATTTTCGCAGGGGTAACAGGAAAAAATGGATCCCCAAAATTCTTGTGCAATTTCTCTTGAGCGCGCTGATTCCCCATATGTGAGGGAAAACCACTGTTTGGGCGCACTGCAGGGTTCGGAAGGGAAGGAGCGCCATTTGACTTTTTGAATGTAAAATTTGTTTGAATAATTAGCAGACGCCATGTTGCGTTTGGAGAGCTCCTGAAGTGCCTAAACAGTGGAAAACCTTCACAAGTGACACCATTTTGGAAACTAGACCCCTTAGGGAATTTATCTAGATGTGTGGTGAGCACCTTGCACCCCCAGGTGCTTCACAGAAGTTTATAATATTGAGCTGTAAAAATAAAATTTTCATATTTTTCCCACAAAAATGTTTTTCATCCCCTAATTTTGCATTATCATAAGGGTAATAGGAAAAATTGCACCAAGAAATTTGTTGTGCAATTTCTCCTGAACACGCCGATACCCCATATGTGAGGGAAAACCACTGTTTGGGCGCACGGCAGGGTTTGGAAGGGAAGGAGCGCCATTTGACTTTTTGAATGTAAAATTTGCTTGAATAATTAGCGGACGCCATGTTGCATTTGGGGAGCCCCTGATGTGCCTAAACAGTGGAAACCCCCCACAAGTGACCCCATTTTGGAAACTAGGAACTTATCTAGATTTGTGGTGAGCACATTGGGAGACATTAATAAACAAATCAGTAGCAGGTGAAGAATTGGTTTTATTTATTTTTTACGCCGTTCCTCGTGCGGTATAAGTGATGAGATTACTTTATTCTTCAGGTCGGTGCGATTACAGAGATACCAGATTCATATCGGGTTTTTATGATTGACAACTGTCACACACTAAAAGACGCTTTTTTTGCAAAATCTAGTTTTTGCATCGCCATATTTTGAGAGCTATAATTTTTCCATATTTCGGCCGACAGTCATGTGACGGCTTGTTTTTTGCGGGACGAGTTGACATTTTTATTGGTACAATTTTTGGGTACGTGACATTTTTTGATCGCTTTCTATTCCGTTTTTTGAGAGGTAAAATTAACAAAAACCAACAATTCAGGAATTATTTTTTGAGGGTTTTTTTTTATGACGTTCTGCGTGTGGTAAAAGTGATAAGGCAGAATTATTCTTCGGGTCAGTACGTTTACAGCGATACTACACTTACTGTATATTTTTTTATGTTTTGGCGCTTTTACACAATAAAACAATTTTATAGAAAAAATATTTTTTTTGCATCGCTTTATTCTGAGAGCTATAACTTTTTTATTTTTCGGCTGATGGGGCTGTATGGTGGCTTTTTTTTTGCGGAACAAGATGACGTTTTCAGCGGTACCAGTTTTATTTCCATTTTGCTTTTTGATCGCATTTTTTTCCACTTTTTGTTTGGCGATATGAGGAAAAAGCATAGTTTTTTGCTCCGTTTTTTATTTATTTTTATTACGGTGTGCACAGAAGGAGTTAATTAGTGTGACAGTTTTATAGCTTGGGTTGTTTCGGACGCGGCGATACCAAATATGTGTACTTTTTTTGTTTTTGCATAAATATACGGATTTATCGGTTTAATATTTTATGATTTTTTTTAACAGTTTGAAAAAATTTTGACTTTTTTTTTACATTTTTACTTAGTCCCTGTATGAGACATTAATTTTTATTTTTCTGATCACTGATCTCATGTAATGTAATAGACATGTATTACATTGTATGAGACCACTGCTGACAGTTTCACACTGTCTCCTGCTGGACTCAGCTTGTCACACCTGATGAAGGTGGCCTTGTCCACCAAAACGCGTTGTGTGTAGTAATAAATCAGTCATTTTAATTAATTTTTGCCCAGTTATTGGCGCTCTGATACCGCTATTCACATTCACTGATTGTCTTTCTCCCCCTGCTGGGGTGCGGTAGAGCTGCCTTTATTTACATGTTCAACCACCTGTGGGATGAAGTTAACTAAGAGTTACTACCCTGGTTTCCAAGCTGCGCTGCCCTAACCCCTCTGGAACACTGCCGTGAGTGTTGGTGAAGCTGGGCGTCCATCTCGGCGGTATGCGCAACTAACCTGATCACGTGACCCACCACCGTGAGATCAGGATCTGTGAACGCTGCTGCAAGCAGAAGACAGCCACCAACAGAGCAGAGCTTGTGGAGCTTTACATTGGGGTTATGCAGAGGTGCACAACTCCATAAGGTTAGTAGCCATTCCCACACCCCTCTACAAATTGCATTACTGAGTCACCCATCGTCTACATTGTTGGGTCTGGTGTCTCTCATCTTCCTCTTGACAATACCCCATAGATTCTCTATGGGGTTAAGGTCAGGCGAGTTTGCTGGCCAATCAAGCACAGTGATACTGCTGTTTTAAACCAGGTATTGGTACTTTTGGCAGTGTGGACAGGTGCCAAGTCCTGCTGGAGAATGAAATTTCCATCTCCAAAAAGCTTGTCGGCAGAGGGAAGCATGAAGTGCTCTAAAATTTCCTGGTAGACGGCTGCACTGACTTTGGTCTTGATAAAACACAATGGACCTACACCAGCAGATGACATGGCTCCCCAAACCATCACTGATTGTGGAAACTTCACACTAGACCTCAAGCAGCTTGGATTGTGGCCTCTCCACTCTTCCTCCAGACACTGGTACCCTGATTTCCAATGAAAATTGGAACTCTGGGACCTTGTGGAGTGTGTCAATGACTGCCTTCTGGACATCTGTCAAGTCAGCAGTTTTCCCCATGATTGTGGAGCCTACTGAAACAGACTAAGGGACCTTTTTAAAATCATCGGAAGCCTTTGCATGTGTTTTGTTAATTATTCTAATTTACTGAGATAATGACTTTTGCGTTTTCATTGGCTGTAAGCCATAATCATCAACATTAACAGAAATAAACACTTGAAATAGATCACTCTGTTTGTAATGACTATATAATATGAGTTTCACTTTTTGTATTGAGGAACTGAAAAATTAACTTTTTGATGATATTCCTTAGACCAGGGGTCCCCAACCTGTGGCTCGGGATCTATATGTGGCTCAGGGGTTCATGGTGTGTGGCAGCTTAGTGCTTTATCACCAGGTCTAACAGTTATGAAGAGCAGAGCTCCAGATGGTGAATTTTGTAAGTAGCCCCACACACAAGAGCAGATCTCCAGATGGTGACTTTTGTGAGTAGCCCCACATAGAAGAGCAGATCTGGATGTGCATGTTCTTGCCATGGGGGTAGAGCTATATGGTAAACTGGACATATGACGATTTTGACAGTAAGAGGGGTGCTTGAGGCCGCATGCAATAGTGTGGTGGGAGTTTCTAATGTGAGAATACCAAATGGGGGTAAGGTGGGAACCCATGGATACAAGTATACTGCCTCGATGTGATTTCTAAGGGGAAGCTTTGGCTGTCATTAAGCCAGTATTGGGGGTTCTGGGTGTCACTACCATGGAGGAGACAGGAGCTGAATGTCACCGCTCGGGGATTCTGAATGTGACTTGTGACCATCTCTCAGAGCTGAATGTGGCTCTCAAGGTCAGAAAAGTTGGGGACCACTGCTTTAGAGTAAGTCCAAATGTAATGACCGTGGTGGGGCGGTAGTGACGTAGCTGAAATCGGAAGCAATCAGCTGAAACGTTTCTCATATTGCTCTATAACCAATTACGGTACTTGTTTTTGCAGGGCACAAGTTGTTCCTCCACAAAATCCAGTGAAGGTTTAAAAGAGAACTTGTCAAGCGATTTATGCTGCCCAAGCCACAGGCAGTATGAATCACAGCCTGGCTCTACGATTGCAGCCAGAAATATCATTCTTTCAGAGAAAATATACTTTGAAGATCCAGCCAAAGACCATAGCTGAAGACTAGACTAGTCAGACTCCGCCTCCAGCGGCATCACTCCAGATGATTGACAGGTCTCTTCCTATGTAAATGAGAGGAGAGATCTGTCAATCACCTGCAGAGGTGTTGGTAAGAGCCAGCCAGGGGTGTAGTCAGACTATCCTCCTCTCTTGCTATGGATTCCAGACTGATCTTCAAAGTATATTTTCCTTAAGACATTGAAATCACCTGACATGTTTGCTTTAAGAAGCATATGGGAAAGAAAGTAAATGCCTAAAAATATGCAGAGGAATATAAAAAGATGTACAAGGAATTGCACTAAATGCCATTGTGTCACCCCAGGCCTGGATGCCACAAATATTAAAGGCTGTGTCTGAGAGCAGGAGGGAGGTTCCCTGGTTAGGGACAATTAGCATACAGCACCTCCTGTCCCAGGCCAGTAGGGGGAGCTGGCTGCCCTTATAAAAGCTGGAACTGGGGGCAGGGTTAGAGAGAACTGGACGACCTAGCTCAGGAGTGAGACTAGTCCCAGAGAAGGAGGGACAGTTCAGCTGTAGCTGAGGAGTCCGTGAGGCAGAGGAAAAACTGCAAGCCAGGGACAGAGGCGACGAGAGCCGGTCCTGGCAGAGAACCAATCTACCGGACATTGGGGTCCGAGGCTGCCACGGGTTATCAAGCCCAGCAGCAGAGAACCAACCCGCGAGGGATTTCAGGTCCCTTGGCCTAGTCATCCATTCATGTCAGCACTCTATTGCATGTGCTGGCCTTTTGGATATCTACCTATATAGCATTTCTTAACACATCATTTTTGGATGGGGTTGAATTTTGTAAAAGGAAAAAATAAATAAAAATAGAGATAGAATTTGACAACCATATATGCTACAACTGCACCTGCCACACCAGCATGTCATACAGTATGCTGGAAATAAAGGTCTGTTGAGGAATCTGGCAAAATCAGTTTGAAATTTCAAAAAAAATTGGGATATCATTCAGCAAGATCAGAGTGTGTTAGTAAAACAATTATGATCTGGCACATGGTTTTGCAGGTGAAACAGCCATTTCCCTGCATGATTAAGTGATTGTGAAGGGAACTAGTAAAAACCACAACAGCACAGAGCTGCTGCAGTTAAAAGCAACAGCATGACCACTGCATGTGAACGCAGTCTAACGTTTGTTTGCAACATTTGGTAAGTGATGAAACAATTGGGTTTGGTCTGCAAAGGAGAGAGTGTACAGTTATATTCCACATGATATACCTGCTCATAACAGCCCCACCCTCTTTAAATTGGTTAGAAGACTTGGATACTTTTTGGGACAATTATATGCAATGCATTTTGGGCTAAAATAATTTTTGAAATTGGGGTTTCATAAAAAAAATGTGCACAATTTGGCTTTTAAAGTGGTTTGTTATCCTACTCATTGTAGAATAAGATTAACTAAAGAATCCGTCACTGAGCTCCTTCTGACGGGAAGTTTATTACTCTTATCTATCTTTCTGAATGGAACTTAAATGGCAAAAATAATTTTTAGGCAAAAATACATACACATTAAGTAACCCCCCTCCCTTATACTTAGGGTGTCCATATAAATTTTACAGCCTCAGTGAAAAAAAAGAAAACAGAAAAGCTTTCATTGTCCCAATCATGTTACCACACAGAATTTTTTTTGCCATGCGTTAAACGCTCTTATCAATGCTCCCCCTTCTGTGACGTTTATAATGCTCGTGACTTTTAATATGGTAACGAGCCTGTGCCCCTTTGAACACATGGGTTTAACATCTAATCCCCATGTATAGTTACACTCCTGGTAAAATCTTGAGATGCCCATTGGCCACACATCACATGGAAGTTCAACTTACCAACAGTTGGGGTGTCCTCCACCTCTGTCACCTGGATATCAGGGATGGTGGCTGGCTGAGCGACTTTTCTGGAAGAAAACAGATTTAACAAATTTATTGCTGATCTGCAAAGCATAAAACTCCAGGAAACAGACTATAGAATAGAGTACATTAATGCAAGATTAGTGGAGTATATGTTACACGCACGCCGCCTGGTTCAGATAGGGGCGAGACAGGTTACATGAATTCTTTGGAATCCTGGGGGAATCATTACTCAGGGTGACTATCTGCTGCAGCTCTCTCAGTCATACAGGGGGTATTGACCCTCAGGCACAGACAGTTGGGTGGATTCACTTGCTGACCGGGCACATTTGACAAGAGTTCTCATAAACAGTAGAACAGTAGCATTTAATATGAAGCCGCACAGCCTGTGCAATTTAAGTCTCTTGAGCAACAGGCTCCAGTAACAAACAGTACAGTTTTTTCTTAAAGCACAAGAATAAACAGTCTTTCCAGTAGCACAGTACAGCACAGATCAAGTCTCTTAAGCAGCACACTTCTATGCACCCACAACCACAGGCTTTTCCTTCACAAAGGCACAGTAGTACATAGTATTCTTTATTCTGCATGGAGATGGAGGGGGGGGGGGGGTTTGATGAGGGAGATGATAACTGTGACACAATTCCTTCCAGTCCTTATCTTTCTGCCCGATAATACTCTGCACTGTTAGTTCAGGAGGTCTATCTGACCTGTGCTTAGCTTCACTCCTGATCTGAATCCTGTTCACTTCCCGGGTGCTTCTGTGAGATACAGATCACACACACACACACACACACACACACACACACACACCACCTTTCCCTTCAGCTCCAGCCAGACTACAGTAATAAACAAGTTCCCCACAATCCCCCTGGTGTTCTGCTAACTGCTCCCTGTCTCCTGTGACTGTTAACCCCTCTAGTTGCTGGATGCTTCTGAAGCACAACACTTCCTGTCTCCTGTGATTGTGTTAACTCTAATAGTTGCTGGATGCTTTTGAAGCAACAGCTCACTTTTATTTTGTCGGTGTGGTATCTTTGATTTTTTACACTCTGCAAAGAACCTGTGGCCCATAGAAGACTTCAAAAACCAATACTGGAGTTTTTCACATTCACTCCAAATTTTCATATAGGAAACAAGCACAGAGATATTGTATCTGAACCTTTACTATGGGCCACACATATCATGTGTGACAGCTGGTCAAATTCACTAATTTTGTTTGCGATAGGCCAAATGCTTAATATGTATGCTGTTCTCTTAACTGACTCCCGACAGCAGATGTCAACGTAAAGAATGGTCCTTTATTTCTGCATGATTTGGTAGAGGCTTTTTTTCCTCTACCCATTGAAGAAAAACATGTCCACTTTTCCGAGAAAGATGGAGAGTCAGAAAGAGAAGCTGTTGGCCAAAAGTCATCTTTGGATATACACTCCTCAACAATGAAATTGCAACACAGAAGGAAAAGATGGGGAATTGTAGAAATCACAGGAACTATAGACATGCAGAAATGCACACCGAATGCATTTGGGCACACAAACCAACAATAAGGCCATTTCTCCAAAGTGTCCCAGGAATTGTTTTTTTGCCAGGCTACATGAAGCCCATACTACCTTAAGCAGCCTGCATAGCCAAAACACGCTACCATGGCCTGTAGCATTTCCATATATGTCTCCCATTGAGCACATCTGAGATATCGTTGGTCGGCAATCGCAAATGGAGCTGCCAGCAGAAGATCTTGATGATTTGTGTGCCCACGTGCATTCAGAACATTCCCCAAACAACCATTAATAATCTCATTGAAGTTGTGTACGTTGATGTATTTCTGCACATTGTGCTCATATTCCTCATATCAGGAGGTTTTGTTCAATTTTTTTTACAGCATTTGCAAATCATTAACATGTCTATCGATCCTGTGACAAATCCATAACTTTTCCTTCTCGGTGTTGCAATTTCAATGTTGAGGAGTGTATTATCAAAAAGTTAGTAAGTTTAGGGTATATGGACAGGAAAACTGAAACTGAATTTTTATTTTTTCTTTCTTTTTTTTTTTATTTTTTAATATCCCACAGTCAAATGTTTCTTAGATAGTCTCTGTAACTGAACTGAAGATAAGTCATAAAGCATTGTTATGTCCCATGATCGGGAATTTCATAAACTATAATGGACTTTTTACAGTTGCTATGTATTACTGTTTTATTGCATTGTTGTTATGGTTACTTTCCTTGAAGTTTGTCCCTTCTTTCTCCCTGTCTCCCTCTCATGTAGCTGTGATGCAACTAACCCCTCCCTTCTTCCTTCTTCTCATTCTCCATCTTACCACCATTAGAAGCTCATGTGCTCACAGCCTGTCTCTCAGGAAAAGTTCTTTTTACCTGCTGCTGTATGCACTATAACAAGATCCTTGCAAGAAAAATAAAGTTTCTTCTAAATCTTCATCAACGTACCATCCTGCAGTTGAGTTAAAGCTATCTGCGAACATCGCCCTTGTAAGTAAGGTGAAGAGGCAATCTGGAAACAGTGTCTCACAGCGCCCTATACTTACAGCACAGCCATGGGGACAGAATAAGCATCATAAAGGGAAACTCTGTAGATATTTGCTAGTACTGTAAAATGCCGCAGATATTATGTGCATAAAATCTGCGAATAGCATGCTCTCAGTTTTCTGGAAGCCTGGCGTGCCCTTAAATAAGCTGATCACATTTTAAAGGAACAAATTTATTGAGGCAGTAATGTCTAATACTACCAAGTTACAGTTGAAAATGCTGGCACTACAACATCCTGATAGTGATTTTCTGGATTTTAAAAAGAGTCTGCCATAAAAGTATTGAGCCCGGGAACACCACCCAGACCTGTGCCAGTCTATACAGAACTTGTTGATTTATATCAAAGTCCAAGACATGTATGTAAGGAGTTGAATAACCAAGAATGTGCTGTGTCTGCCCGTGCCAAACCTGTTGTTTTTCAGTGCGCTCCCTAGAACGTACAAGACCCTGCTGAAGAGATTTGGGGTCAAGTTGCAGAACTAAACAAAAGCCTTGCAATCCTATGCAAAGAAGTTAAGGAGTTGAAGCATCAACCCAGTCAAGAGGACAATCCTTGCTTTATCTAGAATGTGCAACCCTACAGTCCCCGAAACAACTACTACAGAACAGGTAGGAGACCTACTGACAGATGTGATTCCCTAGTCGGCCTATTTGCCCCAGATGCAACCATAGTGGCCACATAGAAAGAGAATTCCAGTCTTTAAACTTGAAGTCCAAAGAGTTCCCGTTTCAGAACCTAGCCCCAGATTGACGATGAGCCATGATTGGGCTGAAATCTAGAAGGAGAGTAGAACCTTCAGAACCCTAGAGAAGTTACTAGGATCTAGGCCCCCAAAACTACCTGGCGATCTGACCCAGAACTCTATCTATTATGGTGATAGAAAATATGCCTATAGTTCCAAAAAGGAGTGTTAGTTTAGGAGAGAGTCGAATCAGAGTTCCTTCAGAGTCAGAGCCAAGCCAGAAAACATTTAGGGGAAATATTCTCCCTGTTCCTACAGGCCATACACAGCAGATGGACCCGGCAGGGTATGTACAAACTTATAATGAAACTGGAGGAACACCTTGATCCCTACAGGGCACTGCCTAAAGACAAAGTAAGCTTGGACTCAGGAGGAGCACTTAGCCAGCAGTAAGTCACCCATAGTACAGATGGGAATATTAGCACCCTGAACATAATGAAGACTAGTGGGATTGGGACATGGCGGCCATCTGGGAGGTCACAGCCCTAGTTGTTGAAGAAGGTTTCATAGTGCCACCATTGGACGCCAGTACGAAGCACTGGACGAACTTACTGTAAATGCACTCCCCTGATGTTCTCACTTTCTATATCTGCTGCCGTCAGCCTGTTAACCTGGACCTGGTCACCAACTGAAACATGTTATACCATCTATGGCGGTGTACCTCTCTGGCTGCTGTTTAAGTAAAGTTCAACTGTTTTTACTGGTAAACTGCTTCCTGACTCTTCTGTCTCCCTCCACCACACTAACACCACAGGAAAACACCACCAACCACCACAACTAGAGAGAGAACAGTAATGCCGACATTATCCCCCTGCATGTCCACAATGTGCCCCTATTTCACTGCACCGGAGAGCCAGGCACCGGGCACAGCCACCGCCCCCAACATGTGACAGCAAGAAGGATCAGACTCATGCCCGGTGTACTGAGTTATCTGCGCTCCGGGTGTCACATCACACCCTGGAACTTATTGGACTCCATGTTTCTAAAATCTGAATATTTTTGTGTCACTGCAATTTACTTCAGTAGCCCAATCCTCTAACACATCTTACCGAGAGCTGAGCAGATGTTGGAAGTTGTTAGGTGAAGTCCTTCCCCTGAAGAGCTGATGCTTTCATTACTTGACAATAGTAAGTTAGTGATTCCACATAATTAAAAGTCAAATTTGATTCATGACATGTGACGAGAATCCATGCCTGAGATGAGAATGGTATGTACTAAGAAGCCACATGATTCATCCTGTACTAACAGCAAAGGGACAATGCGGCTAAACCAAAAATGAGCATGTCCTTGCTCATCAGCGACCACTAGCAATGTGGTGCCAGGATACCACTAAACATGAAAAGTACTAAATGTGCTTAAGGTCTCTGAGATTTGTGCGTTGCTCAGCTTAAACTGATCACGAGAAGACAATCCTAAGAACAATAATATGGACAATGCTCCAGAGGTTTTCTAACACGTGGTGTTACTCTTTGTTGTGTTTGAAGGGAGCATCTGGAATATAGCAAAGAAAAGTTTTTGCCAAAAGTCTTAGATCTGTGAGTCCAAAGCAACTTCCAGGGCTTTTAGCACTGTAAGTCAGTGAATGTCTAATAAGGCTGTGTGCTGACGATGCATTTTTTAAGCATTTCCGCAGCGGCAAAAACGCTGCAGAAACGCTTAAAAAACGCATGGTAGAAGGCCTGCCATGTTCCCCAATGATAAACCGCATGTGCTGTGCACATGCTGCGGAAATTTCCGCTGCGGATTATCATTGCGGAAAAAAATGCAGCACTAACAATTATTTTGCGGAAGTGCTGCGTTTTCGCCGCCATTGACTTGCATTAGACCGCATGGATTCCACATCACTGCATCTGTAGATGCGCATTCCATGCGTTCTAATGTGCGGATGGTACCCAGGTCTAGAGAAGAGGAGACTCTCCTCTGGACCTGGGTACCATAGAAAACTGTAAAAAAAAGAATAAAATAAAAAATAAATATATATACTTACCTTCTGGTGGCCCGCGCTGCACTCCTCTTTGCTTGCCGGATGTTCGCGATGTACTGAAGGACCTGCGCTGACGTCAGAGGTGAGCTCACAGCTGGACGGGGGAGAGTCAGTGGATGTTGTATACCTTGACTTCTCCAAAGCGTTTGATACCGTGCCACACAAAAGGTTGGTATATAAAATGAGAATGCTTGGTCTGGGGGATAATGTGTGCAAGTGGGTAAATAGCTGGCTGAGGGATAGAAAGCAGAGGGTGGTTATCAATGGAGTAAGCTCAGGGTGTGTCAGGGTTACTAGCGGGGTGCCTCAAGGGTCTGTCTTGGGCCCTATATTATTTAATATATTTATTAATGATCTAGTGGAAGGGTTGCATAGTAAAATAGCAATATTTGCAGATGATACTAAACTTTGTAAAGTAGTTAATACAGATGAGGATAGGGCACAGCTACAGGAGGATTTAGATAAATTGGGGAGTTGGGCCAAAAAATGGCAGATGGGGTTCAATGCCGATAAATGTAAGGTCATGCACATGGGAAAGAAAAACAGCACTCACCCATACATATTAAATGGGAAACCGTTGGGGAAATCTGACATGGAGAAGGACCTGGGCGTCTTGGTTAACAGCAAATTAAATTGGAGTGCCCAGTGTCAGGCAGCAGCTGCGAAGGCAAATAGAGTCATGGCATGCATCAGAAGAGGAATAGGGGCATATGATGAGAACATTGTTCTTCCTCTGTATAAAGCGCTGGTAAGGCCGCACTTAGAATATTGTGCACAGTTCTGGGCTCCGGTGCTCAGGAAAGACATATTGGAGCTAGAGAGGGTACAAAGGAGGGCGACTAAGGTAATAAAGGGAATGGAGGGACTAGAATACCCAGAGAGGTTGTCAAAATTAGGCCTATTTACGTTGGAAAAGAGAAGGCTTAGGGGAGACCTCATAAACATGTATAAATACATCAGGGGGCAGTACAGAGATCTCTCCCATGACCTGTTTATACCAAGGATGGTGACAAAGACGAAGGGGCACACTATGCGTCTGGAGGAAAGGAGGTTCCTGCACCAGCATAGAAGGGGATTCTTTACGGTCAGAGCCGTGAGACTCTGGAACTCTCTGGGAGAGGAAGTGGTGATGTCCAACTCACTTAATGAGTTCAAGAGAGGCCTGGACGCCTTTCTTGAGAACAATAAAATTACATCTTATGCTTAGTTAATTAATCCAGGGATTTAATCTGACTGCCAGATTGGAGACGGGAAGTGAATTTTTCCTCAATGATGTAAATTGGCCTATACCGCATGGATTTTTTTTGCCTTCCCCTGGATCAACGCTGCGGAATAGCTGCAGTGCACAAGAAATAGGCTGAACTGGATGGGCGCTTGTCTTTTTTCGGCCTTATAAACTATGTAACTATGTCACGCGACGCTGACGTCGGCAGGTCCTTCAGTCTAATGCTGCCGGGACGGAGGGGATCAAGACTGCGGGGGCCATCGGAAGGTAAGTATAGATATTATTTTTTATTTTTAACCATTCTTTAGGTCACACTATATAAATCCATGCTGTTTGCATGGATTTATATAGTGTGACCAAGTTGACAAGCACTTTCCAAGTGATGCTAAAATCGCTTGGAAAGCGCTTGTCAACCCGCATACGGAAATGCAAGTGAAGAACGCTTCACATCCGCATGTCCCTGGCAGGAAAACGCATGTACAATCCGCATGTACAATCTGCATTCGTTTTTTTCTGCCAGGGAGATGCAGAAACGCTCAGGAAAAAATCCTGAGCATTTCTGCATTGTGGGCACATAGCCAAAGGAAGCATCCTCTTCCTTTAACAAAGGAATTTGGCAAAACCACACTTCCTGTTCCATGGCCGTACTGGCACCGGAGAGATGGCCGATGCTGCAGCTTCTGCTTGCTAATGTTTATATTGAGCAGCTGGTCTGTCCCTTTCCATAGGCCACAGACCTGATTCTCCTGGCAGCAGTGAACACTCACCTGTGGACCTGCTGTTCTAGGACTATCCTATTCCTGCCGGTAGGAGGGGGTCAGGTACAGGTGGGAGAAAGGGAGCGTCAAGAAGCATTGTTTGGACCAATGAAAAACTACAACAAGTGTAAAGCCAGGAGGCTACTGCATAAATATTAGAGAGATCCGTGGGTGAGGACCTAGTGACAGAATGTTAAGGAGGGGACTATCAATCAATGAGGTGTGTGAGTGGCACAAGTGTGACCAAGGACCTCACCCAAAATAGTTCAGCCGCCTTAATGACTGGCGTGAGTGTGGGCCTCACATGAACTTGAGGTGGGTGATTTACCCAGTGACAACACAAGTCCAGGTGTGCCAGGAAAAAGGGAGATTGTAAATTTGTAGAAGAGAATCTTGTATTGAAACATTATGAGCTAAAAAAATACTCTCATATTGGAACACTGCACACAAAGCACAAGTTATACAGCTTACATGTTGTGTTGGGATCTAGTTGTAGGGCAGCTAAACTGCTTGGGAGGTGGTAGTGGGCCCCATTTCCTCTTGGAACAGGTTGCACCAATGGTTAGTCAACCCCTTTGTGTGGTATAGTTTCTGGAAGAAATCCTGAACCCTTGCTTTGGGTAGGAGGCAGAGAGACATTTGATACTTAATTGGATATAAGTCATGGAGTGGTGTAGGTGGCCGCAATTGGAAATGTCACACTACAATTTGGCCCTCCAGTAATCACTCAGTCGTTGAGTGATCAGATCATTTAGGCCTACTTATCGGCAACACATAGTCATGTAAATAGGGATGTGTAGCCGACATGATGCTGTATGGGGGCAGAACGATCACATTACTGATTGTTCTTTCTCATACAGTGTTTGTCTGGCCTTCTGATTCGGGCATTAAATGAGTGATAATAAACCGGCATGCAATTGATCGGTGCTTATTAATGGGCAGAAATCGTCTAGTCTTAATTGGCCATGTGAACACAATGTTTTTTAAACTTGGACGAACTCCGAGTTTTTCCATCAGAAAATGGTTGGTAAAACCGCCAATGGTGGGGGTTTTCGGTTGCTTTTTGCAGCGGTTTTCCCTCAGGTTTTTTTTTTTTTTTAATTGTATGTATAGAATAATGAGCAGCTTCCAAACAGAAGCCACCTGAATAATGGTCAGGTCACTTCCTTCAACCACTAAGATGCTGGTAAAAAAAACTCAAAAGACCAAACCTATGCACAGCAGGACGTTTTTACAACGCTATGTGTATATTCATTTTTTGATCAATTCTTTAGCACTTTTTCAGGCGAGTTATGCAACATACCAGCCTGAAAACGACATTGGGCCCGATACAGCCAAAACAGTGTTGTTCACGCTGGTCTTAAAGGGGTATTTTCTATGTGGTCGCTAGTTCCTAATTGATACATGTTTCTGTAATATCTAACATGGTTTCATAGATTCACCATTCAGGCTAATTAATGGCGGTGAAGAACCATGGAACATCTCTCCTAACCTAGGAAGCTTTATTAATGTCTATTGGGGTTTTCAAAACCAGGCGACTCCTTTCCCAAAGTTTTTTTTACACATTATTTTTGTTGCCATTAGAAAGATAACCGCAATAAAAAGGGCGACAAAAAGGAATATCTTAGGTTTATCATGAATGTGAGTAAAGCAGTCACCATAAAGCTTCTACACGAGCATTATGCCATGATTTGTAAGACATATATACAGATAAAGAGCCTAATGGCCTTATTATTACACCCACAACAGACTATAAAGCTATACTGACCCTTGACTGAGCAGGTTACAGCCTGAATGCCAAGATGTAGATGACGGAGGAGGGCGAATTCGTTCATTGTCATCTTGCATCTGAAGCCGAATCGGACGTCTCAAGCCCCAGAAGATATTTAGCAATCCTTCCACGATCAACTCCTCCTCTTCCTGTGAAAGAGATCACCCCATAAATTATGGATATATAGAAATATATAGCAAAATCCTTATAGTCTACCATTCATTCAACCAGCATGATGCCAGATAATCAGATTTATGGACCATGATATAACAATGGCAAAGGAAGTAGGATGTTGCAATTGGCTCTTAAGTCATTAGGCCAAACCATAATCTTGATTGAAAGAAATCAGGAAAATTAAGGCGGCCTGTATTCTATATAGTCCAGAGGAAAGCACACACCGTGCAATATCCATCCTTATCTGCCCAGATTGCTGTGAGCGATATGTTTATATATTAGGGTCAGAGTTATTTTCCATTAACATCTATGGTAGATTTGGAAAAACAGATATTCAGAAGGAATAACAGAAACAGCACAGGGCAGAGGTCTAACAAAGTGCAGCTGTAAGGTGTGAACGGACCCTCCCTCCTATGTAATGGCTTCATTGTAAGTGGTTTCTAGTGATTCTGGAGCTTTGGGAATACACCTGCAACTTCATTAGGGAAGCAGCTTGGGGAAGGGTATACAACTCCAAGATCGAACTAAAATGGCCATTTGACACGAATATACAGTGTTCAGCATGAATGCGTACGCCCCCTTTGTAAAGTAAGATTTTATACAATATCTCACTGAACACAAGTCAAAATTTTGGAAACTGTTCAAGACTGAGTTTCATAGAACATTTTTTAACCCATAACATGAAAGGTTAATAATATAACTTTTATTACAAAATCTTCAGTTTTACTCAAATTAGTTGAAACAAAAATGAATACACCCCACATGAAAAACTACGACATCTAGTATTTTGTATGACCTCCATGATTTTTAAGGCCACACCAAGTCTTCTAGGCATGGAATGAACAAGTTGGCGACATATTACAACATCTATCTTTTTCCATTCTTCAGGAACGACCTCTTTTACAGCCTAAATGCTGGATGGAGAATGATGCCCAACTTGTCTCTTCAGGATTCCCCATAGGTGGTCAGTTGGGCTCAGATCAGAAGACATACGGCTACCGACTCACTTTCACCCTGTCCTTCAGAAATGAAACAGATGTGCGTTTTGGATCATTGTCATGTTGGAAAATTGCATGTCTACAAAGGGCACGGAGTGATGATAGCTTCTTCACTTTCAATATAGAGCAGTATATCTGTGACTTCATGATCCCATCAATGAAATGTAGCTCTCAGATACCAGCAGCACTCATGCAGTCCCACATAAGGACACTGCCACCACCATGTTTCACTGCAGGAGTCATGCGTTTTTCTAAATTTATTTTTCTAAAATGTCTTAGTATGCTGAAGCATTAAGATTTTGAGGCCGACCCCTGAAGGACAACCCTATATTATTATCCTTCCTTCACCAAACTTTACAGTTGGCACAATGCAAACAGGTAACTAACCTTTTCCTTGCATTGTTCAAACTCAGACTGGTTCATCAGACGGCCAGAAAGAGAAGTGTATTTTATACCATTCCATCCTACATTTGACATTGTGCTTGGTGATATAAGAATTACATGCACTGTTCGGCAATCATGCCTAGAAGCTCCTGGTACACAGATTTTGAGCTGATGTCAATTCTAGAGGAGGTTTGGACTTTGCCGTTATGGGCTTAGCAGAGAGTTTGTGAGTTCCCACTATGCGCCTCACTAGATTACCCCGCTCTGTTCCTTTATGTGGCCTCCACTTCGTGGTTGAGTTTCTTTGGTTCATAAGCTCTTCCACTTTTGTATAATATCACTCACAGTTGATTGTGAAAATTTAAGAGGGAAGAAATTTCAAGAACTGACCTGTTTCATCAAAGACATCCCATTACAGGATATCAGGAACATTTACAACAGAGTGTCTCGTTCTGAAGATCTCTCTATGGGGTGCGCTTAGAGTGATGGGCAGCCCTCCTGATCTAATCGTATGGGTGTGATCGAAAGGCTGTAAGCTATGGTGCACTACCCATCACGAAAGTATGAGTGGCGCCCTACACAAGTCTTATCGGTGTGCATTTAGAAGACTAAGCAGCCACCCCCGATGATTGGTAGGTGTGTGAGTGGTTGTTTTTTCAGTATTTTGCACCTTTTCTATCTCTGCTTTTTTTATGTGAAGTTTTTTGAATGAAATGTCTTTTTTTCAGTGAATTGTCATATGTTAGCAAAGGTAGATGGTATGGCGAGTGACTGCATTTATATACCGGGAAAATGGGACTGAATAAAAAAAATCTGCATTCAATGATTCAGACGTGTGCAATAATTCTGTCCTTATAATGTATGTTTGTATATATTTATATGTATTCCTCCTCGAAATGTATGAATAAATTGATAAAGTGAACACTGAGTAGACAAGACCAGACTGTGAATGAACACGCTCCATTGGCAATGCGAATGGAAACACTCTGTTGTCATGCTATGCATACATTTCCCAGAGGAATAACAGAGGTAGATCACAACGTTGAGTTCTTTGAATAGATTCTCCAGCATTTTATATCATTACTAAAACAGACATGTGACAAGTCAACGGTGTGCCGATCCTCGGAGACGATGGTGATCAGAAAACCTCTTCACGGTCAGTGCGGTTTTCTACATGTAAATCGGTTAATAAACCGTAAAATATTCGTCCTAGGTGAAGACACGTGCATCTTTTCACAGTGTATTATTTCTTTACCTCTCGATGTCGGAGCTGTAGGTTCTGTCCTTCATAATAAAAATTGTAATTCTTCAGATGTGCCAGCAACTCATTCCTAGAGGAGACAGATTTTGCATTACTAAATGTGTGAGAATACCGAATACTGCAAATCCCCAGATTTCTGTAGTCAAAACTAGGACGACTATATATAGAACAATCTGTCATGTGTGTACCCTCAATGGAGGAGGGAAGGAAAGTACATCATGGTTACAACCCCCACTACATGCACTGTAGATTGTCCAGATCCACATAAATCCTCTCCTCTCTATTGCCAGTGCAGATGTAACATGTGAATTGAGCCCACTGCTGTATAAATGGAGTCACTACTCGGGGCTTTGCAATTGGTGGAAAGATGGCCCATGCAATTGGATTTTCTTTGCATTGCTTCATGTACTGTTATATGTATCAGTTATGGCTGATACTGTGCCTTACTATTTGTGGGCATGTGTTTTACTGTAAGACGTGATGGTTTCTAGGGAAATGCGCTCAAAGCTTCTATCCATGAGGGTCTAGAAATATTTGGCCTCATTCGCCATGATGAGTAGAGAAGAGCACTAATTGGTCCAGGACCACGAGAGGGCACACAAGACCAATGAGACACTGGCTTGGAACCATTACAAGACCAAATTTAAAGGATTGTCCCTTATCCATATGGCTAGTGTAGGGATTCACATTCTTGGGTAGCCACTTTGAACCCGAAGCCACAGGGTTTTATAAGATAAATAGAATCATGTTTATTTCCATTGGTTGTACAGTACCAAAAACAAAACCATAAACATAAAATCCCTAGCTATGTTCAGGCCCTAACTTTTGTTTATGTCCAGGCACTAACTAAACAATACAGGCCCTGGCTACTTCAGACACTGCTGAGCTAGTCCGAGTTTGGTTACACAAAAGAGCCATCATCCCTAGCAATCAGTGATACTTGCAGTTTGGTGCACACGGTCTGTGCAGTCTCTTCTCAGAGAGATATTCTGGCTCGTCTCTCTCTCTTGCTCCAACACAACCCACTCTGCTCAGCTTCCCCCAGCTAACTGACCAGTGAACACATGGCCTGGTTCTAGACATGGCTATCCAGGTGCCCCCAATCAGGACCTGTATTGGTAGGATTTAACCCTAGCCTACCTGGCTCTCCTACAATACAAAATGGATTGCTGAAGGTCTGACCATAACAGGGCTCTAGAACCTAAGAACCAGGCTCTGAAGAACCCCTTCATGAATGGAGCAGAGATGCACATGATTGACCTACTGTCTCTTCATGGACTGTAGAACTGACGCAAATAGCTTAGCGCTGTTAGATTTCTCTGGCAGTCCAGTAGACAATGAATGGAGTGGAGGGCGAGCAATTGCACATCTGCTGAATTTATGATGGGGCTCTTTAGAGTCCTGTTCCTGGGTTCTAGGGCATTGTTATAAAGAACGTTGGGGGCCCAAGCAATATAAGGGATAATTCACTATTTTATGAATAACCCTTTAAGGGATGGCCTTAGGATGGTTCGGTGAGCATTGCGTAGTAGGCTTATGTGATATGCCAAAGGGCCGGACTTTCTTTTACAGCATCAGAGTGCAAGGGGTGAGCTGAAACAGGGGCTGAGGGCATCCAGTTAGGACAGCTCATTGCCACGACTTAGAGAAGCTGTAAGAAAGACCCATGCGCTAAGGGGCAGGCTGCGTGAAGGCGATTCTGTAATTTACAGTCCCACATCCTGGATGCAGGTGGGTAGTCACATGGAGTGCCACTGACAACTGCCTTGTTATCAGCTGTATCTTACCAGTAACTGAGCCTCTAGTGTTAAGAGAACCTACTGTATTTCTTCCTAATGGGAATTTTTCCTATATTGTCAAATTCTGAAGACCGTTCCTCTGTTTACTATGAAATAATTTGTCTACATCTCTGTCCTTATAAAGCTGCCACCTCAGCTTATACAAAGGACCTTTCAATATATTTTCACTAATGGGACTATAATATAGAGTATATCGTGCAGTAGGGTACTGAAGTATCTAGGTCACATCAGTCTTACTGTAGGCAAATGACAACAGACTTGAAGGATCTCCCATGGCTTCTCTATATCAGAGAATAATATTCTACATATTTTTTGTCTTTCATTGTAGCAAGTAAAATAATGTCCTACAAGATCACACTATAACTGTGCAATAAAGAAAACAAAAAGAGGAAATAATCTTTTCGATCCATAGACTGCGGATGAACAGACCCCAGAATAAAGTACTATATGTTCTGTACATAACCTTGTGTCCAAGTTATTTTCTTTTTCTCCAAAGTCTGGACCAAGCAGGACCTGGTGGCACAGAATCTAAGGACTTACAACTAGCAAAACAGAGGTGAAACTGCAAGCTCCTGGGCCGTAATGAAAAATGTGAAACAGCCCCTTACATACTATGCACCGTTGACCATGCTGGTGTCTTTTTATATAGCAGAGGAGCTTTTTTGGCCCCTTCTAATTCCAGGGCCCAAGCACAACTACTATGTCTGCACCCACAAAAGTTAGACCTCTCCTCCCCCCATGCTTAACGCCTAGAACATTTGCTAAAGCTACAGTAGCCATATGTGATATTTGTTGGAGTACACAACAGCTGCAGGCTTATGCTATGGACTGTGTTGAGCAGACAGCCAATGGCACGGTGTTAACTGTTAGAGTTGGTTAATGTGCAGGTCCTCCGTAGACTGGACCGTATGACCTCTCAGCCTTGTTTGTCTCAGTTCTTTCTTGTATCTTCCATGTTGTAGTAATGCAGATAATGGTTGCTGTATGTCCCAAGTAACCAGTTTATTTCCCCACAATGTCTGAGAGCTGATAATTCTGCTGAACGCTGCAACAACTGTTCACACAATTGTATTAATAGCCACGTGGTTTTCAGGCAAAGCTGTGGTTTTACTGCATTTTCTTCTATTGATTAAGAATGCAGAAAGCACTAACCACATAAATACTTAAAACCACACACTAATGAGAAATCTTCTTTCAGAGAAAAAAAAAGCCATTGACCAGTGATTTAATATAATTGTTATTTGCTATATTTTAAAGCTGAGACCTCATGAGATAAAAGTACATGCATCCTGCAAAGCCACGTGAGCGCCTCCATACTTGGTTGTAAACCTGCGCCATACAGATTCCCAAGGCTGGATGTGAACTGTACAGAAGAGCTCGCCATCACTGTAGGTACACAACCCACAGAGTCTCTGACAATGACTGTAGGAAGGACGGATTGAGCGCTGTCATGTCCCACGACTTGGGAATTATACACTATTGTATTATTGCTGTTATTCTGCTATGCTATCATGTTTGCTCTTTTTCAAGTTTGTCCTATTTGTTTACCTGTAGTCCAGCTCTAACGCATGTAACTGACGCGCCCCCTGGGCCAGTGTTGTTTGGGGGATACCCGGAGCCGGATCAGATGGGGGTTGTAGTCTCCGAGTGGCGGTGACCCGGTCCGTGCCCAGGGTGTCAAGCTCAGTGTGTGGCAGTCCTACAGATGTTACTGGATGTTCTTTAGTGTCGACTACGCCACCCGTTGATTTGCGGTCACTACGGCCGCCGCTGCAGCAGGGTCCGCTGAGGCTGGTGGTGTGTGTGCAGCTCAGGTAGTATAACCCCCAACGGGAGGGGTATAGCCTCAGGGGGTCAGTTGCAGAGGATGGTGGTTGTGGAGGTGCAGTGAGGATGGTAATGAAACTCTGAGTCGGGCTGTGCAGTTCAGGGTTTTTACTTACTGCTTTTGTGTTGGTCACTCCGGCCTTGAGTGACCACCTGAGCCGTGCTGCGTCCACCAGGTCCTGGACTCGGCCAACCCCCAGGTGATTCTGGAGCGTGTTCCTGAGCTCCCTTTCTGACTTGTCCTTCTCTCTGGCCTTCCCCACCAGGGATCCACCTAAGTCCGGCTCCCTCGGGCCTCTTGTTGGTAAAACCCTTGTCTCTGGGTTCCCTGACCCTATTCTTGGTTTGCCTTCCGGGTGGATTTAGTGGGTGGTCGTGGCAGATCCTGCCCACGACCTCCGGTCTCTGGCTAAGGATTAGTGCCCTCCACCAGCTTGGGATCCGGTACCCTTGTGCCAACTCTTCACCCTCTGGTCTAATTTTGGGTTCTTGGAGTTCCCTCTTCTCCCCCTCTGGGTCCTTCTTTTCTCCTCTCTCTCACTCTCTTGGCCTTGGAGCTGGCTGAGCTGCTCTGCTTGTCGGACCAAACCTCTACAAAAGACCCTGTTCTAAGATGGTTCCCACCTTATATACTCCCTCTATGTGTGAGCTCAGGTGACCAGCACCCAATGAGCTCCTAGCATTACCCAGACTGCTCCCCCTATCTGCCCCTACACTACTGGGATGTTCCACCCCCCTCCCACTCCAGCCAGGGACAGACGCTGTCGTACCTGCACATTTCTCTAGTGGGAGTACCATTGGTCTGTCCCCCGGAAATGGGATGTATGTAGTGCATGCAGCCTACTGAGCTCAGTTCCACACTCCATCCTTACCCGGGAGTGGAATACCACACCTCTGGCTTGAGGTGTAATACCCCTGTAGCAGCCGAATACTCAGGGTGCTACATAACCACTCCCTTCTTCCTCTTGTACAGAGGGTAACATGAGAGAAACTGACCATCTCTGGCTAAGCATCCTCTTTTCACCTGTTAGACGTGCCAGATTCATGAAGAGACAGACCACTCTTAATGAATTTGGTGCTTGTGAAAAGTGGAATACGCCTCTGTGTGCCCTCACCACAAATCTTACTCCAGTCAGGGACTAGATTAAGATTTCTTGCATAAGGCAGACAACAGCTCATCATGAATTAGACAAGATGTGGCATCATGCCCAGGTTCCAGCCTCATCCCTCCCCAGCTCCGTCGACGTTGGCAGAGCTGGGCTAAACAGGCGTAAAAGGCCAAAAGTTGTGAAAGTTTTGCACAACCCCCAGTTGTGCTGTTTTAGACCTTCCTTGAAGTGTTTTATGCCCGATTTCTGGTTAAAACATTTTGATGAATCAGGGCCTATGTGTCTAGGATGACTAGTTTGTGGCAAATCTCCCATGGCTTCTCCTTGTCCCATTCATTTGACTGACAAGTCTCTCCCCATGTGTGTGACCATCGCAGACATCAGATTGTCAACAGATCTTGACAAAGTTAAATGATTCTGCCAGTGACCTGCAGACAAATATCTTTAAGATCAGAATAAGGCCAGGTTCAGGCTGTCGTATATGACCATAATGACCGGACTCTGACTTATAGCCTCAAAAGCAAATATGAGGTCATAAGTTCAGCCAAGCATTGCTTTCCGTGTATGGACCATGAAATACAGCCATCCGCCATGTATGCCTATGAGGCTCTTGAGCTCAGGTGAGGAGACTCGTACTGGTTCATGCATTATGGGCCGTACAAGGATAGAAAACATGGATGTGTGAATCTGTCCCAATACAGATGAGATTTCCAATCGGCAAACGTTAAGACCAGAAGGTATACGTAATCTTAATGCATTGCAGCTCCTTCCATTTAAAAAGGTGCTAGCTCACAGTTTTCCCCCCATTTTAATTTTCTAATATCTATGACAGTAGAGGATTTTCTATTGAATTTTCTCTTTAAAGGGAATTTTTGTGAAAGAAGCTGCTATTATTTTTTTTGCACTCCTCATTAGTTGTTATCCACAAGATCCAAGTGCAAAAGATAAGAAATATTTATTAGAGCGTTAATAGGGTATACTGAAGTCAGATGATGAGGGAGGAAGGTTTCAATAGGAAAAAAAACTCACTTGGAAATGTACTTGTCCTTCCCGCAGGGAACTAGTGATGGGTCAAGAAAATGCTCCATGTGTTCATCCCTTGGTTTATGGGAGGGAAAGCCTGAAAGAGAAAAAAGTATTATAATATAATTAAGGTCAGGAACATTCATCATTAAAGACTGGTAAAATCAAGTGATGGCAATGGAAGAGGGATCATGGTCATTCGGCCGCATGACATTTATCAGAGTCACCATAGTGCCGCCATAAAAAGTCACAACTAGAAAACCAGTATCACACATATGAATTATACTGCATTGCATGAGTGATGAGATTACAAAAAATCTAATTAAGATGAAGTGAAATCGCCTGAAACTGGGCGAGATCTCTCTAAGAGCAGCAATATTTGTAGTCTTGATAAAAGTGGAAGACTCAACTAATATACATAGTACTGGTATACTGGATGGAAAATGCCCTTTAAAGAGTTGTCCTGCTGTTAGCAGCAGAGCATCAGTCTGACGAATACACTCGTTTTTAACTATGGCCCTTTTACATCCATTTTTGTCTTCTCACAGTCATTGTACCCAGTGAGTATTACAACCTAATTGTACAATTATCTCTTGTCCTGTCACATTGGCCACAAAGACCAATCTGAGGACAGCAGGTTATAGGGTAAAAGGAGCTCAGCAGATAGATATATAATGGGAGAAGATACTGTATACATTTTTTTAGTATGTTTTTTTTCTCCTTTAATCCATATTTATTTTGGACTTGGAACAGTTCAGTGCGTGGTCTTTTTTCTGACATACAGAACTGTGCAAAAGTTTTAGACAGGTGTGGAAAAATACTGCAAAGTAAGAAAATATAGGTGTTCGTTTATTTTTATTCATAAACAAAATGCAAACTGAATGAACAAAAACTAAATCAAATCAATATTTAATAAATTGCACACAGTTTTTGAAGGAACTCGGTAGGAAGGTTGTTCCAAACATCTTGGAGAACTAACCACAGATCTTCTGTGGATGTCACTTGCACGAATATCTCCATGTAATCTCAGACATACCCGATGATCGTGAGGTCAGAGCTCTGTGGGGGCCATATTATCAATTCCAGGACTCATTCTTCTTAGCACTGAAGATAATGTTATTAAGAATTGTTTGGGGCCATTGTTGTGTTGCAGAATAGTTTTTTGTTTTTTTTTACAGACACCTACCTGATGGTATTGCATGATGGACAAGTATATGCCTATATTTCTGAGCATTATGGACATAAAAAATGGGTAGTGTAGAGGACTGTAGATGCAGTGGTCGCACAAAAAAAACAGTACAGCAGATGAAAGACACATTATGCTTACTCCCATTGGAAATCGGAAGCTGTCCAACAGAGTCATTAGCTCAAAACGGACAGCAATCAGTGGGAGACAGTTACACTATGGTTCAGAAAAGTCTGGTCAGAAATTATGTTCATGGAAGAGTTGTGGCCAAAGAACTTTGACATTGAAATAAAGCCAAGCGACTTAACTATGCATGATAACACAAAAACTGGGTGCAAGACTGGATGGGTCAAAATTTGAAATATCTGACTGTAACAAAAGCAGTTTATTCACTGAAGAGCGCTACAAAAATGAGCGTCTGCAGTAAGAGTGAAGCATGGTGGAAGTTCCTTGCAAGTTTGAGGATGCATTTCTGCAAATGAAGTTGAGGATTTGGTTAAGATTAATATAGTCCTCAAGGCTGAGAAATAAAGGCAAATACTTATCCATCATGCAAAACCATCTAGCAGGTGTCTGATTGGCTTCAAATGTATTCTACAGCAGGACAATGACCCCAAACATCCAGCCAATCTCATCAGAACACAAAAATATGGCAGTCACACAAAATATTCATTTGATTTAGATTTCTCTTTTGTTCATTCCCTTTATATTCTGTTTATTTTTTATCAATTAACACTTGTATTTTTGAAAGCATTATTACTTTTCCACACCTTCCTAAAATATTTGCACAGTACTGTATAACACCAATAAGACCACCCATTGGACTCCTAAACCCAGAGAAAGGTGGAATTAAAATAACAAATTAAAAGTTACACTGAACCTTTAATGACAAACCAACATATCAATCTGTTCATCTCTTCCTGCTGTGTAGCAAACTGACCACATATCGGACTGTGTAACGGTAATACCGGCGCCCCTATGTGGTTCCCTGACTGCCTCCATGCAGGGACACCAACATAATCACTGCTCCGGCCGCACGTCATGGTCTCTGTCATTGCTCCCTGCTTCCTGGTCTATGCACGTTGCACAGGCTTCCCAGCGGCGTGCCTAGTGCAAGCACACGCTCCACTGTTCTTAAAAACGCAGCACGTGCACTTTGAAAATGACCCCAGCCAATAGCTGAGAGGCATCTTGTATATAAGGCACCCTCCCCAGTAGGGAGGTGCCTGAGCAACCCCTGTAGTTCCGTACATTGAGAATATATGCACCTATATGTTGCCAGGTCCCCTGCCCTAGTATCTTGTGTAGTTTGTTTGTGTTCCCATGAACCTTTTCAGTCTGAAGGCTACCCTGTATCCTGAGGTGTTGGAACCAGAATCTGAAGCCACTTTGACAGTACCTGAATCTGTTTTGGAGTGGCCATCACAAAGTCCTGATCTCAAATCCTATTGAAAATTTATGGGCAAAGCTGAAAAGGCAGGTGGGAGCAAGGCGACCTACAAACCTGGATCAGTTACACCAGTTTTGTCAGGAGGAATGGGCCCAAATGCCATCCAACTATTGTGAGAAGCTTGTGGAAGGATATCCCAAACGTTTGACCCAAGTCATTCAGTTTAAGGGCAATGGTACCAAATACTAATGAAATGTATGTAAACTTTTGACTTTGCAGTAAGTGATAAAAATGCCTTAAAATATTCTCTCTCTCTCATTATTCTTTAAAAATTTTGGTAATCCTAATTGACCTAAAACGGGAAAGGTTTATCCTGATTTCATGTCAGATATTGAGAAAAACATTCATATGTGTCTTTTTATATAGTGTATGGAAACTTCTGGTTTCAACTGTATTTTCAGCCACTAAAGCACATTCCAATAAGTAGACAATGCTTTCAGCATATTGCTTCCAGTGGCTAGCAATGTATGGATTGCGCAGCTCCAGAAATTATTTATTGCCGAGCGCCGTAGTTCATCTCCCATACTAAACAATGTATGGCACTGCGATGATCAGTCCGTCCATTGCTTACATCCGGCCGCTGCCAGAGCAGATATCGGCTGATCGGTGGAGGTGCCAGCTGTCAGACCCCCATCAATCTCATACTAAAAATAGGTCATCAATAGTTTAGTCCCAGGCAGCAACTTTAAGAATAGGAAGAAAATGAAAGAAAATATATTGCTAAAGTTTCAGAGCCTTAATGTACCATAGAGAGAAAAATGTAAAAAGTATTAATAAACTAATAAACAATTCTATTGTAGTTATTTCCAGAAATCCTAATGTAATTACCTGTCCCGAGCTCATGTGGCTGGCTGGAAAGCCTCAGTCTAATACACTCCACAGATGTGCGGACTGCAGCGTGTCGCTACAATATTAGAATTTCTGGGCTTTTTTTTTTTTTTTTTTTTTTTTCGAAATTGTATTACACTTCCTGTTTTCAGACATGAAACCATAGATGAGGCCTGTCATCGAGCCCTGTGATAGTCACTTCCTTCCTAAAGTCGCAGAGTTTCCCTTCTTACATGCTGATGAGGGAGCAATTGACAGAGAAAAGGGTGAAAATGTTGTAATAGTTGTCGCAATGTTATCTTTTCACCTTCTACCTGGGTAAGATGACGTACAATACATCATTGTCAGTAAAGGTACATTTAAAGGAGTGGTCCACTAATTGGACAACTCCTTCTCATACCCCATGCTTGGCCCGATAAAATAAAGAAAGTCTATGCTCACCTCTCGTGCCGGGGGCGTTCCATCGGCGTCGGCACTCGCGGTCCCGGGGCTCCCGTGCTGTTGTTGTGACAGGTGAGCCCAGAGCCCAATCAGTGCTGGTGTCACTGGCCCCGACTTCGCACAAATGGAACATGAAGAGGAAGTCAGAGATCAGCTGCAGCCCGGACTTCCTTTTCATGTTCAATTCGATAGAAGTCGGGGCCAGTGACATCGGCGCTGATTGGGTGCAGGGCTCACCTGTCACAACAACAGCACGGAAGCCCCGGGACCGCGAGTGCCGACACTGCTGGAAAGACCTCAGCATGGGAGGCAAGTATAGGCTTTATTTATTTTATTGGAGCCAAATATTTAGATCAAGAAAGGGTTGTCCTAGTAGTGGACAACCCCTTTAAGCACCCCAATGCACTTTAGATACCTGCTGACCCTACGATGGTTAGCAGCCGTCTCCCTAACGGTGGCTCGGTGGTTAGCACAGCAGTCTTGTAGCGCTGGGGTCCTGGGTTCAAATCCCACCAAGCACAACATCTGCAAGGAGTTTGTATGTTCTCCCCGTGTTTGTGTGGGTTTCCTCCGGGTTCTCCGGTTTCCTCCCACACTCCAAAAGACATACTGATAGGCAATTTAGATTGTGAGCCCCAATGGGGACAGTGCCCATAATGTCTGTAAAGCGCTGTGGAATTAATGGCGCTATATAAATGAGTAAAATAAATAAATAACTCTGCCATATACAGGAGCACTCCTGCGTTCTCTGCTGCTAGACCTCTGGTGGCGGCTCATCTCTTAAAGAACAAAAGGATTGGTCATCCAAAATCGGACATGCTGTATTCTGATCTCCCCCACCATAACCTATCAGGGAAGAAATGGGGGCCCCCATACACATTACACTGTCAGCCAAATCAATTGATATTACAGAGTTCAGTCGACATTAGTCTACTGTATATTTAGACTTTTAACCGTTTTAATGCGGCCAGTCGGCTATATGCAAGCTGACCGGCGGTCGTTTTTTGGTCTGCTTACACAGGGCGGTGAACTTTCTACGCACACAGTTCGATCGGCTCGTCCTGTTTACATGGAGCCATGTGTTGTCGATGAACGAGTGTTTGGCATTACCGGCATGTTTAGACAGGCCAATAATTGGGAAACTAATCCCGATTATCAGCTTGTGAAATTGGGCCTTAATGCCGGGTTCATCAAGCTATCACTGTGCGCAAGAAAACACGCACCGACAACCCAGTGAAAATTTGTGATTTTCCACAAGGTATAGCGCAGGATTCTGGTCCATTTTTTGGACAAGAATAGTGCATCTAATGACAAATAGACCCTCCACCCGTCTGTGGTATAGTTTAGCACACGGACTCAGTCATGTCTGCAATTTGTGTACTTGCACAATAATTTCAACCTTCCTCTTAATCTGGCCTAAAACTTTCCCTCCCGAAAGTTAGTTTCAGTCAATTGAAATCTATAATTGTGACTTGGTATGTGGTAGTGACTAGGAAGGGGTGGACACAGAAAGCAGCGGTGTGCACAGATCACACCACAAGTAATCCATACTTGCACGTTGTGCAAATACCTCTAAAGGGAATCCGGCACCAGGTTTTTGCTACCTCATCTGAGAGAAGCATGATGTAGGGGCAGAGGCTCTGATTCCAGAGATGGGTCACTTACTGAGCTGCTTGCTGTCATTTTGATGAAATCACTGCAGATCTAGCAGTTCTCTGAATGCTGAGCTATGTATAACCTCACCCACACCACTAATTGGCAGTTTTCTTGGTACACTGTGCATAGACAGAAATCTGCCAATCAGTGGTGGGGGCGGGGTTATACATAATGAATATGCTTGACTACCTGGCAAAACCAAAGAAATAAGCCAGAGCATAAGCTGGTATATGTGCAATGTGTAAGCGCATGTTCACACTGTGGCCATTTCACAAACCCAAGACAAAAACAAAATCAGCAAATACCGCGTAGTACGTAAATGAGTAAATAGTAAAAGTACATGTAAATAACATAGGGTACTTAGTTAATACTATTTTGATCAAAAAAGCATAAAAACCATCCCACCACGAAGAGGTGCACCCACTATCAAAACTACACTAAGAAGTCCAGTAAGTGACACATCACTGGAATCAGTGTCTCTGCCCCTACATCATGCTGCTCTCAAAAATCTTGTGACAAATTCCCTTTAAGAAATGTCTACTACTGTTCTTGCTCTGTTATCGTAAAGCCATAATCTACCCTAGACACAAAATTTGACTATACATTGATTACTCCACAGTGATGGAGGTGAGGGATGTGGTTCAGACTTTCTACAGATCTTCTTAAGTGACTGTAGTGGCTATTGTGGACACAGAGAAAAAGGCCACCCAAGTTCAAAAGGAAGGCACCAGGTATGGCGACTACACATTTGTAATGTTTATGGTGGAGAATTGTTTAAAGTAGAATTGTGTGAATATGTACCGCATGGAAGGGTAGTGGAGTTGGAATCGTGGAGTTGGAGTCAGTGTCCATTTTGGTGGAGTCGAAGTTGGTATAAAATGGACACCGACTCGGACTCCTAATCTATATAATAAATTGGGTACAGTAGTTCAATGCAGTTTGTGGGGAATATTTTTTCATAAGAATTTGGGAAAGTTATGAAATATCTGTCCTATTCCTGATATAAGGGTCTAGACTTTTAGCTGAGATGAATCTGTGCTGCAGTTTATGTGCATGATAAGTAGTGAAGCTGCTCCTCTACAGATAAAGGGAAAAAAACAAAAACACACAGGGAAAGAATGCCTGCACTCATCTCAGAACTGCTAGAGTGAACAGGAAAGCAGGATTAAGAACAAAAAAGAACAGGTTCTTGCTATTATAACTGATAATGCTTCAAACATGATAAAGTACAATTAAATTGATGAATGAGCATAATGAAGGTGAACAGCAGCTAGAAGAACATTTCAGATTTAGTAAGTTTGAGCTGGAAGGCCACAGTCCTGTTCCCATAACGGAGGAACAAATAGATATTACTACAGAAGAACCGCAAAATGATTCTTTACAATTAGATGATCTTGTTGAAGCTGCTTCACACCTCTCTCCTATTCATCACATGCGCTGTGTTGTGCACACGCTGCAGCTGGCAATAAGAGATAGTCTGCAAGAGGGACATGCTGCAACTCTGATTAGCAAAGTGAGGAAATTGGCTATTGCTGCCAGAACCCCTAAAATTGATTCCATCTTGAAGAGACGTGCTGGAAAAGGGGCAATTGTGGAATTACAACATTTTTCACTTGCTCATAAAAAAAAGAAGAGTTCAATCGTTCATCAAAACTGACTGTGCACGAGGCAATTCCTTTATACCCTGAAATTGTTAGAGATGTTGCCCATGTGGTTACTGCTTTGCCACCAACCCAAGTTAGTGTAGAGAGATTGTTCTCTAGTCTTAAAATAATAAGGTCAGATTTGAGGTCATCTATGAAGGAGGTTCTGATGGAGGTGATACTATTTCTCATAACAAATTCATAGACTGCACAAATGTTATTCAGTATGTTTTTGTTGAAAACTGTTTTTTCCCCACTTACTGCATAGTGTATAATAATTTTTTTAGTCCAAAAAGTGAAAAGCCTATTTGGCACAATACTTCTATTCAACAAACACCCAATCACGTCAAAGAAGTATAGATGCACAAGTTTGATAAAAAGGTTTGGAACTTTTATTGAATTATTTAAAAGACATTTATAAAAACATACATAAAGGGGAAGTGAACCAATGAAGGTGCCTGCAGTGCTAGTAACAAGGATAATCAATCATTTATTCTGTTTAACAAGACTAACAAAAGGAGATCATATCAATGAACCCAGTAATAAATATATGAAGAATTCAATAAATAAGTAAAAGGATCAGTATCCAAAATGCATTCATCTAATAAGCATTAGTGGATAACAAGTACACACCTTAAAGTATTCAGCATAGAACAATATAGTCAAAATGCCATGAAAGTATATATCTATAAATATGTCAATAGATCATCTAGAGAAAAGCCATAAAGCCCACAAGTGGTAGACAAGTGTCAATATAGGGCAAAGTCAATTATAGCCCACAAAATACAGAAGAAGAAGCGATTGCGAAATGCGCATTGGGGCTGTCCTTACCTGCAGCTGAAAGGTTGTATTGTCTTTATTTACATTCTGCTTATCTCCATGCTTGGTGATACCATCTGTATTTTGTGGGCTATAATTGACTTTGCCCTATATTGACACTTGTCTACCACTTGTGGGCTTTATGGCTTTTCTCTAGATGATCTATTGACATATTTATAGATATATACTTTCATGGCATTTTGACTATATTGTTCTATGCTGAATACTTTAAGGTGTGTACTTGTTATCCACTAATGCTTATTAGATGAATGCATTTTGGATACTGATCCTTTTACTTATTTATTGAATTCTTCATATATTTATTACTGGGTTCATTGATATGATCTCCTTTTGTTAGTCTTGTTAAACAGAATAAATGATTGATTATCCTTGTTACTAGCACTGCAGGCACCTTCATTGGTTCACTTCCCCTTTATGTATGTTTTTATAAATGTCTTTTAAATAATTCAATAAAAGTTCCAAACCTTTTTATCAAACTTGTGCATCTATACTTCTTTGACGTGATTGGGTGTTTATAGTGTATAATAAATTGTAAATATGCAAAAGTTTTTTTGTTCTAAGGCTGAGTTCACACGATGCGTATTTAATGCGTTTCCGCGGCGTTTTTGCAGTTGCGTAAATGCCGCGGAAACGCATTAAAAACGCATGGTAGAAGGGCAGCAATGTTCCCCAATTGAAATCCGTATGTGCTGTGCCCATGATGCGGATTTTTACGCAGCGTAAACGCTGCGCTCAAAAATCCGCAACATGTCAATTAATTTTGCGTAAACGCGGCGTTTTCGCCGCCATTGACTTGCATTAGACCGCGCCAATTCCACAAGACTGCATCTGTACTTGCGTAATTGGTGCGTTCTAATGTGCGGATGGTACCCGGGTGTGGAGGAGAGGAGACTGTAAAACAAGAATAAAATAAAAAATATATATATACTCACCATCTGTCGGCCCGCGCAGCGCTCCTGCTTGGTTCCCGGCACTTGCAGTGAGTTGAAGGACCTGCGCTGACGTCAGAGTCATGTGACGGGTCACGTGACGCTGACGTCGGCAGGTCTTTCAATTCAAAGTTGCCGGCAGCCGGGAGAACGGAGTGAGCAGGACAGCGCGGGCCATCAGAGAGTAAAGTATACATGTATTTTTTATTTTTACCATTCTCTTGGGTCACACTATATAATTCCATGCTGGTTGCATGGATTTATATAGTGTGACCTAGTTGTCAAGCACTTTCCAAGTGATGCTAAAATCACCTGGAAAGCGCTTGTCAATCCACATGTGGAAACGCATGTGAATCCGCATGTATTCCGCAGGAAAAAAGCATGCACAATCTGCATGCGTTTTTTTCTGCCAGGGAGATGCAGAAATGATGCAGAAATTTTCTGCTTCATTTCTGCATCGTGTGCACATACCCTAAAGTTGTATTCCAATAAATATTTTATGTTCTATCTAAACAGCCTGATTATTGTATCATAATAATGATTAAAAGTCTGATGTTACCATTTTACTACAGTAAATTTATCACTTAAACTTAAACATGAGCCATGTATGAGGGAGTTGGAGTTGTAGAGTCGGAGGTGGAGTCTGTGTCATGGAAATTGAGGAGTCTGAGGTATGGCTTACCGACTCCACAGCCCTGCCGCACGGTTCACTTGTTAGGCTGCATTTGCTACAGGCATCTGCACTGCTACTCCAGGAGGTGCCATGCCTTGAATGATCATTTGGCACCAGAAATATTGTTTCTGGGTCTTATTTGCAAAACTGTCAAAACCATTTGATTAGCTGCAGCAATAGTAAAATGACAAAAGCACAATTCTAACAAAACATTGGACTGGGATTGTTTCCTGGATGCCAACTTGCAATAGAATGTATGTCAGTGGGGCCAGTCTACTAAGATCTTATGCTGATGAATCTCTGATTTTACATGGAACAGGTGGAGGATTTACTTCGGTCAGATTCCATAGGAAACACGCACTAGAAAATTATAGTATGCTCTAGTACTTCTCTAACATGTGTGCGCTTTGGCTAAGTTCACCCCAGCTTTGTGTTAAAGGGAATGTGTCATGAGAAAATGACCCATTGTTTAAATCAGATTTTTTTTTGCAATAATTGTGCGTGTGTGTGTGTGTGTGTAATATATATATATATATATATATATATATATATATACACACACACACACACACACACACACACACACACATACACACACACTATAGACCAAAAGTTTGGACACCTTCTCATTTAAAGATTTTTTCTGTATTTTCATGACTTTGAAAATTGTACATTCACACTGGAAGGCATCAAAACTATAAATTATATACTTAACAAAAAAGTATGAAATAACTGAAAATATGTCTTATATTCTAGGTTCTTCAAAGTAGCCACCTTTTGCTTTGATGACTGCTTTGCACACTCTTGGCATTCTCTTGATGAGCTTCAAGAGGTAGTCACCGGAAATGGTTTTCACTTCACAGGTGTGCTCTGTCAGGTCTAATAAGTGGGATTTATTGCCTTATAAATGGGGTTGGGACCATCAGTTGTGTTGTGCAGAAGTCTGGTGGATACACAGCTGATAGTCCTACTGAATAGACTGTTAGAATTTGTATTATGGCAAGAAAAAAGCAGCTAAGTAAAGAAAAACGTGTGGCCATCATTACTTTAAGAAATGAAGGTCAGTCCGTGCGAAAAATTGGGAAAACTTTGAAAGTGTCCCCAAGTGCAATTGCAAAAACCATCAAGCGCTACAAAGAAACTGGCTCACATGAGGACCGCCGCAGGAAAGGAAGACCAAGAGTCACCTCTGCTTCTGAGGATAAGTTTATCAGAGTCACTAGCCTCAGAAATCGCAGGTTAACAGCAGCTCAGATTAGAGACCAGGTCAATGCCACACAGAGTTCTAGCAGCAGACACATCTCTACAACTGTTAAGAGGAGACTTTGTGCAGCAGGCCTTCATGGTAAAATAGCTGCTAGGAAACCACTGCTAAGGACAGGCAACAAGCAGAAGAGACTTGTTTGGGCTAAAGAACACAAGGAATGGACATTAGACCAGTGGAGATCTGTGCTTTGGTCTGATGAGTCCAAATTTGAGATCTTTGGTTCCAACCACCGTGTCTTTGTGCGACGCAGAAAAGGTGAACGGATGGACTCTACATGCCTGGTTCCCACCGTGAAGCATGGAGGAGGAGGTGTGATGGTTTGGGGGCGACACTGTTGGGAATTTATTCAAAATTGAAGGCATACTGAATCAGCATGGCTACCACAGCATCTTGCAGCGGCATGCTATTCCATCCGGTTTGCGTTTAGTTGGATCATTATTTATTTTTCAACAGGACAATGACCCCAATCACACCTCCAGGCTGTGTAAGGGCTATTTGACCAAGAAGGAGAGTGATGGGGTGCTACGCCAGATGACCTGGCCTCCACAGTCACCAGACCTGAACCCAATCAAGATGGTTTGGGGTGAGCTGGACCGCAGAGTGAAGGCAAAAGGGCCAACAAGTGCTAAGCATCTCTGGGAACTCCTTCAAGATTGTTGGAAGACCATTTCCGGTGACTACCTCTTGAAGCTCATCAAGAGAATGCCAAGAGTGTGCAAAGCAGTCATCAAAGCAAAAGGTGGCTACTTTGAAGAACCTAGAATATAAGACATATTTTCAGTTGTTTCACACTTTTTTGTTAAGTATATAATTCCACATGTGTTAATTCATAGTTTTGATACCTTCAGTGTGAATGTACAATTTTCAAAGTCATGAAAATACAGAAAAATCTTTAAATGAGGTGTGTCCAAACTTTTGGTCTGTACTGTACTGTATGTATGTATAAAAAAAATTTTGCCCCTTTTTTCAGACTTTAATTTTCTATTGTTTCAGGAAAGAACACATGTATATAGTCACAATGGACAACCCTATCTTTTGTACTGAAGTTTCAAATGAGTTTGTGCTATGGCAGGGGAGCAGGGTCAGATGTGACACCATCTATTGTGATTGGTGGATCCTGTGTTATCAGCTGTATACAGAGGTGCAATCAGTCATTGTAATAGTGCCTCTGATAATATGGAGCCTTGCTAAAAACCCGTGTGGAATGGAATCTGTCACCAGGTATTTTCTACCTCATCTCTGAGCAGCATGATGTAGGTTAAGAGACCCTGATTCCAGCAATGTATCATTTACTGGGCTGCTTGCTGTCATTTTGATAGAATCATTGGTTTATCTGCGGCAGATCTAGCAGTTCTCTCAATGCTGATCTCTGTATAACCCTCCCACACCACTGATTGACATGTTTCTGTGTACACTGTAGATAGGCTGAAAGCTTCTGATCAGTGGTGTGGGCAGGATTATACAGAGCCCTTGAATATGGAGGACTACATAACAGCAGGTTTAGTAGTCCTCTAGGATTAATCTGCTGATAAAACTATGACACATAGCTGGAATCAGGGTCTATGCTGCTCTCCGATTAGGTGCCAAAAACCTGGTGACAGATTCCCTTTAAGAAAAAATTCTGCATACTGTGCTTTTTCTTCCATTCTACAAACGGACACCAAAGAAAGACCAAAAGGAGCCCATAATAACCAAAGGGCCCCTATGCTTCTGTCTACATTATTTGAGCATGGATTCATTTTGTCTGTTCTGTTTCAGGAAAAGACTCAGGCTATGTGCCCACGATGCAGAAATGCTCTGGATTTTTACTGAGCGTTTCTGCATCTCCCTGGCAGAAAAAATGCATGCGGATTGTACATGCGGATTTTACATGCGGATTTTACATGCCAGGGACATGCAGATGTGAAGCGTTCTTCACTTCCATTTCCGCATGCGGGTTGTCAAGCGCTTTCCAAGCGATTTTAGCATCACTTGGAAAGTGCTTTTCAACTTGGTCACACTATATAAATCCATGCATATAAATCCAAAATATTTTTTATTTTATTCTTTTTTTTACAGGTACTATGGTACCCGGTTCTGGAGGAGAGTCTCCTCTTCTCCAAACCCGGGTACAATCCGCACATTGAACCGTATTATATCCGCTTGTGCAGATGCAGTGATGCGAATGTCATGCATTCCAATGTAAGTCAATGGCGGCGAAAACGCCGCGATTCCGCAAACTAATTGGTAGTGCTGCGGATTTTTCCGCAATGATAATCCGCAGCGGAAATTTCCGCAGCATGTGCACAGCACATGTGGATTATCATTGGGGAATATGGCAGACCTTCTACCAAGCATTTTTTAAGCGCTTCTGCAGCGAAATTGCCGGTGCGGAAACGCTTAAAAAACGCATAGTGGGCACACAGCCTAACAGAATTCCCAAATGAAAATGTAGATGTGGCACCCCAGGGGTCCGGTTGCCACAGTGGCATTGCCTCCCTCACAAGAGGTGATGCCATGTCTGGAAGCAAGCAGGGGTCCCCTAATCAGGTTTTACTAAGCATGCAACACTTTCCTGGCTCCAGACCAGCAAGGGGAGTTACTCCCCTTGGCAACTGGGATCTGGAGGCGGGGTTAGTTAGTCTTAGTGTGAGGAGTTGAAGTGAGGATGTTGATGAGCAAGGAGCTGGGGAGTGAAGCTGTGCAGCAGTTCACCCCAGAGGGACACAGAAGAACCGGACATCGGAGTCCGAGGCTGTGGGGCACTGAAGGCCCAGCAGCAGAAACCGGAGGGCAGGAGACTGCAGGTCTCCTGGCCCCATCAGACGCCAGGAGGCTCAGCAGCACCGCAGGGCCCAGCACTGCCACGTGGGAGCGACGCACCAGCAAGGCCCGAGCTGCCTGCCATACGGGTGAGCACAGAAACATTGCACTCAGGGACGAGGGCCACCGCACAGCTACAAGCAGCAGGGCCAAAGAGTTTAGTGGAAAGGGAAGGCCTCCAACTTCACTTGGCAAGGAGGATTCTTTACTTGCTTCCAGGCTGCCCGGACTTCCACTTCTAGCCAGTACCCTAGTCCCGGCTTGTCTAATCACCACCAGTAAAGAAAAGAGGAAACAGCCATTAAGTTGTGGAATGATTATTGCTGCACCATCAACCCCTGCACTACAACGCTCAGCATAACCCATAACATCTACACTGCCCTGGAGCTAAGCTCTACCTGCGGAGAGCCACATCATCCCTGCTGCAGTAACATCATCAGCTCCAGAGGACTGCTCTGCAGCAGCGGCACCCCTTAGCCGCATACCACAGGTGGCATCACAAACTTTATACAATCACTATAAATCCCCTATCAATAACCCCTTTTGATTGACCGCCCTGGGTCACCACCACTGTGACATCCCCCAGCATCTACCAGCCTGGCACCGGGTACCCCACGGCCCAGGGGGCGCGTCATAGACACGCTAAGCAGTGAGCTGTAGGTTTCTGAAATATTAGTGATGTATATGTTGTATGCATCTAATATGTGAGCGGTGTATACTGTATGTGTCTAATATGTGAGCGGTTTATATTTTGTTCCCATCTAATATGTGAGCATTGTGTGTGCTCTATGTGTATAATATGAGTGGTGTGAACAGTGGTTGTACTGTATGCATCTAATGTGTGATATATATATATATTATATATATATATATATATATATATATATATATATATATATATATATATATATATATATATATATATATATATATATATATATATATATATATATATATATATATATATATATATAATGTGGAATAGGGCTGCAGCCATTGGCGAGGTACTCGTGCTTCACGCCCCGGCATGCTACATGGAAATGGGGGTCCTGGTTGGGTGTGTGGACTTTAGCTGTGCTGGCAATGCGCCCCTGCAGACTGCATGATGCCGTTGTATTCGGCCTGCTAAGGAAACTGTACTGTTTGTCAATGGAGCCTGTTGATCATAAGGCTCAACTTGCACTGGCTGTGCGGCTTCTTATTAAATGCTACTGTTCTAGTGTTTATGAGGACTCTTATCAAGTGTGTCTGATCAGCAAGTGAAACAACCTATGTGTCTGTGCCTGAGGGTCAATACCCCTGTGTGCCTGAGAGAAGCTACAGCACACAGTCTATGATCACCCTGAGTAACGGTTACCCCAGGATTCCAAAGAATTCATGCGACCTATCTCGCCCCTATCTGAACCTAGCGGCGTGCTTGTAACACTAGCGTCACCCTGTCCTCAACTACCATCCCTATATTGGCTCTTCACCAATCGCCGCACACGTGCCTCACCCTGGCGTATGGCTAAGGCTAGGGATGGGAGGAGATGAGTACTAGTCAATGTCCACTAATCTCTATAGACAACAAGGGTAGACAAACAGGGGGGATTGCTTAGCTTTAGACGACTCCAAATGTGCACATGGCCTCAAGCACCAGAGAGGACAAAGTACTGCTCTTGCTAAAGCCTCACAAGTAGTAATGAATAAAGCCAGCACCTTCCTCTCAGACACACCAGGTATTTATACACCCAAGCTAGGGAGCTAACTAACCAGAGGGAGGTATCCACTAGGTCCTAGAGACAGCCTCTCATCTAAGAAGATGTCTGTAATGCCAAACGTAGAGATCTACTACAAACAACTGCAGTGCCACTGTGTCACCTCTGATACACCCATGACAGCAACATCTCCACTTCCTTACATGTGCATCTAATATGTGAGCAGTGTGTGCTGTATGCATCTAATATGAGTGCTGTATTTATTTATTTTATTCACTTATATAGCGCCATTAATTCCACAGCGCCTTACAGACATTATGGGCACTGTCCCCTTTGGGGCTCACAATCTAAATTCCCTATCAGCATGTCTTTGGAGTGTGGGAGGAAACCGGAGAACCAGGAGGAAACCCACGCAAACAAGGGGGGGAAATACAAACTCCTTGCAGATGTTGTTCTTGGTGGGATTTGAACCCAGGACCCGCATCTAATATGTGTGCGATGTGTGTGCTGTATGTGTGACGCGCCCCCTGGGCCGTGTGTGGGGGAATACCCGGAGCCGGGTCTCTGTGTAATGTCAGGGGTTGTAGTCTCCGTGGTGGCGACCCGGTCCCGTGGCTCAGGGTGGTCAAACCAGTGGCGGATCTGTTTATTTGGTTTTTAATGTTTAAATGTCCGACTACGCCACCTGTGGATTGCGGTCACTGAGAACCGCCGCTGCGGGGCAGACCGCTGAGGCTGATGTTGTGTGCTCAGCAGAGGGTAGTATAACTCCCCACGGGAGGAGTATAGCCTCAGGGCAGTGAGTGCAGATGGTGGGGGTGATGGTGCACGGGAGCAACAGTAATGACTCAGAGTCCAGTGATGCAGTCCAGGGTCTTGACTCACAGTTTTATACTCCATGCCACTTCTGCAGGTAATGGCTGCCCACCAGTTGAGGGGCTCGGCCAACTCCCAGGTACCTTTGGAATGCTTTTCAGGACCCCCTTCGTGTGTCCTTTCTCTGGCCTGTCATACCCCACAATTGACCACGTTTCTGTCCAGCTGCCTCGGGCCTTGGCGGGCAAACGTATGTTCTGTTTCCCTGGGCCCTATATGGTGCCTTCCTAACGGGAGTAGTGAGGGGCCGTAACACGTGCAATGCCACGGCCTCCGGTTACTAGCTGAGGGTAGTTGCTCTCCTCCACTAGATGAGGGATCCGGTTCCCTTTCTTGGCCTGACCCCCCTTACTCTGGTAGCGGCGGGCGTACGGTGGCGACTGGCCGATCCGCACCCCTGGGGTCCCTTCACTCCACTCCTGGAGCCTCCTCAGTTCCTCTCCTCTCCTTTCTTCTCCTCCAGGCCCAGGCCTTGTGACAGAGCCCCTGCTCCCAGTCTTCTTCTCTCTTTTCTCCCTCCTCTCTCTCTGACTCCAAGATGGTGCCCACCTTATATACTCCTCCTTCCAGTGCACCCTGGATCTACTCTCCCCACCCACACACTACTTGGTTCCCCCTTTCTAGGTGTCCCCCCCTCCCCACTCCAGCCAGGGACAGGGGCAGTTGTGCTCACTCTTGGGAGCATTGTCGCCCTGCCCCCCCCGGAAATGTGGTTTAGTGCATGTAGGTGTTAGGGTCCTGAGCCACACTCCATCCTTACCTGGAAGTGAGATATCACACCTCTGGGTGAGATGCAATACCTCTGTAGCGACCGAACCCTCGGGGCGCTACATGTGTCTAGTAGGAGAGGCAGGGGCCAAGATGCCTTGGCTGTATAGGGCCTAGAAATTCCCAATGGCTGCCCTGAGAAAACATCTGACAGTGGCCACAGTCTGATTGATACCTAGGCATCCATTCCATAGGGAACAATTTAAAAAAAAGAATATATACATTATTTTTTAAAAAATGGTTCCCTATGGGAAACGGATGCTTAGGTATCAGACTGTGGCCACTGTCAGAAGTTTTCTCAGGGCAGCCATTGGGAATTTCTAGGCCTTATATTATATATATATATATATATATATATATATATATATATATATATATATATATATATATATATATATATATATATATATATATACACACACACACACACCACACCCATTTTTTTTCTCATAACCCTCTAATTAGAAAAAAACTAGTCTTTTGTACTTTCTTATACATTTAAACCAATAGTATGTAGATGCATACCGACTTCACAGAGCCCAGGAGAACACACTTTTGCCTCCATCTGGTAAGAAGTGGCCTGCAGTAATATTAGTAATAAAGTTTATACAAGAAAAGATCCCATGGAATACATTAGGCTAAGTGCACAAACGCAGTTTTCACTTAGGCTAAATCTATAAACTAGCACCTGGCAGAGCACAATACAGCAATATGGAGTACTATTGTTGGATTATACAACAGCTACAGACTTGTGGTAAGGGACTGATATGAGCAGGCAGCGAGATGGCGCTTCCTTAAATGTTCTAGTTGGTTAATACTCTACTATTCTATGATCCCTCTGGTTTGTTGGTCTCAGTTCCTTTCCTGTATCCTCCATGTTGTTGATGAAGATAATGGTTACTGTATGTCACGTGTCCTTCTCCCACAATGTCTGAGTGCAGAATGATTCTGCTGAAAGCTGAAATCTGCAACACATATGGCCATGCTGTTAGCATGAAACCTTTCTCTCATCCGCCATATATTTTTCTGCCATAAAGTAAGATTGCAAATAAATCTTAGAGAAATAGTGAAACCTTTCATTAGGTTTTCCCATTTCTTTCTGATGGGATCGAACCGCAGTGTTAACGAGGAGGAAACATGGACCACAAGTAACAGTGTAGAATATCTTCCATCTCACATTTTAACGGCATATGTCTAAAATCATAACAGAATAAAAAGACTATGGATTTATATAAACGCAGGTCATTTAAGCATTTAGAATAATCATTTAGATTAGCCAAGGAAACTATAAAAACAATAAAAACTTTTGTGTACATACGTGTAAGTAAGAAATGAGAGTTACAACATGGAGTGACGGTGACAGCGGTGGAGTGTTGACAGGAAACCACATTACACAGCAAGTACTACAGAAGGAAGTGTTCACAGGTCACAAGCTCCATGTACTGCAGCTGCCGCAGGCCTGTTCTCTGTGTCTCATTATATAGTGAATATCATGGGTTTTTTTTTTTTTACATAGAAGTATATGGTAGAGTGAAGATTAAGAAAAAGAGTCTGCCCCACAAAGACAGCACCACTCTTGTCCATTGGCTTTGACAGTTATTGCTGCTCAGCCTCTTTAAAAGGAAAGATTGGCATGCAATACCAGACATGGCCCATCGCATTGACTGTGGGGAACAGGAAAATAAAATAAAGAGAAGAGCCTGTTCACACATTGCAAATTTTGTGGTAGAAATTTTGTGATTGAAAACAATCTCCATTCATCTGGATGAGGCCGTAAAACATCAATGGGACAGATGCAAATATCTGTAGCAAATATGCACCATGATGTGATTTCATCCTTATTCTCTGCAGCGTTTTTTTTTTTGTATTTTGGTTTTTTTTTGTATTTTTTTTAATTCATGGGTGAACTGGCACATGAATAACTGTTCCACCTGGTTTTGTGGATGAAACATCTGTTCTTCTGCGAAACAAGGCTCCTTTTTTTTAAAAAAAAAAAGAATCAATTGAAAAACAATCAAAACAAAGCTCAGCAGCTGTCAGCCAAATCGCCCTTTCACCACTGCCCCTCTGTGTGGCCAAAGGGCTCATGCAGACGTCCGAGCGCATCGGTCCAAGCACGGACCATTAATGCACGGATTTCTATGAAGCTGTCACAATCTGTGCATTGTGGTTCGATCTCGGACCGATTGCACAGACGTCTGAATGAGCCTTTACTCTGAAATTTTTTAAAAAATAACAGCAAGGTCCACATCACTTGGGCCATACATCATGGCTTCATCTAAATCAGGATAAAAAAAATCTGGATTCTTTTTAGGCAGACACAAAGGCGTACTCTTACACACTTCTGTGAACAACTTAAAAAGAAAATGGACATTGTTAGAATGGAGACCAAATAAAGTACAAAGTGACTTTGTCTGCCTCAATATAGTGACGATCTGACTTAACCCCTGATGAAGTCTTGAACGTAATGTGAAACAAAACAGTTCAGTTTTCTACTTATGACAAGCAATGAAACATGTTATAAAGCAATTACAGCCCTCATATCGACTATCAGGCTACAGTATGATCACGAGTGTATAAAAAAAAATTGTCAGTGTTTCTTCCAGAAAACTATTTTTCTTCCTCATTTGTCATCCGTATGCAATCCATTTTATACAGCAGCAGTTATTAAAGATTTACAAGACTAAATACAGTTTATGTATGTTAAAGAATTGCAATGTATCCGGAAAACTCAGAAGGTACATGGTGGCTCTGGATGGAATCCGATTTTTTTTTTTTTGTTTATTCAGACTTAAATGGGCGAGTCCCATCCGACATACGGAAGAAACGAGTGCATGCAGCACAGACATAAGGGCCGTGAAAAAATGATATATAAAAATCGCTCTGTGTGTGCATGTAGTGTTGTGTGAGTGTAGTAATATATTCCCCCACTATCGCCGCCGTTCTTCTCAGCTGCTCACTGAAGTCACTGCAATTATCACTACCTGGCTCCTTCTTTGCTATTGTGAGAGTGTGAACTGTGATAGCAGCAGGAGAGCATTAGGACCCTGTGAGTTTTGCCTGGCTGAGCTCAGTACAGGGGCAGATCAGGAGACCCTGTGTGTTCTGAGGGTGTCTGCTGTGGGGGGGGGGGGGGGGGAGTCTGAGGAGAGCTGTGAGGACTGAACTGCAACAAGATGCTCTCTCTACAAGCTTTCCTGTGGGGGCTGTTAACCCCTGGCCCTGGTGAAGCTGTGTCCCTGCTTAAGAACCAGTGCTGAGCTGGGGAAAGCTGTGTGGCTCTTTGGAGTTTTGTGGAAGTCCATGCTGAGTGACTAGAGACTTTGTGCTGAACGAGCCAAATGTCGAGTGAGAGGGAAAGAGACTGAGGATATCATCTCTGTGACGGAGCGCATGGTCGGTGGCCTGGAAAACAGTGAGTGACTATGAGAGGAGAGACGGGGTCCGATGTCATTCACATTGAGAGGATACTGACAAGCCTGGTGAAGAGTTCTTCCCAGACCTTAACCCGAGGCTACAGGACTAAAGTCTCCGGTGTGTTGGTTCGGCATTGGCCGACAAGACAAGGAACCTTTGCTGTTTTTGTGAATGTTGCTTTTTATTTGGCGCGAAAGTTTTCCCGGGACTAGCTGCAGCCACCGCGATTCACAGGCCTCTGATAGACCACGTCTGAGGTTAACGGTACCGTAACTGTAAGATACCCGGGTATCCCTATACTAGGGGTATAAGAGCAATTGGTATAGTTTCATGCATTGTTATGGTTAATAGTGGTAGGATTGTACTCAGTGTGCCATCTCAGGGGTCCCTATAGAACACCCCCATTAGACTGACAGTGTTTAGGTAAAATTGTTCCAGATTTTTAGTACTGTATAATTCACAAACTGGAAACCTTGAGATTGGCACATTGATTTCAGCTTTTGATGATTGTGTGTATTTAGTAGAGACAGTGTCCCAGATAGAACCCGAGATTGATTCATGCAATACTGAATTTTAGTCTAATCCGTTTTAGTAAAGAAAGTGTAGTTTACTTCTGTCTTTGTCTGTGACTCACTGGATCTCTCTCGGACCTCCGGTCATTACACTATTCAGGAGCCGGAAGTCAAAATTACAATGAAAGTCTATGGAGCCTTGTACTGATGTTCCATAGATTTTCATAGTAGTAGAGACTTCTGGGTCATGCAGAGTGCAGCATGACCATGACCAGTCTCCAGAACGGTGACGTCAATGAGCAGCAGAGAAGAACGGCGCTGGATCCTGGACACAGTGGCGGTAGGCGAGTATATTACTACACTCACACTACAAACACATTTACTACATAAAAATTATTGTGGGCTAATGCTTCTCTAAGTAACATTGGTCTGAGTGTTGTCCATTATTTCTCACACAGTACTCAGAATTAAAATACCATCATGTGAACTAGGCCTCACCAAGGGTGAGATTCAACAGGGTCACCTCAGTTCTCCCGACTCGAATGCTAAATTAATAGCCAGCTCGGCAAACTAAGGGAGCTGAAGACTCCAATCTGGTTTCCCAGTGGGTATCAGTGTCTGTAAGGGCCACAGCTTAGGACTTATTAACACCACAATATGGCAGATATTATTTTCTTGGGGCACTATAATGACACCGTACTGTGCTGAGATGTGCTGCAGAAGGCCGGAGAAGATAGAAGTCTGCAGAGACGAGCTGTGAATGTGATCATTGCGTCTGGACAAGATGAAGAATAAAAGGATGAGAATAACTGCAATAAGAGAAGATGTCACCTATAAGGTACCTGCAGGTAAAGGTCATGCTGGGAGCTATAAGTTCATGCAATACAAATGGAACAATGGAAGGGGCTGACCTGATATTGCAATTCACTACTGTACTAAGCACGATGCTGCGTTTGTGTGCTGGTGGCGGTTCCGGGGCTGCGTTTGTGCGCTGGTGGCGGTTCCGGGGCTGCGTTTGTGCGCTGGTGGCGGTTCCGGGGCTGCGTTTGTGCGCTGGTGGCGGTTCCGGGGCTGCGTTTGTGAGCGCATGGTGGTTCTGGGGCTGTATTCGTTTACTAGTTTTCATTTTGTGTAAATGTAAGAATTCTTGTGAGATGAATTGCTATGTGGCTATGTTAATAAAATAGTGTGATGACTGAGAATTTAGTCAGAAAGATGGGAGCAGATGTTTTAATATATTTTAAAATTCTGTAATCTTATGACATACTTTTATAACACCTACTACACAATCTGTACTCAGAGAGGTTCCACTGTGTGTTATTTGTGGCATTAAGTAGGACTGTAGTGAACATTTACCACATTACCTGCAGGAAAATGCGCCTTTGAATGTCAGTTACCATTACTTTTATATTATGGATGAAGGAAGGATGTGCATAAGAAGGCAGATTGGCAGTTTCAGGCCTTGGAAAGTAGGTGACAGGTCCTCATGAACGCTGCATTTTCAATACCTGCTATTCCTTAGTTTTGTTGAACCAAAAAGAAAAAAAACACAATAGTATTTACTGAAGTGGAATCCTGTTAAAAAAAAAAAAGTTGCTTCTTTCTGTCTCTAAATATCTCTATATCAATATACCCTTAGGGTGTGCGTGCACAGTAGTTTTGACATTGTTGTGCACCATGTTCATTTTATGAGGGGCTTTTGTTCACATACTCTGACAGTGTTCACAGCGACCTTACACCTCCTTCAGACTTTATTTTTTCATGGATAGAAGCTGTACCCTTTATTTTTTCTGTGGCTCTCCACAATTCCATATATCTTTTTTTGTGGACTGTTTCCACGAAAAAAAAGTTACAGAGACATGTCCATTTTTTACCATGGATAAGATCACCCATGAGTCTATGGGTCCGTGAAGATCATGGACAGCACACAGATGCCATTTGTGTACTGTCCATTTATAGGCTCAGGACATACATCCCATGCTACACTGTAGTATATGGAAGGAAATCAGTCCATTTTCTCACGCACTTGAAGCCTTACGCCACTTTTACACTTTTGTATTTTGCATGAATATTTGTAAACCAAAACCTGGAGAGGATCCAAAGCATAAAACAAAAGTACAAATCTTCCCATTATAGTTTTTCTTTTTATGGGACCATCCACTGACTTTGGTGTTACAAATATTGATGTAAAATACTAATGTGTGAATAAGGTTATAGGCTATACTCGCATGACATATTTTCGAGCAACACACTGACCAATGAAATGTAATGGTACAAATGAGCAATTTTCCACATGGACCAGGGGCATACATAGAAATCATGGGGCCCCATAGCAGAAGTTCTAATCCCCCCCCCCCACAGTAATTTTCCTCCTGCTGAAGTCCTAGATTCCTCTTTCATGGCCCCCATATAGTATGATGCAAACAAAAGTGCCCCTCCCCCCCAAACACAGTATGATACCCCCATGGTGCATTCCTCCACATGCACAGTATAATGACCCTACTGCACCCTACCTCAACTCCCAAGGCAAAGTGTGGTGACCCCAACACAGTATGATCCCCCAACTGTGACCCCCACACAGCTCCATGCAGTATAATGGCTCCCACTAGCCCTCTAAACAGTATATTGGCCTCCACATAGTATGAAGTATGAAGAACCCCACACAAACCTTCACACTGTATAATTGCTTGCATACAGTATAATGGACCCCCACATATTATAATGGCCCCACATAGCCTTCCATATAGTATAATGCGCCCCCCACGGTCCTCCATACAGCATAATGCGCCCCCCACGGTCCTCCATACAGCATTATGCACCCCCCACGGTCCTCCATACAGCATTATGCACCCCCTACGGTCCTCCATACAGCATAATGCACCCCCCACGGTCCTCCATACAGCATAATGCACCCCCCACGGTCCTCCATACAGCATAATGCACCCCCCACGGTCCTCCATACAGCATAATGCACCCCCCACGGTCCTCCATACAGCATAATGCACCCCCACGGTCCTCCATACAGCATAATGCACCCCCCACGGTCCTCCATACAGCATAATGCACCCCCCACGGTCCTCCATACAGCATAATGCACCCCCCACGGTCCTCCATACAGCATAATGCACCCCCCACGGTCCTCAACACCCCCATACTGTATTATGGCCACCGATAATACACTGGTCACTGATTTAAAAAAAAAAATAAATACAGTAAGGACACACGGATGGTAAAACGGACACATGGATGACACACGGATGATAAAATGGACACATAGATATCATTGATACCAGTTTTCCACGTATGCATTTTATATGGATGGTGAATAGATTATATAATTAGACCGTGGCATATTTACCGTGTATTTTAGGTAATATTACTATTTTCATCTGGATTTGTAGGAAGGAGCATAATGGAGGTGTGGTTGTGGTTGTCATGGCACATAAAATGCTTGTTATTTCTAAAAAGCTACATCTGCTTGACAGGGCCGACATTCACACACGTCACATGGAAATCTAATAACTATCCTGCCCACCTGTTCATACTATATCAAGACACATATGAACTATTAACACAATGTTTCTATGAATGTGCCCATTTTACACCCCCACATGTAGCAGAGATGGATTTGTAATTTATAGTTTTGTTGGGGGTATCACGGTTGGGTTCACAGACAAACCGAATTAATGGATCCGTTGCATAACTGGAGCAGAGGGGCCCCATTGATTACTTCGGGGGTCCATCTGGGTTACATTATGTATCAGGTTTTAACACAAAAAACAAAGTTGAGTATTATGCGCTTTTTCTTCCATTGTAAACACGTGACACATGGCGGAGCGCAGCGTACCCTGTAACAGCCCGTGGAGCCCCTCTGCATCAGTTATGCAACAGATCCGTTTTTGACATTAAAGGCCCCAGCCCCACAATCAGTATTTGGTCAGTATTCAGTCAGTATTTTTTCTCAGGAGTGGGAGCCAAAACCAGGTGAGGAACAATCAGAGAAAAGGTATAATAGAAACAAGTCACCAATTCTGCATTTATCACCCACTCCTGAGAAAAACTACTGACCAAATACTGATAGTGGGGCCGTGACCTAATTCTGGTTGTCTGTTTCTTAGAAAGGAACAGGTCAATAACGGACTATCTGATTAGAAGTATGAACTGGGTCTTATTTCTCTGCCATCCTGATATCATTGTGATGCGTGTCAGATGAACAACTCACCTCTGCTACATCTGCACATCTTTTACGGACGCTTATGCAGCTTTCAGCGAACATCAGTACAGGGGTTAACGCAGAATGAGCAGTGCCGGGGAATGTAGGAAAGTTGCTGTCCTGCCAGCAGAATGCATTTTGCTCACATACACAGCCTGCGTGCCAAGAAATCAAGTTTAACCCTTTCTACCGGCACCGGGGTAAAATGATTGAAGCATACAGCTGGCTGTATACCAGTGTATATACACAGCAGTGCAGCTGGGTACGTTATTCGGCGCAACTCGTCATATGTCGCGGTTTGCGATCGGCAGATTTACGTAGGATTGATGGTAAACCGAATGCATTATCGAAGCGGCGAAACGTGCTGCAAACGATCAAGTGACAAACTCAACTCTGCTACATCTGTATGTTAGAACAGTTTAATGAAACACGAGAGGAGGTAATAGAGCAGGAATAAATGTAGGGTTAACGGCAGACAATAAGAACATGGGGTAACGGGGAAATTAGGAGAATTGGAGTGTTCTCACCTGATGGTGTCCTCCGCTGTGTGTGTCCTCACGGGGTGCAGCCACTGCCCCTCTCCCCATCAATATAGGGAAGTGAGTGTATGGAGGAGCACTGTCTATACAGCACTGTGATAGATGGCTCAGTCTTCCCTCCTGCTGCCCAATGACAGCTGGTGGTGGTGCCGGGGCCTGACAATCATTGGAGAGCCTGGGCTCGGTTGGGCGTACCCTCTTATAGACAATGCTAAGAAAGGGAGGGGGTGTGCTGGTCACAGCATCTGTCTGAGGAAGCAGCCCAAATACTGGTGCAAGCAGGAGGAGATGGAGGGGGCGACAGCCTTTGTCGTACTTCAAGGGACGTGGGAAAGTTGCTAAGTGATACACAGGCCATCCGATATACCGCGAGCCCCAGAAACATGGGGACTACCCAGCCAAGAAGTAAAGCCCACCACCAGCACATACAGGGGCCGGCGAAAAGAGAAGATGCCATTACACACGCAGGAGTCCATTGAATCAAAGAAATGTCTATTGGTGTCATACTAAGGGCTCATTCACACACAAGGCCTCATTCAGACGTGCGTGATTGTTGTTCATCAGTGTTTTGGATCTGACTTTCATCAGTGTTTGGTCAGTGTCAGTTTTTGCCATCAGGATTTCATCGGTGATTTTCATGAATAGATAACATGTTCCTGCAAGGAAAATGTCTACATTGCCACATCTCCTTTCCCTAGTAAAATCAACTAAGGCCACGGCCCCACTATCAGTATTTGGTCAGTATTCGGTCAGTATTTTTTCTCAGGAGTGGGAGACAAAACCATGTGAGGAACAATCAGATAAAAGGTATAATAGAGAGAAGTCACCAATTCTGCATTTATCACCCACTCCTGGTTTTGGCTCCCACTCCTGAGAAAAAATACTGACCGAATACTGACCAAATACTGATAGTGGGGCCATGTGCCCATGATGAGTATTTGGAGAGGTTTTGTCCTTGCGTATTTTCTCTGTGTCAAAAATGCAGGCCACGTTCACATTATCAGTATTTGGTCAGTTTTTTGCCTCAGTATTTGTAAGTAAAAATCAGGAGTGGAAAATCAGAGGAAAAGTATAATAGAAACACGTCACCACTTCTGTATTTATCACCCACTCCTGGTTTTGGTTTACTAATATTGAGGTAGAATACTGACCGAATACTGAACGTGTGAATGTGGCCTTACAGTTCCAGCAAAGTGGATGTGTCTAAGGCTATGTGCACACTGTGCGTTTTTTTTTGTTGTTTTTTTTTCCGAGCAGAATTGGCCCCAAAAACGCATGTTAATCCTTACGCCAGCATTGCCTATGAGCATTTTGAAGTTCTGTGCACATGATCTGGAATTTTCCTGACAGGATTTCATCTACAGCATGTCAACTCTGTGTGCGTTTTTTTTGGCTGCATCTTTCCTATGTAATGCATTGGAAAAAAACGTATCAAAAAGCGTGGAATTTCCGCAGGGTTTTTTGCTGCCAAGAGGTGCAGAAATTTCTGCACAAAATACTGATGGCGCGCACATACCCTAATAGAAATCTTATGGCCTCTGTGCTTTTATTTTACGCACCTGCGGTGCGTGTTTCAAAGCCGCAGCATGTGAATTTCTCTTGCAATCACGCTGAGGTTTATGTGCAGATTTTTACCACAGATTTACCGCTATCCCCATGACCATTCAGTGCTTCCGCATGCGCGTAGACTGGCCACTGCCTCCTAGTACACCAATTGTTTATATTCTCAGAAAATCCGCCACTAAAAAATGCACGTGTGTTTTTAGTGCTGGATGTTGAGGTCCTGGGCTGCTGTGTTTACACGTGGTCTGCGGTTGTGAGGCCAGGTGGATGTACTGCCAAATTCTCTGAAACACCTTTGGAGATGGCTTATGGTAGAGAAATGAACATTCAATTCACGGGCAACAATTGACGGGTGGACATTCCTGCCGTCAAGATGCCAATGGCACGCTCCCTCAAAACTTGTGACATCTGTGGCATTGTGCCGTGTGATAACTGTACATTGTAGGCTGTGTGCACACGGTGCATATTTGCTAGCAAAACCTGATGCCAACAAAGTGAATGAGAAGCTTTAAGTGTCATGCGCACACTGAGTATTTGTGACTTGCAGATTTGGTGCAGAAAATAATCTGCAGCGTGGCAATTCTCTGTGCGTTTTTCACCCATTGAATTCACTGAAAAAACGCAGCAAAGATGCAAGGTTTTTGAGGCTGCGTTTTCCTTCCAACAGATGCAGAAATGGTGCAGAAATGTGTGCATCAAATACTCAACATATGCACATACCCTTAGAGTGGCCTTTTATTAGTTTCAATGGTTTTTATTACATTTATACATAGGGAAGGAAAGCGAGGGGAGGGAGGTTAAGGAAAAAAGGAAGGAGAATTTATTAGGGTAGGGGTAATAAGGAAAGGGCGGTGAAGAAAAGAAAGGAGAAGTCAGATTATATAACAATATTGCATTGTGTCCTGCCTAAGGCTCACCTGTGCAATAATCACACTGTCTAATGAGATTCTTGATACGTCACACCAGTGAGGTAGATGGATGATCTCGGCAAAGCAGAAGTGCTCACTAACACAGATTTAGACAAATTTGTGAACAATATTTGAGAGAAAAAGGCCTTTTATGTACATAGAAAAAGTCTTAGATCTTTGAGTTCAGCTCATGAAAACTGGGAGCAAAAACTAAAGTGTTGTGTTGATATTTTTGTTCAGGGTATAATGGATGTCTATCTATATCTTTGCACATCTTTAACACGTAAGCATCTGTAATTTCTATTTTGCATTTTATTCCGGTATGTGTCACACAGACGGCACTCGCATGTCACACTCATGTCATCCGTGTGTATTGATATCGTGCTGCCAGAAAAAAATGGACATGTCTACGTGTGTAAAATCACGGATATGTGCGCAGCCTTATAGATTATAATGGGGGTGTGTGGCTCCCCTGGGGGTTCAGTCGCCACAGAAGTACTGCACCTCACCCAGAGGTGTGGCGTCTCCCTTCTCTCAGGTAAGGAGGGAGTGCTGCACGGAACCCCAACACCTGCATCCAACACTACACTGCTCCAGGCCGGCTGGAAGGGCAAAATACAATGTGTTTTCCTGCTGAGCCCTGTCCCTGGCTGGAGTGGGGGGGAACCAAAGGTAGGGGGAACCAGTAGTGGGTGTGGGTGGAGGAAGTAGTTAGAGGAAGCACAATCATAGTGAGGTATATATAGGGAGGCCATCTTAGGGTGGCAGGAGAGTTCAGAATGTAGATCAGTTGTGAGGGAGCAGTTCAGAAGAACAGCTCGGTACAGTTCAGAAGAACAGTCTGGGAGCAGAGGCTCGTTAGGAGCTCTGCTCCACAAGTAGGGCCTGGTCTGGAGGCCCAGGAGGGGAGCAGGGAGTAGGCTCCATTCTTAGAAGGGATCCTAGGGGGTACGGCGCGTGCAGGACGGCACCCGTACGCCCTGCATCTGTCAGAAGACAGAGGGATCGTAAGCCGCATTCTAGTCCCCTGAGGGTCAAGCAAGTCTGTGTAACTTCGACGGACAGGAGTGACTTCAGAGTACCCGAACAGGATTCAGAGTGGGCAGCGCAGGGCAGGAGGGAGAAAGACCCAGTGTGAAGACGGTCAAAATAGGAACATGAGAAAGTGGGGTTCTGCGAGGTATTCCCATGCTGCCTGAGGAAGGATTGAACCCCTGCCCGGTGAACACAGCGCGACGCGGGAGGCCTGCACCTGTACAGTGCACCTGTGGACTGTCTTAAGAACTGTGAGTAAAATCTCGGATGACTGCACTGTACTGCCTCCGTCCATTCTTTCATCGGCGCCATTGTTCCCAGTGCACTACAACGCCCAGCGCAACCCACGCTCTCACTTCACTGCCCTGAGGCCTGCTCCACCTGTGGGGAGCCGTCCCATCACAAGCTGCCCTAACATCTGCCTCAGAGGACTGTTGCAACGCTGGTGATCCTCACCAGGCACCATAAGTGGCGTTACGAACTTCCAAAAAATATTCCCCTTTTGCACTCACCGCCCTGGGTCACGGACCGGGCCAGCCACCGTGATCTCCCCCAACCGGCATCCAGAGGCCCGGCTGCCGAGTACCCCACGGCCCAGGGGGCGCGTCAGGTGCGTGTGTACGTGTCTCCGGTACATGTATAAACAGACACCACACGTACCCGAAAAATGGACGTGTAAAGGGGATACATACTCCGGCATTGTGTCCTCTCTAGGCTAGGTTCACATATTGTATACATAGTGCAGGTTTTATGTACATAAAATGCAGATTTTACAGTACCAGCAAAGTGGATAAGTTTTAAAGAGTACCCATCATCAGTCTAGGGCTGCCAAGTTGTGGGATTTCTGCATGCAGAGCAAGATCCCACAACCCTCCGTGCCAATATGTGATAAGGGTCCATGCAATTGCCATATCTATGTACATAGTCAGTACAATAGCCTTCTCCTTTGAACATATATACATAGGTTTACATCTTTTTAATCGCCTTTTAGAAGCATTGTCTTCATTTCTCTGTAAGGCCGGTTTCACATGTCCTGATTTTTCCAGTACCGGAAAAAACAGTACTGGAGATATCCGTGTCCGTGTGTGGCACATGTGTGCAACCGTGTGCCGCATCAGGATCACACGTACCGGCGCCTGGGAATCAGCTCTACAATTAGAGGTGTTCTCAAGAGCTGCCCTCATCACTGGCCCTTGCTCATGCTGTGATCAGCATCAGCAGGGACAATGTTGGGAGTAGTAGTCTGCTCCCGCAGTGTCCATGTGTAAAAATGAATAAAATAATAAAATCCTTATACTTACCTGTCTGGAGATGTCCCCCACTGTAATCCTCTGACCGCTGACACCGGGGAGAATGAGCCGCTCCAGTGAGCGCCGGTACGTGTCACACTGATGACAAACAGATGTCGTCCATGCGTGTTCAGCGTGAGACATTTTGCGAACCATGCAGCGTGTGGAGCAAATGGACTCAATGTCCGTGTAAACACACTGACCTATGCACAGATCCATAAATTTGAATGGGTCTACGTGTGGAAACAGTCACCACATGTACCGGACACACTGACGTGTGAAAGAGCCCTAATACAGCATGCAATGGATGCATCACACCTCAACTCTGTTTCCGATCCAAAGAAACAAAAATTATCATGTGGACCCATAGCAGATCCAAAATACCGCCACATGTACAGTATTTATTTTTTTTAAAGAGCAATAGTTTAATCATAATCATTGTTTTACTCCATTGTATCTGCTCTGTGGGTATTCTACTCTCCAACTACAAGTCATAATGTCCATTATTAACACAGCACTGGTCAGGATAACAGAAATCTAACACACAATCTACCGGAAAAAGGAACCCTTATGTACCAAATACTTCTTTGACCCAGTAAGGCACACCAAGGTTAGATAGAATTATACTTAAGGCCATGGCCCCACTATCAAATCAGCTGTCATGTGCCGGAAAAGATGCGGGCTCATTGCCGGAGCCTGCATCAAATAGGGGGAGGCAACCTTGGACGTACCTATGCAACCAAGGCCATAAAGGGGTTAAAGGGTTTATCTGAGCACTGGGCCATGAACAGTACTTCATGGCTGTCCTAATATTTAATCCCCATCAACCAACTTTTTGAAGAGATTTGTAGTGTTCCTACGTATCATTTTTGATCTCCCCATGATTTCATATGGCAAGCAAAAAAATAATGATCACTTTTAACACTAGAACTACCGCATGTTTCATAATACCTATAACTACCATTAGGGGTCATTTTGACCCCCATTCAAAAGTACTGACTGTGGAGTAAAAATAACTTTTTTTTGCCAACAAATTAAAGAACATTTATTTTAATTTAGTAGGAACAGTGTTAAGATCAAGTACAGCAGTTTAAACGCATTTTCCTTTTACATGGTCATAGCATGCGGTGTCCAACAGTTAACACCTACAGTACTTTCTTCCACTTTCCCAGTGCATTTTCAACAAACTGGTTTGTTACAGCTTGCGCAAGTTTTAATTGTTTTGTTTTTGTTGCATCTTCCAACTCCACATTTTCGACGCTGTCGGATTTCTTGTCCTTTTGTTTGTGGTTCAGACATTGCGGATGATGGGCCACTTCTTGATTCCAAATAATTATTGTGAAGGTCTAATGCCAGCTGAAGAATGAACTCCCGTCTGCTAATTTGACTCCCAGTTGCTGTTTTATAGAGTATTGTTGCGTTTATAGCTGCTAAATCAAGTACATTACAAAACACCTGAACAGGCCATCGGCGGCTTCAAGATTTTGTGGTGTACTTTCGAGCCATCTGGTCTACTGTGTCCACTCCAACCTTTTGTTTTATTGTAAAATTTTACCGTTTCCGTTTTTTTTTCTTGTCGTTTCCAACTGCTACATCTGGGTGAAGACTACTGAGCAAAATGACATTCTTATTTGGTTTACCTTGGTAAACTGTAAGAGTGATGTCACCATTCTTCATCAGAGTAGTCTCATATGTATTTGTTCGTAGGTTTTTTGCCAAAGATGGAATCTCTTTTCTTTCACGGTTCATCGTTCCCACAATGCTTGTTCTCTTGGCTTTCAGTGTATTGGCAAGTTTCAATGAAGTGAAAAAATTATCTGTAGTAACATTTCTTCCCTTGTTCAAAAATGGATCCATTAGTTTGAGAACAATGTGTTGTGCAAGAGACCGATCAGCCGGTCGTTGTTCATCTTTTCCCAAATATGGAAACCCGTTGCAGAGGTATTTGGATTCTACGTCAGCTACCAGCCAGAATTTTATTCCAAATTTGTCCGGCTTATTGGCTATATATTGGGTGAAAGGACATCTTGATTTAGTTGGAAAAAGCTGTTCATCAACTGTCAGGTTTTGTCCAGGTTTGTAACACAGTATACAATTTCCAATGAAGCGATTCCACACTTCAGAAAATAAAGCAAACTTGTCATTCTTGTCATCGACAAGCCTACAACCTGCAGTAACCACCGCTCCACCATACCGCTGCACGACCAGCTCTACCCTCACCTACTGTATCCTCACCCATCCCTCGTAGATTGTGAGCCCTCGCAGGCAGGGTCCTCGCTCCTCCTGTACCAGTCGCTGTCACATTGTGTTCAAGATTATTGTAATTGTTCTTGTATTATACCCCTTTTTCACATGTAAAGCGCCATGGAATAAATGGCGCTATAATAATAAATAATAATAATAAATAATAATTCTTCAATGTATCAGATCGGGTGGATTTGATGTCAAATCGTACAAATCGCATCAATTCTTCGAACCTACTTCTCGGCATAGTGTCTTGAAAGAAGCGAGGACCCCAAGTTCTTGACCACAAGGTTTTTACAGAAAGACCATTTGCATTATATGCGCCCCTCGCATATAATATTGCAGTAAATGCATCAAGCTCGATTAGAGAAACTGTCCATTTATCATCTTCAAGTTTCTGACGAGCCTCCATTTCTGTACACTTTTTTATGTGGCGAAGTATAGGTTCATCAATTAGCAACCTCCATGCACTTGATACATTCCCATTGATGATCTCCCGTTTGGCATAAGGGGTGGGTCCAGCTGTTTCGGATAGAATGTTTTGTTGGGACAGTCGGCCAGTAGATGCAGAAGCAATTGGGACAACTTCCCACACAGTTCCATCGTGACAAGTCTCTTTATGACCCACAGCAGGTGGAATGTCCACTGTACCTTTCTTTCTCCCTCCGTATCCAAAATATTGTGGTTGGGTCCCTCTTCCTCTACCTCTCCGCAATTGTGGTGTGGTCGTACATCTTGTTGACGTAGTAGGACGTCCATCATCCTCTCCAGAATCTTCGGTATCGTCAATTATATCACTGTTACTGCTTGAATCTGATTCTTTGGAAATATCATGAGGAAAATATTCTTCATCAGACTCTGAGTCTATTTATTCCTGATTTTCCTCTTCTGACTCATTTTCAGATAAATTCTGAAGACATTTCAAAATTTCATCACTTGTCAGACCCCTCTGCTTACTCATGGTTCAAATATACGTCACAAAAAGGGACTTGTAAGATCGCAGAAGTAATAAAACGACACTGTACAAACATGCAGAGTTGTAGCTTCAACTGTAATGTTTGCTACTGAAGTGCAGACAGAAATCGCTAGAAGAGACATGGATCAAACATGTTCAGACAAGTTTAGACAAAACAAAATTCTGAATCATCCCTGATATGCAAAGACACAATTACACTCTACAACTAGGGAGAAGCACTGTGATTTTCTGTACTCTGTAATATTAGGTGACTTGCCTATTACTACTTTTATGTATGGGGTCAAATTGACCCCTTCAGTACTTATAGGTATGAATTGTAAAATCCGGGCCCCTGAAAAAATTACAATTCATTTTTGTGTCCTAAAATATACACTACCATGAATAAATAAAAGTCACAAAAACTCAGAACTCATTTGTTAAAATTTTAGAAATTATAGGAAAAATAAATAGCAAAAGGGTCAAAATGACCCCTCCGGTAGTTCCAGTGTTAAAATTGATGCAAAATGATGCATTTATATCTGTTTTGTTTCTACATATATTCATTTGCATCCTTTATAATAAAAAAAAAAAAAGTAAATAAAAATTTTGGATCCTTTTTTTTTAAATGACATGGAGGAGGAGTGTCAGGTTATCATGCGACTTGTTTTTTTTTTATAAAAAGATGGATGAAAAAAAGAATGACAATATGTTTGCATTCGTCTTGCGTAGACTGCAGTGTAATAAAAAAAAATCTATTTTTTTTCATTAGTTTTTTTTTTTAGGAAAAAGTGCAGAAGATTGCATTTTTTTATATCATGTAAAATAATGGATCGGAATGGATATGTGCACAAACGTATGTCAAACGGATACTAATTTAACATCTGTTTTTCCCATTACGTTCTATGTCATACAAATCTATACATTCAAATATTTTTTTTTTAACCTGACAAACAGATACACCACGTACCGCACAAAAACGTGGTGTGGAACAGACATTAGCCACGGATGTTTTCACTATTAGGCTATGTGCCCACCATGCAGAAATGAAGCAGAAAATTTCCGCTTCATTTCTGCATGTCCTTGCCCGGAAAAACACGTGCGGAATTTGACACGCGTTTTTCACGCGTTTTTGTAGCGTTTTGCACATGCGGAATTGCCTTGCGTTTTCTAATGGACATGCTGCGGAAATTTCCCCACATCAAAAATGCTGCGGAAAATTCCGCAGCATGGGCATTGAAATTGCGGATTTACATTGGGGACCATGGGAGAAGGATTACCAAGCGTTTTACAAGTGTTTACACTGCAAAAATTCCGCCGCAAAAATGCTTGAAAAACGCATTGTGGGCACGGACCCTCACAGCTCAGGCTCGTTCACTAAGCTGCTCTCAGCCATACCAGGACCAGCCAAGTACTGAGCTGTTCCTAGAAAACTATGATGGGGTCATTGCTAATTGATGGGGGGTCCTGAAAGGTGGACTTCCCCAAATCTAAGATTTACAACTCTGAGGACAAGCCAACACCAAATGCCCTGAAAACCAAGACAAAACACAATAGGCCCCATTTATTAACACTGTCTAACAGAAAAACTGACTTTGTTGCCTATAGCAACCATTGACCAGTTCTTCTGTTAGACGGTTTGGAATAAATGAGGCTGAAAGTCTTCACTTATCCTTGAGGTGCATGAACACAACACACACGCACAAAGCCTGACTTTGCTGTAGTACGCAATCATCTGTCTCTGTATTTAACCCCTTAGTGACACAGCCAGTTCAGGCCTTCATGAGCCCCATTTTTCAATTCTGCTATGTGGTAATAACTCTGGAATGTTCCTACATATCCCAGTGATTCTGTGAGGGGTTGGTTTTTTTTGGTGTCACATTGTACTTCACGTAAGTGGTAAAATTAGGTTGAAATATTTTGCGTTTATTTATAAAAAATTTGATGAAAATTTTAAAAAATTTGCAGTTTTCAAACTTGTAATTTTAATATTATTAAACCAGACAGTCATACCATGCAATGCAATATAATTTTAAAAATACCATTTACCGTATGTCTACTTTACGTCAGCATCATTTTTCAAACATCCTTTTATTTTGTTATGATGTTAGAAAGATTGAAAAGAACCTGTCATGTAAAAATTTTTCATTAACCTGCAGGTATGGGGTTAATCTGCAGGTTAATAGCGTTCTGAAGCTGCCAGTGTCCGTCCGCACTGACAGCCCCGCTGCTGGGAAATGCAAGAAGAAGATTCATGACAAGTTGAAGAGACGGAGAAAACGAATGGTAACCAAAGAGCCCAAAACAATTTCCAAAGAAGTTAGAGGTGAACTCCAAAGTCAAGGTACATCAGTGTCAGATCGCTCCATCCATCACTGTCTTAGCCAAAATTGACTTTATCAACCCAAAATAATGATAAAAATTAACTTTTATTCATAAATAGTATAAAAAGTTACTCCATAATCAGTATAAGGCACAGTACAAAAAATACAGAAAAACACATATCATGTAGAATGACCATCTCACTGAAGGGACGATCCGGTCCACATATTATAGGGTTCGAGGCACCACAGCAAAAAAACATATATGTAGTCCTTCATATGACAGACCAATAAAGAGGATTATCAAATGACCACAGTATAATACCCATAAACCTATCCTGTCAGGGTGCCATATACCAGCAGCTAGGATATACATTCATCATATCAAATGCCACATAGAGGACACTAGTAATAGCCACTATAGCCCCCTGAAGAAGGCAAACGCCGGAACGTGCGTTGGGGTGGACGAGCGGTCCACGTGAGGGTGCCCTGACATCACAGCTTGTGGCCCAGGTAATTCTCCCCTATATAACGCAGCACTTGCTTTTTACTTACCTATCGTTATATTTGTCTGGAACACACTCTGCCAACATAACTTTATTAGCTGAACTCTCATAGCTGTCATACCCTGACTATAATAATGCTATAGTGGCTATTACTAGTGTCCTCTATGTGGCATTTGATATGATGAATGTATATCCTAGCTGCTGGTATATGGCACCCTGACAGGATAGGTTTATGGGTATTATACTGTGGTCATTTGATAATCCTCTTTATTGGTCTGTCATATGAAGAACTACATATATGTTTTTTTGCTGTGGTGCCTCGGACCCTATAACATGTGGACCGGATCGTCCTTTCAGTGAGATGGTCATTCTACATGATATGTGTTTTTCTGTATTTTTTGTACTGTGCCTTATACTGATTATGGAGTAACTTTTTATACTATTTATGAATAAAAGTTAATTTTTATCATTATTTTGGGTTGATATGGTCATATTTCTCTCTTCAAGTATTTATCTATGTTGAGCGACTTAACCTATATTTCCACCATTAGGTGCTAGCCATTGAGCAGTATATATTATCTTTAATATGCACCAATTGAGAAACTTATATTGGATTCCAAAATTGACTTTGTGGAAGACGGCCAAGGAGGAAACAACTGTTGAAAGCGAATCAGATAAAACCAAGACTGGAATTTGCCAAAATACATATTGACAAGCCACAAAGCTTCTGTCAGAATGTCCTTTGGACAGATGAAGCGAAATGTGCTGCCCAGTGTCAGAAAGCTTGGTCTGAGACGCAGGTCATGGGTTCTCCAAAAGGATAATGACCCTAAACACATCAATCATAACATCCAAGAATGGGCAAAGAGTAAAGCATTGCACTATTCTAATGTGTTTCTATGAGTCCTGATCTAAATTCTATTGAATATCTGTTGAACGAGCTGAAATATGTCTGTAGAAGGCGCCTTCACACCTGAGACAACTGGAGCAGTTTGCTCACAAGGAGTGGGACAAAATACCTGTGGATGGGGATAGAAGTCTCATTTCCAAATCATTTGGTTGCAGAGATTGCCTCAAAAGGTTGTTCAAAAAAATATAAAAGGAGTTGTCCACTACTTTTTATTATCCCCCTAATGTATTCAGCCAGTGCCCATAGGGTTTTTGTAATTACCTTGCTGTGTCCTTATTGCCTGTGAGCGGCGCTATAGCAAGCCGCTCACAGGCATCACGTGAACCCCGGCTGCAGCCGACTCGGACATCCGCTGATGTCAAGTTCCGGATGCAGCCGGGCGTGACTCATTGCTGCGTTCCACGGTGGATCCTGGGCTCTGGGTGAGGTTACCCTGTGCGTCACACCCAGCATCCACCGCGCGCTCTCCCTCTCCTGATTCATTGGGAAAACGCGCTGTAGATGCTGGGTGTGACACGCGGGGTAACCCCACCCACAACCCAGCAGCCACCGCTTGGACCGCTTCACTGATGTCACGCCTCACTTGACATGACATCAGCGGGGGTCACGTCATGCCTGTGAGCGGCCAGCGATAGCGCCTCTCACAGGCAAAAAGGATAACTATAGGTAATTACAAAAACTCTTGGGAACACCGGCTGAATACTTTAAGAGGATAATAACAAGTTGTGGACAACTTCTTTAAGTTAAGGAGACGATCATTTTTGTCCATTTTAATTTGTTTTTAATACACAAAAATGGATATATGGACTAATTTTGATTAAAGTAATTTGTTATGAATTATGGGGATATCCAATATTTGACATATCAAGACTAATGCTATATTTAAAATCATGTTTGTCCTTAATCAACTAGAGGCCATCTATACCAATGTTGCCACTTAATATTATTATCTTGAACCACACTGCCCAATCTTTTTAAATTTGGGATTTTTAGGTTTTTTTTTATAGGGTATTTTTTGTTTGTGTGTGTCTTTTTAATATAATAAACTTTATAAAATAATAATCAATACTAGATGTATTTTGTATATTCTTATTTCTAAATGGTGGTATTAGTCTTGATACATTTTCATTTGTTTGTTTGCTCTTTCATTTAAAATGAAAATGGCTTTTGTCTGTTTCACATTATTTTAGGGACCGTTGTGGGTTTTTCTAACTGTAATAAAAGGGTACCAACAATTTTGTCCATGTGTGTATCTAGTGGAATAATGAGCATTCTGACAACACAGGTCAGGGCCGGTGTCACCACCCAACGCACAGGGCAAGTGTCGGAGCCCTGGACAAACAATGGGGCCCACTCGCCATCGTGGACAACGGCAGGCTATGTGGCCCATGAGTCGGGGGGCCCTGTGCCAGCGCCTGCACTGGACTCCCTGCATCGTACTTTCAACTATGTTAGCATCCTGGATGTTGATACAGTTGAAAACAATGATGGGAGAGGGAGCTGTCAGCTGCCGTCATTCCCCCTCTACATCTGAGCTCGGTGATGTCTTAGCACAGCGGGCGCAATGACGTCACTACAGAGTGCCCTCTGTGCCGAGTAGGCAGCGGGTCAGAGGACGCTGCGGTGACCGGAGCAGCAGGGAATGGGGAGAGGTTAGTATATGATTATTTTGGAGCACTATGTGGGGCCATTATACTGCATGGAGCACTACATTGGGTCCATAATAATGTACGGAGCTCTATATAGGGCCCAAAATACTGTATGGAGTACTATGTGGGCACCATAATACTGTATGGAGGACTGTGTGGTGCCCATAATACTGTATGGAGGACTGTGTGGTGCCCCTAATACTGTATGGAGGACTATCAGTGAAAGTAAAAAATAGTTTTCCAGCACACGATGTAGAAAAATTACAAAAAGCCTTTATTTAATCCATCGTTAAAAAAATACAATTCCAACAGAGATAAAAGCGTGTGTAGGCTTACGCGTTTCGGATCATATTTGACCCTTAGTCATACTGTATGGAGGACTATGTGGTGCCCCTAATACTGTATGGAGGACTATGTGGTGGCCATAATACTGTATGGAGGACTATGTGGTGCCCATAATACTGTATGGAGCACTATGTGGTGCCCATAATACTGTACGGAGGACTGTGTGGTGCCCATAATACTGTATGGAGGACTGTGTGGTGCCCATAATACTGTATGGAGGACTATGTGGTGCCCCTAATACTGTATGGAGGACTATGTGGTGGCCATAATACTGTATGGAGGACTATGTGGTGCCAGTAATACTGTATGGAGGACTATGTGTTGGCCATAATACTGTATGGAGGACTATGTGGTGCCCATAATGCTGTATGGAAGACTATGTGGTGCCCATAATACTGAAGGAGGACTATATTGTCCGGTCTAAAATGATAAGTCTGCAGTCACTCTGTGTGACTGCAGACTTTTGAATCACCCCAGGTCACGCACTGTGCGCTGTGAGGATTCCCCGGTTTCTGAGCTATTGTAGAATTTACAATAGATATCACTCGTGTAATGTAAGAAGTAAGTGAAATCCTTGGCATTGCACTATACCTATATTTCTCTGCCTATCTGTGCATCTTGAATCGTGGTACAGTGGCATGTAAAAGTTTGGGCACCCCTGGTCAAAATTACTGTTATTGTGAACAGTTAAGCAAGTTGAAGATGCAATCACCACTAAAAGGCCCAAAGTTAAAGATGACACATTTCCTTTGTGTTTTAGGCAAAAAATAAAAGTAATTATCTGGTGCTCAATGGAGATATATTCCTTCCAGCAAGTGCTTTTCACACAGGTAAACAGCAGAGAAGGAGGTCAAGACTTGACCTGGACCTTCTTTGCTATTCCTGTTTTTTGGGGCAACACCCAGATTGCAGAACTGCAGGTCTAAGGACAGCATAAATAGCCAGAACTCCTCAGTGTGTTGGTGAGTGGGAAAGAGCTGAGAGGTGTTTTGTGGCAATATCAGACCTGTACGCACTGGCACGTCTGGGCCCTAACCCATGTGGTTGCAGCCCTGGTATTTTAAAGCACACAGCCCCATGCTGTCCCCGCCCCAGATGGGGATATCTTTATGTTACACAAACGCCGCTAGGTTCAAGTAGGGGCGAGACAGGTTACATGAATTCTTTGGAATCCTGGGGGAACCGTTACTCAGGGCGACCATAGACCATGTGCTGCAGCTTCTCTCAGGCATACAGGGGTATTGACCCACAGGCACAGACACGTAGGTTGTTTCACTTGCTGACCAGACACACTTGACAAGTTCTCATAAACAGTAGAACAGTAGCATTTAATAAGAAGCCGCACAGCCAGTGCAAGTTAAGTCTTATGATCATCAGGCTCCACTGACAAACAGTACAGTTTCCTTAGCAGCACAGCAGTTCACAGTCTTCCCAGTAGTACAGGACAGCACAGTTCTAATGCAAAGGCACATTAATGAACACTGCATTCTTTACAGAACAGTGAGATGGAGGAGAGGGGGGGGGGGTTGCTGAGGGAGATGATCCCTATGACACCATTTCTTCCAGTCCTTATATTTCTGCTTGACAATACTCTGCACTGCTAGTTCAGAAACTCTACCTGACCTGTGCTTAGCTTCACTCCTGACTTGAATCCTTTTTACTTGCAGGGTCGCTTCTGTCAGATGCAGAATGCACACACCACCTTTCTATTCAGCTCAGGCAAGACAGTAAACAACTTCCCCACAATCCCCCTGGGGCTCTGCTAAAACACTCCCCTTCTCCTGTGACTGTGTTAACCCCTCTAGTTGCTGGATGCTTCTGGAGCACAACACTTCTTGTCTCATGTGCTTGTGTTACTTCTAACAGTTGCTGAATGCCTTTAAAGCAACAGCACTACTTCTGCATGTCACACTCTACAACAGCACTACTTCTGCATGTCACACTCTACAACAGCACTACTTCTGCATGTCACAAATAACTAATGTTACCCTCCCTGGAGGAAATCAAGATTTTCAATATTTCAAATACCGCTATATAAGATTGAATAATAACAATATTGCAATACAAAAGACAAATACCAACAAATTATAACCAAATATTATAGCATATTCCATAGTGATAATACCACATTACTGATTGTTAAAGGGGCAGTCCAGGCTTGGTATTAAAGTCTATGTGACTTAAGACTTCTGAATCCTCACAGCGCGCACTCTCAGGATTAAAAAAGAGCGAACTCGTTCGGAAAATGTTCACCAATCTCAAATTCATTGCACATTTGTTTGGATTCCTGTTCGGTTACCCAAGCATTTTCCTCAAAATTCGGCTACAGTTCGGAAAATGATTGCGTTTTCACTAATGCTTTTGTTAGGACTTTGGCCAGGATAGTAGTGCTGTATGATGAGCCAGGGGGGCGTGTTTGATGTGGGAAGGGTGTGGGTCAGCCAATCAGGGCGCAGAAACTATCCACAACGTTCAGACACAAGGGCTTGTGTCTTTGGCTGCCGAAGTCACATGTCCCTCTCCATATAAAGAGCGAGCATGTTGTTTTGGCGCCATTTTGTCAGTGTAACAGCACAGAAAGGCTGATCCTGCTACAGGATAGTCAGATAATTAGCTAGGCGGTTGATTGTGAGCCAGCTAGTTCAGATAGATAGGATCCTGTGTGGCTGTGAAAAATCGACTATCCAGCAAATCAATCCTTTTTTCTTATTGTGTGGTCCGGAAACACCAGGCCACATTTCAGCATATAATTATTTTGTGCTCATATTTTTGCTCCAGCCAGGAGTCCACACTTCAAAATCTAAATTCTTTGTGTTAATAGCATGCTCCAGCCACACTATCTCAGTAAATAAATTCTGATTGGTAATGTAGTGACAGGTGACTGACAGGTCTGGACCTAGGGTTGTGAAACATCTGGTTAAAAGAGGGGCAGGGTACATCCAACATGAGTGAGAAAAAGCGAGGTCGTGGTGGAAGAAGGAATAGGCTTGGTGTTCAAGGTGTATGTGGGGTAGGTGGTAATGTTACTGAAAGCTCTACTGAACAAACACCGGCTCGTCCTATCCAAAGACAACTGACAACTGCTGTTTCTGGATGGGCTACTCTACTCCCTTTCTTTTGCAGCCGCACAGTGGTATTCTTTCTATATGAGGGACAGAAAGAGTATGTGCTCCAGTGGATGGCAAGCGCTGCATCAAGTGGCCTCTCCTCCTCTTCCTCCACCTTAACATTACACACAGTACAGCCCTCAGAGGTGTCACCCCAATTACCCCAGTTTCTTCCACGTCACAACTCTCCAACTGCCCTACCGACTGTGGGGAACCACAGATGTAGGGTCCGAGCCGAATCCAGACCTTCGTCACCAGACGTTAACCCCCGGGGGTGGAGGTGATCCTGATGAGACTTAGATACCTGAGGCGCACGCGGACTGTACTGTGCTGTCAGAGGAGGAAGAGGAGGAGGGTGACTCTCAGGGTGAGGAGTGCGAGAACAGAGAGGATGATGATGAAGTTGTAGATCCCACTTGATGTTTACCCAGAGGAATGCAGCTGAGTAGCTCAACAGATGAAGTGACGGAGGAGGATGAGGAGGTTACGTTGCGGCTTCCCACACAGACACAGAGTGATGCAACCCAAGCACTGCACCCTCAGCCACAACTGTGGCTGTGGCCAGCTGCAGTCACGGGTCTGCAGTTCACAGGGTCAGTAAGAGTTGCCTTGCCTAGGCCTTTTTTTGAGACTGCTAAGGATGACCCAACTCACAATTTCTGCCAAGTTGGTAAAAAACGACTCAGTAGAGGCAAAAATTGCAATAATTTGACTACTACATGCATGAATCGGCACATGCACGATCAAAATGCATTACTCTGAAAATCTCACTGCTCTAAAATGCGGACTAGCGTGCCCCGTCAACCACTGGCCGCCCCATCAACTGCATCTTCTGCTTCTTGATCCTCCGGCACCGTGGCAAATGTTCTCACACAGGTCTCCGGCTGCAGAACCTCCACTTGTTTACCCACTCCAGTCAGGGTGAGTGAGAGCCTGTCAGCTGTTACGGAAATGGACATGCCTGCTGTTTTGGTTTCACCGAGCACACCACCTCTTCCTCAATCCACCGTAATATCTCCTCCTGCTCCTCATTCACAGTACAACAGTTTATCATGTTCACCCTACTCCACCCTCTCTCAGCACAGCAGCCAGCTCTTGGTCGCGCAGTTGTGGTCATGTAAAATGTTTCCTCCCACACATGCCAAAGCTAAGAGCTTTAACTCCACCATCTCTAATCTGTTGGCCACGGAAATGCTGCCTTTCCGCCTGGTGGATACAGACGGTTTCCGAAAGCTGATGGCCGTCGCAGTCCCCCAGTCCCAGTTGCCCAGTCACCATTACTTCTCTAAGAAATCTGTGCCTGCGCTACACCAACATGTCACAGACAACATCACCCGTTCCTTGAAAAAATCTATGTCTGACAGGGTGCATTTCACCACTGACACCTGTACGAGCAAGCATAGCCAAGGACATTACATCTCGCTGACTGGGCACTGGGTGACTCTGGTGGATATGGGGGCTGGCGAGAAAGGGGCTGCTCAACAAGTCTCGGAATCCCCAAGGCTTGTGGCACAATCCTTTGTATCGAACACTTCCTCCACTGCTTTTGCTTCCTCAATCTCTTCTAGGGCCTCCACCTGCACCCTCAACCTCTGCCTTAATGCGACACGCATTCCAATAGTGCAGAGAGAATCCCCCCCATCTCTGTACTGCATAGCCAGGACTCACCGCAATCAGGCAGTGTTTATATTAATATGTCTTGGAGATTGCAGTCACTTAGCTCAAGAGTTGTGGACGGCTATTTAGGCCGAGTTTGAGCAATGACTGTTTCCACTGAACCTGGAGCCAGGGAAGACCGTGTGCGATAATGGTGTGAAACTGGTGGTGGCCCTTTGCCAGGGCAACCTCACACACGTGCCTTGCATGGCTCACTTCCTCAACCTGGTGGTACAGAAATTTCTCCGCCACTATCTCGGCCTGAATGCGCTGCTACAGAAACCACAGTCGCTGTGTGCTTACTTTTGCCATTTGCACCCCGCGGGTCATTGACTTCCATTGATAAAGAGATCTTTGGGCCTGCTGGTTAATATGCAATGTGTCGACAGGGTGGAATTCCACTCTGCACATGTTGCAGCGACTGTGGCAGCGGCGACGAGCCCTGGTGCAGTATGTCATTTTGCATTACTTGGGCCAACGCAGTATGGACGTGGTGCAAATCATGCTTGTGGGGTGGGCACAGATTAAGGACCTCTGCACCCTTCTGCACAGTTTTGAAATGGCTACTAAAATGGACAGCGCTGACGATGCCATCATCAGCATCCCTATTCAGGTCATCTACATGCTGGAGCACACTTTGAATAGTCTGCGGGAGGAGGTGGTGGTCCCAGAGCAAGTGGAGGAAGCAGAGGAGGATGGGAAAGGGATAGCAATATCTCTTAAGTTCCAGACTGTCGCCTCACAGGCGGGTGTCAAGGGAGGGTGGATTACAGCGATCGAGGGGGGCTTATGGTACCAGACAAACTGTTAGTGAAGGTGCAAAAGCTGAGGAACAAATGGAGGGGGATGAGAAGGAAGAAGTGATGGGCGCGCAGCAGTCAGGAGATGAAGAGGATAATGATCCCCTCTCTGTTGTCCGTGGTTGGCGGGAGGGGACAGAGGGAGCAAGCTTGAGTGTTATCTCGCCACCAACACACCATGGATTTGGACCTCATGGAAGAGCCCGAGACATGAGCGCCTTCTTGCTGTACTATATGCAACATGATGCCCGTATTGTTAGGATTAGAAATAGTGCTGACTAGTGGGTTGCCACTCTGTTAGATCCACGGTACAAGAGTAAATTTTGCCAGATGCTTCCTCCCCTGAAAAGAGACACGCGCATGCAGGAGTATCGAATCACGCTTGTAGACAATCTTAAGAGTGGTTTTCCCCAAGACAGCAGTGATGCACACAGTGTGCATCTCAGTTCTACACTTCCAACCCCGGGAACGTCGAGTCGTCAATGCAAAAACATTAGCAGTAGCAGCAGTGTAAGTGGCAGAAGCAATTTCTGTGAGTTGTTTCACACATTTTTTAGACCAGCTCGTGCACCAGCACAACAGAGTACAAGTCTGGCACGTAGTGAACGACTGGAGAGGATGGTGCAGGAGTATCTCAAGCTCAATATCAATGCCATCAAAGGGGGTTTGGACCCTTTTGCATTTTGGACTTCAATAATGGAAGAGGCCTGAGGTCGCCTGTCATGCCTTGGAGGTTTTATCATGGCCGGCAGCCAGCGTTCTCTCAGAACGTGTCTTCAGAGCTGCTGGTGGTGTCCTGATGGATAAACGCATCCAACTGTCCCCTGAAATTGTAGACCACCTAACTTTCATCAAGATGAACAAGTCATGGATCTTCAATGACTTTTGCATCCCATTCGCAGACTGGGCAGACTAGACGATGGTGTAGTTTTTGGTGTGCAGCATTGATCTCACATTATTGCAGTCTGTGACACCTTTGTCTTGGCTTCTGTGCTTGCTATTGCTACTGATTTTACTAAAAAAAAATGTTGTAATGTGGAGACTCCAAGTTGGGTCTCCATCTGGTGTGTTGCCTGTAGTGGAAGGGCTGTCAGAGCCCCATTATAATATTTCTACTCTAGGGAAATTGATGCCACTTTAATGGTGTGTGGCAAACATTTTTTGAAATGTGGACACTCCAAGTTGGGTCTCCTTTATGTATGTTGCCTGTAGCAGTAGGGCTCCCAGACCGGAAGGCCTGCACTTACTGTACTTTCAGTCAACTATCTGTGTTACTATCCTTAAATTTTTCTACCAATAGTAGTCTACAATACTGATGTTTGTGCCACCTGAGTGTGGCTGAGCAGAAAAGCAGTTTTAGCTGTTGAATGAGGTATCATGGCTCCCAGCACAGCAAGCCTACACCCATCCCTCACCCACCTCTTAATTTGAACTTAAAGAGGTTCTCCACTATTACAGTATATAAAATTCGTCAATATATTTAAACAGTGTAGAGAAGTGTTTTTGCAAATACTTTGCGTTGTTTTTATTGCCTGTGAGCGGTGCTATCGCTGACCGCTCACAGGCATCACGTGACCCCCGGCTGCAGCCGGCTCTGGCATCCGCATACGTCACATCAAGTCAGGCGTGACTCAGTGACGCGCTCCCCGCTGATTGATGGGCTGTGGGCGGAGTTTCCCCCGCGTGTCACAGCCCAGCATTCACCACGCGCTTTCCCAATGAATGCAGGAGGGAAAGCTCGAGGTGGATGCTGGGCTGTGACGTGCTTCCCCACCCCGCCCACAGCCCATCAATCACTGGGGAGCGCGTCACTGAGTCACGCCTGACTTGATGTGACGTATGCGGATGCCAGAGCCGGCTGCAGCCGGGGGTCACGTGATGCCTGTGAGCGGTCAGTGATAGCACCGCTCACAGGCAATAAAAACAACGCAAAGTATTTGCAAAAACACTTATTTACACTATTTAAATATATTGAGGAAGTTTATATTGTAGTGGACAACCTCTTTAAATTCAAAGCTGTAAATTCTGGCCCAGACCCTGATACCTCATGCATGGCCCATGCCTGACTGCTGTGCCATTATAAAATTTCTACTGTGGGTCAATTGATGCCATTTTTCCTGGTGTCTGCCCCTAATTTTTGTAAATGTTTGGACTCCAAGTTGGGTATCCGTCATGTGTGTTGCCTGAATTTGGCTGGGCTCTCAGAGCACCAGACCTACACCTGTCACTCATCTACCTGTTACTGATCAATGTTTAAGCTAGAAATGCTGGTCCAAGCCCTGTCCCATGCATCCATGCTGCACAATTATACTATTTGTACTCTGGGTCAATTGATGCCACTTTTCCTGGTGTCTGTCCCTAATATGAGCTGTTTTGGCAGCTTTTGGGCCCCCTGAAGGTGTTGTCTATGTGTTTGGTTTTGCCTCCCATTGAATTCAATGGGGTTCCGATATGTTCGACAAATTGTTTGGCAAACATCGGGAAGTTCGCTGATCCGAATTTTGAAAGGTTCGCTCATCTTCAGTTAGGATTCTCCGATGCCAGCATTGGGAGTGGCTGTCATGTGACCACAAGCATGGGATTTCCACAACTCCGGCCACATTCCCACTAAATGTACTCTGCTCTGTCAAATTCACTTGTATCGAGGGAGGCCGTGCACATCTAGTCAGCATGTGACCACATGAATTCAAATCATACTTGTGGTCACATGACCGGCCTCTCCCAACACCGGAGAATCCTCACAGCACGCGATGCACACACTGTGAGGATTCAGAAATCTGCAGTCAAAAAGAGTCACTGCAGACTTTGACATCAAACCTGGACAACTCCTTTAACCAAAACCACTGCACTAGGACTGATATCACCACCATATAATGGTAATATCAGATCTACACCAGTGCTCTGCAGACCCTATATGTGTGTACTGTGCGGGATCTCACCAGTGACTTTCTCGCTGATTGTTGTCATTAGTTTCCCCTTTTCTTTTTCATTCGACCCAGACCGCCATGACCTCTTCTTCTGACCATAATTCATCCCTGTAAAATATAACACAGAGACATCTTTATTTTACTGCTGTTCCAAGACCCTCCTCTCATTCTACCACCTCTACACAAACCACAATTTGTGCTGCCTTATAATAATTCCCCTTTGCCTCATTTAATAATACTCCTCTTGAACCCTTATAATAATGACCATGCACCTAGTTATAATAATACAAACAACCCCTGTGCTTTCTTATATAATAATAATGCTACCTAGCTTCCTCATAATGATAACGACCCCCCTTGGGCCTCTTTATAATAATGACCCTCAGTACCTCTTTATTGTAATAAATCTCCTGAGCAGAAGAGTACATAGGACTTTCTATGGAACCTGTTATTTCTATCACGACACAGTCAAAGAATGGCATATCTCCCAACTTTCTAAGAAACGGTGGATATGTATTGCAGCACTTACATTTATTTTCCTTCTACTAAAGCCCCTAAGTGGTCTCACCCACTATGATACCCCTTTTGTGACTCTCGTAGAGTATTATGCCCCAACACGGTATGATAACCCCACAAACCCTATACAAAGTATGTTTCAGCACAGCACCCAAATATTAAGATGGTCACCACAGACCCCCATATATAATGGTATTCACCACAGCCTTTAATATATAGTATGAGGTGCACCACAGGCCCCTATATAAAGCATGATGTCCCTCATAACTACTCCATTAAGTTTGAGGTCCACCTTAATCACCCCATACAGTATGAAGGTCACCACAGCCCACCACATAGTATAATGGACCCCATAGACCTCCACACGGTATAATGTCCACCACAGCCCCCACGGACCACTATATAGTATTATGGTCCCCCAAACAACCCCCATATAGTATGATGGTCCCCCACAAACATTCCCTATGTAGTATGATGGTTCCCCACAAACAGCCCCCAATATAGTATTATGGTCCCCCACAAACAGCTGCCATATAGTATGATGGCCCCCCCCACAAACAGTCCCCTATATAGTATGATGGTCCCCCACAAACAGTCCCCTACATAGTATGATGGTCCCCCACAAGCGGTCCCCTAAATAGCCGGATGATCCCCCACAAACAGTCCCCCATATAGAATGATGGTCTCCCACAAACAGCCGCCATATAGTATTATGGTTCCCCACAGCACTCAAAAATAAAAAAATTCTTTATACTCACCTAATCATGGCTCCTCGTCCTGCGCAGCATCCATCACCTCTTCTGTCCCGTCTCTCAGTGGACACTGGCAGTGCGATGCAGTGACATTATCGCACAGCCGACGTCATCTGCGAGCGACGGCCTCCAAAAGGGCCCTGGCAGATGGGATGCCTGCGACCTGCCTGAGTAAGTGATGGGGCCTGCGGCTCTGTGCTCCATCACAATTACTAATAGCAGGTAATGCAGCCCATGGCTGGACCGGCCCATCTGGCATTTGCCAGAACTGCCAGAAGGCTGGCCAGTCCGGCCCTGCTACGAGCACAGAGCCCTCTGATGATGAGGTGTGACTGCCAATGTCATGCTGATTGACAGCTGGCAAACTGAGGGGAGCTGGCCAACTGCGGGGAGCCAGCTGTCAATTAGCATGATTCAAAGCGGAAAAAATACCGCACTTCTGAAAAGAGGTGGTGCACAAGTAGAATACCAAACCCATCATCATTATTGTAAAAACACTTGCCACTCGTTTTGGCGTGTTCAGCAGGATTATTTATTTTACAGTGGCAAAATCCAGAAAGAAAGTATAGAGACGTTTTGATCACTACAAGACCTTCATCAGAACACCATTTAAACCAGGGGTCTCAAACTCAGCTGGGTATATGGGCCGCACACGGAAAAACATTTAATTTGGGGGGCCGCATGATTTGCAGGACAAAGTGACATTTTTAGTGATACCATTTTTTTTTTATACACCTTTTGAACTGGTCCTCATCTTGTAGTAATGCCCCATGCTGGTCCCTATCTTGTAGTAATGTGCCCCATCCAGAACCCCATATTGTAGATATGTCCCCATCCAGGTCCTCATCTTGTAGTAATGGCCCCATCCAGGTCCTCATCTTGTAGTAATGGCCCCATCCTGGTCTTCATCTTGAAGTAAAGTCCCCATCCTGGTCCCATTCTTGTCGTAATGTCCCCCATCCAGGTCCCCATATTGCAGACATGTCCCCCATCCAGGTCCCCATATTGCAGACATGTCCCCCATCCAGGTCCCCATATTGCAGACATGTCCCCCATCCAGGTCCCCATATTGCAGACATGTCCCCCATCCAGGTCCACCCCTCTCCCATACTGCGGACAGGTGTTCCCCCCCCCCCCATACTGCGCACATATGTCCCCCCCATACTGCGCACAGGTGTCCCCCCCCCCATACTGCGCACAGGTGTTTTCCTCCCCCCCATACTGCGCACAGGTACTCCCCCCCCATACTGCACACAGGTACCCCCCCATACTGCGCACAGGTGTATTCCTCCCCCTCCCATACTGCGCACAGGTGTATTCCTCCCCCTCCCATACTGCGCACAGGTTCCCCCATACTGCGCACAGGTACCCCCTCCATACTGAGCACAGGTGTTCCCCCCCCCCATACTGCGCACAGGTGTCCCCCCCCATACTGCGCACAGGTGTTTCCCCCCCCCCAAACTGCACACAGGTGTTTTCCTTCCCCCCATACTGCGCACAGGTACTCCCCCCCCCCCATACTGCGCACTGGTACCCCCCCTCATACTGCGCACAGGTGTTTTCCTCCCCCCCATACTGCGCACAGGTACCCCCCCCATACTGCGCACAGGTACCCCCCCATACTGCGCACAGGTGTATTCCTCCCCCTCCCATACTGCGCAAAAGTGTATTCCTCCCTCTCCCATACTGCGCACAGGTTCCCCCTCCCATACAGCGCACAGGTCCCCCCATACTGCGCACAGATAACAGGTACCCCCCCCATACTGCACACAGGTGTTCCCCCCCCCATACTGCGCACAGGTGTTCCCCCCCCCATACTGCGCACAGGTGTCCCCCCCCAACTGCGCACAGGTGTTTTCCTCCCCCCCATACTGCGCACAGGTACTCCCCCCCCCCCATACTGCGCACAGGTGTATTCCTCCCCCTCCCATACTGCGCACAGGTGTATTCCTCCCCCTCCCATACTGCGCACAGGTTCCCCCTCCCATACAGCGCACAGGTCCCCCCATACTGCGCACAGGTGTTTTCCTCCCCCCCGTACTGCGCACAGGTCCCCTGTGCTGTATTTCACATAGACATGACAGAAAAAAAAAAAGATTCTTCTCACCTGTCCTCCGTTCCCTCGGTGTCCTTTCTGTACCTGTGGCCCGCAGGCACCATAGACCCCTTGATGATCGCGGCCCCGTCCTGCAGCCTCCGACATCAGTGCTGTAGTGCAGTGTATTGCCACACAGAGACCGGCTCTCTGCACAGCAATACCAATGCCTGCCGCCGGCCTATCAGAGGCCAGCAGCTGACATCTGCGTCCCAGCGCAGCGGCGTATTACGTCACTGCCACGCGCAGATGTCAGCTGCTGACAGGCCGGCGGCAGGCATTGGTATTGCTGTGCAGAGAGCCGGTCTCTGTGCGGCAATACACTGCACTACAGCACTGATGTCGGAGGCTGCTGGACGAGGCCGTGATCGTTACGGGGTCTATGTGCCTGCGGGCCGCATGAAGCAGCCAGAGGGGCCGCATGCGGCCCACGGGCCGCGTGTTTGAGACCCCTGATTTAAACAGTTATGTCATAAAGTATAAAGCAAAACATAATCATAAATATATACAATAATGACAGTACATAGCAGAAAAAAGGAACTTTCACACCAGCATCATTACGGTGTTAGCTGTTCTGTCAGTCATTCAGATAAGAACAGAAAAAAAGGGGAAGAACTGGAAAAGAAAGACGGGGAGAAAATCAGAATCCTACAGATCAAGTAACATCATACCAAAGCTGTGATGTCTGTATTATCATAGTGTCATATAATAGAAAATAGTATATGGTGCTTGAAGAATCCGGGGTGAAGTCAGATTAAATACTCAAAGATCCACTGGCTAGGACAATGCTGTTGTACATTACATATATAGTCTAGGAAAGCATAACCAGAGAAAACGTGCTAACAAATGCTTAAATACAGTAAGCTAGAAGGTGCAACTAAAGAACATTCCCAGTGGCATACCGCCAATGGTGGCAGGCCACTCGACTGCTATGGGGCCCATGAGCCGGGGGGGGGGGGGTCCAATGTCAGCGTCTGCACTGCGCCCCCCAGCATCTAGCCCCCGCTCCGCTTTCAAATGTATTGGCTGATGCCAATACAGTTGAACGCAATGATGGAGGAGAGAGCGTCATGTGACGCTCTCTCTCCCATCATTCCTCCTCTGTGCCTGACGCAGCGGGGCGATGATGTCACTTCATCGCGCCACGCTGGGTCAGACAGTGGAGCTGCTGAGGAGAGGAGAGGAGATGCACTGCAGAGACTGAAGCAGCAGGGGAATGAGGAGCGGTTAGTATGTTTTTATTTATTTTTTAAAATCAGTAAGTACATGGTGCCTGTAGCATCGGCGTCTCTGCCTCCTGCTAGGCAGAGACGCCGTCCCTCTCACCTTCCTGTTCAGCGCGTGGCGTCCTCCTGCGCTCCTTCCCTCGCTGCTGCCGGCGCGCACTCCTTTCCGGGCACTGTGCTTAGGGCACGCTCGCGCGCACTCCCACTCTCTTTAAGGGGCCGCACGTCCTAAGGAGTCCCGGGTCAATTGCCGGTGGACTTCCCATATATAAGGCACCTCCTTCAAAATGGAGGTGCCCGAGCAAAGTTGTTAGCACTGTGTCTCACCTGTGCTTCAGCCCTCAGGTTCCGCTGCTAGCCTGACTTCTGTTCCTACCTGCCTCGTCTGTCAGACCGCTCACCTGGGAGCGTCCACCAGTTACCTGCCTGTTACCTGCCTCGTCTGTCAGACCGCTCACCTGGGAGCGTCCACCAGTTACCTGCCTGTTACCTGCCTCGTCTGTCAGACCGCTCACCTGGGAGCGTCCACCTGTTACCTGCCTCGTCTGTCAGCCCGCTCACCTGGGAGCGCCCACCAGTTACCTGCCAGTTACCCGCCTCGTCTGTCTGTCCGCTCACCTGGGAGCACCTGTCTGTTTCCTGCCAGCCTGCCTGGAGACCCTGCCGTCACTTGCTGTGACCATCTTCCTGGTAAACCTAAAGACTGCTACCTGCCCTGCTTTCTCGAACTATGACCACCTGCCAGCTACCAGAGACTTCCGCCTGCTTGCCGTGTCCATCCGCCATACCGGTCAGTCCCAGCCATCTGACCCGTGGGAGCCACCTGCTCTCTTACAAGGTCGTCCCCAGAGTAGCACCTGGTCCCTCAGCCCGGATCCTCCCTGGTCACGGTGTCGTTAGCTACCGTACGACCAGGGTCGGTTCGGGTAGATACTTAGTCACGCCCCTCTGGGTCCCTCCTTGCACCTCGGCACAGAGGTTCCAACACCCGGCCCCGTAACAGTTTGCTTGGGCCATGGAACCCGGTGGCACCCAAGCTCCCTCGCTCTCTGACCTATACCAGGAAGTCTCCCGTCAGAGATCCCACCAGGAGTCCATCCTGAACCACCTGCGGAATGTCCACTCCCGCCTGGACACACTGACTGCTCCACCAACAACCACCGCTAGTTGCACGACTCGCACCCCGGTAGCGCCGCTGCCCATCAATACCATGGCATCCTGCTCCGGACCCCGGCTTTCTGCACCTCCTCGTTTCGGAGGCAACCCCGCTCAAGCTCGGGGCTTCATAAACTCGTGCACCCTGCACTTTGAACTCTTGGCACATCACTTTACCACCGACCGGGCCAAAGTGGCTTTCATCATGTCCCATCTCACTGGAGAGGCACTGGCTTGGCTAAATCCCCTGTGGGAGAGAGGGGATCCCCTAGTATCCAACTTGTCAGCTTTCCTCACTGCTTTCCGGAAAGTCTTCGATGAACCGGGACGAAAGACCTGGTCAGCCTCCTCTCTGCTACGTCTCCGCCAAGGGAGTCTCACCGTAGGCCAATATGCCATACGGTTCCGTACCCTCGCTTCTGTGCCTGAGATAACGAGGCCCTGCTGTCCATCTTCTGGGAGGGTCTTTCCAGTCGGATTAAAGATGAACTTGCCGGTCGGGACATCCCTACCACCCTGGACGACCTAGTGTCACTTGCTACCCGGATTGACATCCGGTTCCAGGAACGTACCAAGGAAACCACCCGTGAGAGAAAGTTTCCCCGCCTTGCTCCTAACTTCCAGAGACCTGTCTCTTCTTCAGTCACTCCCCGGGCGCACTCACCCGAGCCCATGCAGGTCGACCAGACCAAGTTGGTCAAATCCCACCAGGAGTCACGCAGGGCCGAGGGGAGCTGTTTCTATTGTGGCAGCAAGGAGCACCTGATCCGTTCCTGCCCGGAGAGGCCGGGAAACGCCGGTGTCTAGGATCGCTCGGAGAGGTCGTCCTAGACAAAAGTAAGTCCTCTCCTTCCCTGACTTTGTCTGTCTTTCTCTCCTGGGGAGAGGATCGGCACTTTGAAAACGCTCACCTGGACTCTGGAGCGGCTGGGAACCTCATCTCCCAGTCCTTAGTAGAGAGATACTGTATTCCCACCAAGCCTCTCACTGAACCTTTGTCAGTTGCCTCCGTGGATGGTAAACTCCTTCCAGTACCCATCCTGCTCGTCACTGAACCCTTAACTCTGCAGGTGGGAATGCTGCACTCTGAGAAGATCTCCTTCCATGTGCTATCCGGACTCTCTCACTCCCTGTTGCTAGGTCTACCTTGGCTCCAGACACATGAACCCGTATTGAACTGGCGATCCGGCGAAGTACTCCGGTGGGGTCCAGACTGCCATAGGACCTGCCTGGTTCCGGTCCGCCCAGCTCGCCCTCCGCCTACTCCAGCTAATCTTCCCGGTCTCCCGGCTCCATACTGGCCCTATGCGGACGTCTTCGGTAAAAAGGAAGCAGAGACGTTGCCACCCCATAGACCATATGACTGCCCGATCGACCTGGTACCTGGTGCCACTCCTCCCCGTGGGCGTATCTACCCGTTGTCTGCGGCCGAAACCCGGGCCATGTCTGAATACATTGAGGAGAATCTGGCTAGGGGATTTATCCGAAAATCTACCTCCCCGGCTGGAGCTGGATTCTTCTTTGTCAAAAAGAAAGACGGCTCGCTACGTCCCTGTATTGACTACAGAGGACTCAATCTAATCACTATAAAAAACAAATACCCCCTGCCGCTCATCTCCGAATTGTTTGACCGTCTCAAGGGCGCCAGGATCTTCTCCAAGCTGGATCTACGAGGGGCATATAACTTGGTCCGTATCCGTCAAGGAGACGAGTGGAAGACAGCATTCAATACCCAGGACGGTCGCTATGAGTACCTTGTGATGCCCTTTGGTCTCTGTAACGCCCCCGCTGTCTTTCAAGAGCTGGTCAACGACATCTTCCTTGACCTCCTGTACTCCTGCGTAGTGGTTTACCTGGACGATATCTTGGTCTTCTCTCCGGATCTCCCCACACACCAGAGGGATGTTCGTCAGGTCCTGCTTAGGCTCTGGCAGAACCACCTCTATGCCAAATACGAGAAGTGCCTCTTCGACCAGACCTCCCTTCCATTCTTGGGCTATGTTATCTCCCAGACAGGTCTACAAATGGATCCGGAGAAGATCTCTTCTGTTCTAAAATGGCCCCGTCCAGGGGGTTTGAAGGCGATACAGCGATTCCTGGGCTTCGCTAATTACTATCGTCTTTTCATCCCACACTTCTCGTCCCGAACTGCTCCCATATCTGCGCTTACCCGTAAGGGGGCAAATCCCAAGGTATGGTCGCCTGAAGCCGAGGAGGCCTTCCTTTCCTTAAAGAGAGCCTTCGCCTCTGCCCCGTCCTGCATCATCCGGACTATAATAAACAATTCTACCTGGAGGTTGATGCCTCCTCCTCCGGAGCCGGAGCGGTACTCACCCAAAAATCTTCTACCGGGAGAATGGTAACCTGCGGCTTCTTCTCCAAAATCTTCTCCTCGTCTGAGCGCAACTACTCCATAGGAGACCGTGAATTGCTAGCCGTCAAATTGGCACTGGAGGAGTGGCGCTATCTGCTAGAAGGGGCTCTCTACCCGGTAATCATCTACACGGATCACAAAAACCTGGCATATCTCCAAAATGCCCAGAGACTCAATCCTCGCCAGGCCCGGTGGTCGTTGTTTTTTGCCCTCTTCGACTTCATTCTTCATTTCCGCCCGGCGGACAAGAACGTCAAAGCTGATGCCTTGTCCCGGTCCTTCCTGTCCTCCGATCAAGAGGAGGAGCCTACGCACATCATTGACTCCTCCAAGGTGATAAATGTGGCTCCCTTGGATCTGACTCGTCTTCCACCCGGTAAGACGTTTGTAGCAGTATCAGATCGGGAAAGGGTTCTTCGCTGGGGACATTCTTCTAAACTAGCTGGCCATGCTGGCCAAAAGAAGACCTTCCAGTTCATTTCCCGGCATTACTGGTGGCCTACCCTGCGTAAGGACGTAGTAGACTTCGTCGCGGCCTGTTCATCCTGTGCCCGTAACAAGGTTCCCAGACATCTACCAGCTGGCCATCTCTTGCCCCTGCCCGTACCTGCTGCTCCATGGCAGCACATTGCTATGGACTTTATCACTGATCTTCCTGTTCTGCCGGTTGTACAGTCATTTGGGTGGTCGTTGACCGCTTTTCTAAAATGGCCCACTTCATTCCCCTGCCTGGTCTCCCATCTGCACCCGAGCTGGCTAAAGACTTTATCCGCCATATCTTCCGTCTCCACGGCCTACCCCTCCACATCGTGTCCGATCGTGGGGTTCAGTTCACCTCACACTTCTGGAGAGCCACATGTAAGCTGCTAGACGTCACCCTGGATTTCTCCTCCGCTTACCACCCACAGTCCAATGGTCAAGTGGAGCGAATCAATCAGATCCTGACCAGCTACCTCCGGCACTTCGTTAATGCCCACCATTCAGATTGGGTGGATCTCCTACATGGGCCGAGTTCTCTTATAATAACCATGAGAGCGAAGCCTCTTCCCAGTCCCCGTTCTTTATTGTCTATGGCCAGTACCCCCGGATTCCAGTTCCTGTCTCCGCTTCTGTGGACAACCCTGCCGCAGAGTCTCTTGTCAGCGAGTTTTCTACTATTTGGGAGAATACCAGGTCCGCTCTTCTTCTGTCCTCCGAGCGGATGAAGAGATTTGCTGATAAGAGACGTCTGGATCCTCCTCAATTCCGTCCGGGAGACAGGGTTTGGCTCTCTTCCAAATATGTGCATCTCAAAGTACCCTCCTACAAGTTGGGCCCTCGGTTCATCGGACCCTTCGAAGTCCTCAGGCAAATTAACCCAGTGGCCTACAAATTAAAACTCCCGGCCACCCTACGCATTCCCAACTCCTTCCACGTATCCCTCCTCAAACCCGTTGTCCTTAACACTTTTTCCGACAATCCAGGTACTCCTCCTACTCCGGTTTCTGCTGAGGACGTCTTTGAAGTGGAGGGTATCCTGGCCACCAAGAGGGTAAGAGGGAGAACCTTTTTTTCTGGTGGATTGGAAGGGGTTTGGTCCTGAGGAAAGAACTTGGGAACCCAGGGAGAACATCAACGCTCCGCTTCTCCTTGAGAAATTTCTCTCTGGCTCCTTCCCTCGCTGCTGCCGGCGCGCGCTCCTTCCTGGGCACTGTGCTTAGGGCGCGCGCCCGCACTCCCCCTCTCTTAAAGGGGCCGCGCGCGTCGTCCTAAGGAGTCCCCGGCCAATTGCCAGAGGACTTCCCATATATAAGGCACCTCCTCCAAAATGGAGGTGCCCGAGCAAAGTTGTTTGCACTGTGTCTCACCTGTGCTTCAGCCCTCAGGTTCCGCTGCTAGCCTGACTTCTCATCCTGCCTGCCAGCCTGTTACCTGCCTTGTCTGTCAGACCGCTCACCTGGGAGCGTCCACCAGTTACCTGCCTGTTACCTGCCTCGTCTGTCAGACCGCTCACCTGGGAGCGTCCACCAGTTACCTGCCTGTTACCTGCCTCGTCTGTCAGACCGCTCACCTGGGAGCGTCCACCAGTTACCTGCCTGTTACCTGCCTCGTCTGTCAGACCGCTCACCTGGGAGCGTCCACCAGTTACCTGCCTGTTACCTGCCTCGTCTGTCTGCCCGCTCACCTGGGAGTGTCCACCAGTTACCTGCCTGTTACCTGCCTCGTCTGTCAGACCGCTCACCTGGGAGCGTCCACCAGTTACCTGCCTGTTACCTGCCTCGTCTGTCTGCCCGCTCACCTGGGAGCACCCGCCTGTTACCTGCTGTGTCCGTCAGCCCGCTCACCTGGGACCGCCCACCAGTTACCTGCCAGTTACCCGCCTTGTCTGTCTGCCCGCTCACCTGGGAGCACCTGTCTGTTTCCTGCCAGCCTGCCTGGAGACCCTGCCGTCACTTGCTGTGACCATCTTCCTGGTAAACCTAAAGACTGCTACCTGCCCTGCTTTCTCGAACTGTGACCACCTGCCAGCTACCAGAGACTTCCGCCTGCTTGCCGTGTCCATCCGCCATACCGGTCAGTCCCAGCCTTCTGACCCGTGGGAGCCACCTGCTCTCTTACAAGGTCGTCCCCAGAGTAGCACCTGGTCCCTCAGCCCGGATCCTCCCTGGTCACGGTGTCGTTAGCTGCCGTACGACCAGGGTCGGTTCGGGTGGATACTTAGTCACGCCCCTCTGGGTCCCTCTTTGCACCTCGGCACAGAGGTTCCACCACCTGGCCCCGTAACAGTGCCCTAATACTGGATGACTGGTGGCTGCATTTTACCCTATGGGGAGTGCATTTTACTGTGTGTAGGACCATGGGGAGTGCATTATACTGTGTACAGGAGCATGGGGAGTGCATTAAACTGTGTGGAGGACCATGGGGAGTGCATTATGCTGTGTGGAGGACCATGGGAAGTGCATTATACTATGTGGAGGACCATGGGGAGTTCTTTATGCTGTATGGAAGACCATGGGGAGTGCATTATACTGTGTGGAGGACCATGGGGAGTGCTTTATGCTGTATGGAAGACCATGGGGAGTGCATTATACTGTGTGGAGGACCATGGGGAGTGCACTATGCTGTATGGAGGACCATGGGGGTGCATTATACTGTGTGGAGGACCATGGGGAGTGCATTATACTGTGTGCAGGACCATGGGGAGTGCCTTATACTGTATGGAGGATCATGGGGGCGCATTATATTGTATGGAGGACCATGGGGAATGCATTATACTGCATGGAGGACCAATGAGAGTGCATTATACTGCGGAGAGGACCATGGGGAGTGCATTATACTCTGTGGAGGACCATAGAGACTGCATTATACTCTGTAGAGGGCTACATGGGGGGTCATTATATTATATGCAAGCAATTAAACAGTGTGAAGGTTTGTGTGAGGGCCATTATACTGTTTGGAGGGCTAGCGCGGGCCATTATACAGTGTGGGGATATTATACTGCATGTAGGCCCATTATAGTGCATGGAGGGCTGTGTGGGGGACACAGTTGGGGGATCATACTGTGTTGGGGTCACTATACTTTGCCTTGGGAGTTGAAGTGGGACACAGAAGGGTCATAATACTGTGCATGTGGAGGCTAATGTGGAGGAATTCACCATGGGGATATCATACTGTGTTTGGGGGGCACTTTTGTTGGCATCATACTTTATGGGGGCAATGAAAGAGTGATCTAGGACTTCAGCAGTAAGAAAATTACTGTGTAAAGGCTGGAAAGTTGTGAGATATGCTCTTCTGTGACCCCAACAATTCTTTTTTTTATTTCTTTTTTCTTTTGAGTGGGGGGCAAATTAGAACTTCTGCTAGACTTCTGTATGGATAATAGGAAGCTGTCACCGCTGAGCACGCCCCCTCTAATGTGATTGATCTTTCTTCTGATGCATCATCGCTGACCATGCCCCCTATTGGTTTGTTGCTCTCACGCCTCTCTTCTCTAAGATCATCCACGCTTGTTTGGAACACGCCTCCTTGCTTTCCATTGGCTAATTTTGCTACACACCTCCTGGCTCCCGGGTCTTTTAAACTTGCATACCACAAGCTGTGGTACCACTTCCAGTCCCATCGGTGGACACCACAGACTCTCACCTGGTGCCACAGCTCATAGTTTCCTACTATCCAGACGGTACTGAATGCGGAGCAGGGGCCTGATGGGGGGTGAGGGACGCTGACACGTGGCCCCCCTGGCTCACGGGCCCCATAGCAGTCACGTGGCCTGCCACCATTGGCGGTATGTCACTGGGTATGTTGTGTAGTTGCACCTTCTAGCTTACTGTATTTCAGCATTTTTCAGCACGTTTTCTCTGGTTATGCTTTCCTAGACTATATGTGTGATGTACACCAGCATTGTCCTAGCCAGTCAATCTTTGTGTATTTAATCTGACTTCACCCCGGATTCTTCAAGTACCATATACCACTTTCTTTTATATGGCATTATGATAATATGGACATCACAGCTTTGGTACGATGTTACTTGATCTGTAGGATCCTGGTTTTCTCCCTGTCTTTCTTTTCCCGTTCTTCCCCTTTTTTTTCGTTCTTATCTGAATGACTGACAGAACAGCTAACACCGTAATGATGCTGGTGTGGAAGTTCCTTTTTTCTGCTATGTACTGTCAATATTGTATATAAATATGATTATGTTTAGTTTTCCACTTTATGACATAACTATGTAAATGGTGTTCTGTCTCGATTTCCTTTTATTGTACAGTTGTTTTTTTGTAACAGACTGATGATGGTTTTGTAGAGACCGAAACTTCTCTATATTTTCTTTCTGGATTTTGCCACTGTAAAATAAATATTACTGTTGAACATGCCAAAACGAGTGTCAAGTGTTTTTACAATAATATCAATTAACATGATGTCGGCAGTCACGCCCCGTCAAGAGCAGAGCGGAAGAGAAAAAGCTGCTCTGTTGAATAGCCGGTAGGAGCGGTCAGTGACTGCTCTGTGCCAGCGCCGGGTATAACAGGCAGGTAGTTAGAGGAGGTAATTATAAAAAAAGAGCTGCTCAAAAAAGAATCCAAATGGATTTTTTCACTTGATACAATGGCACCAGGAGGTCTTAATGAAACTATTAGCTTAAAACCTTTTATTTAGGGCGCAAATTTTATTTCTTTACACTTAGATTTTTAGCCATTGTGTTTTGTTCTTCTTGGGTCAGAAGTTCATGTCTGTATTGTTTTGTCTTATGTAATACTTACTTTGGTTTCTATCCTATTCCATTATTCCTTAGAGGTTATCCTGAGAAGCTTCTGGGAGTACGTCTGATCATGCTGGCTGGATCTGGTTCCATTGTTTTGATGCTGGTCTCATTGTACTTCTCAAAAAAATAAAGGGAACACTCAAATAACACATCCTAGATCTGAATGAATGAAATATTCTCATTGAATACTTTGTTCTGTACAAAGTTGAATGTGCTGACAGCAAAATCACACAAAAATCATCAATGGAAATCAAATTTATTAACCAATGGAGGCCTGGATTTGGAGTCACCCCCAAAATTAAAGTGGAAAAACACACTACAGACTGATCCAACTTTGATGTAATGTCCTTAAAACAAGTCAAAATGAGGCTCAGTATTGTGTGTGGCCTCCACGTGCCTGTATGACCTCCCTACAACGCCTGGGCATGCTCCTGATGAGGTTGTGGATGTTCTCCTGTGGAATCTCCTCCCAGACCTGGACTAAAGCATACGCCAACTCCTGGACAGTCTGTGGTGCAACGTGACGTTGGTGGACGGAGCGAGACATGATGTCCCAGATGTGCTTAATCAGATTCAGGTCTGGGGAATGGGCAGGCAAGTCCATAGCTTCAATGCCTTCATCTTGCAGGAACTGCTGACACACTCCAGCCACATGAGGTCTGGCATTGTCCTGCATTAGGAGGAACCCATGGCCAACCGCACCAGCATATAGTCTCACAAGGGCTCTGAGGATCTCATCTCGGTACCTAATGGCAGTCAGGCTACCTCTGGTGACCACATGGAGGGCTGTGCGGCCCTTCAAAGAAATGCCACCCCACACCATTACTGACCCATTGCCAAACCGGTCATGCTGAAGGATGTTGCAGGCAGCAGATCACTCTCCACGGTGTCTCCAGACTCTGTCACGTCTGTCACATGTGCTCAGTGTGAACCTGCTTTCATCTGTGAAGAGCACAGGGTGCCAGTGGTGACTTTGCCAATCCTGGTGTTCTGTGGCAAATGCCAAGCGTCCTGCACGGTGTTGGGCTGTGAGCACAACCCCCATCTGTGGACGTCGGGCCCTCATACCACCCTCATGGAGTCGGTTTCTAACCGTTTGTGCAGACACATGCACATTTGTGGTCTGCTGGAGGTCATTTTGCAGGGCTCTGGCAGTGCTCCTCCTGTTCCTCCTTGCACAAAGGCGGAGGTAGCGGTCCTGCTGCTGGGTTGTTGCCCTCCTACGGTCCCCTCCAAGTCTCCTGGTGTACTGGCCTGTCTCCTGCTTGCGCCTCCAGCCACTGGACACTATGCTGACAGTCACAGCAAACCTTCTTGCCACAGCTCGCATTGATGTGCCATCCTGGATGAGCTGCACTACCTGAGAAACTTCTGTGGCTTGTAGAGTCCGTCTCATGCTACCACGAGTGTGAAAGCACAACCAACATTCAAAAGTGACCAAAACATCAGCCAGAAAGCATTGGTACTGAGAAGTGGTCTGTGGTCCCCACCAACAGAACCACTCGTTTATTGAGGGTGTCTTGATAATTGCCAATAATTTCCATCTATTGTCTATTCCATTTGCACAACAGCATGTGAAATTGGTTGTCAAACAGTGTTGCTTCCTAAGTGGACAGTTTGATTTCACAGAAGTTTGATTTACTTGGAGTTATATTCTGTTGTTTAAGTGTTCCCTTTATTTTTTTGAACAGTGTATAATGTTGCAGATCCTGCAGGGGATGCTACACAATTATAAACTCTTTCAATGCTGTATTATGTATATTATATGATTATCAATTATGACTCTTTGGTTATATATAGTAATATTATGTATATATTTATGGTATTTCAGTCCAAATAAGTGGACATCAGTATTCATCTGTTAGACATTAATAGTATTGATGGCCTACTAGGTACCCAGTATATTAAGGTTGATTTATAGCCTGCCATTGGTTTTAAGAATGTATATCAGTAGCACGTTAACATATATTATGTGGGAACAATTTAGCATTCCTTATAGATAAATACATGCACATGTCACTTTATTTATGGCACAGAATTAGTGAGGGTTATCTATATGCACTTTATTGATCAATTCAAAAACTAAATGTGTGTCTTTAAATTCTTAGTGGGGTTTTTCCTAAAATTGGTCAGCCTTTGGACTCACTGCATACCCTATAACTGTGTAGCAGACTCTCTCCTTTCTAATGGGAATTTGTCGTTACTGTGGCCCAGCTCTATGTGTCTTTAAATTCTTAGTGGGGTTTTTCCCAAATTTTGGCAGCCCTTGCAGTCACAGCATGGGCATTACCACTATAGGAGACCCGCTCCTTTATAATGGGAACATTTTTTTTATTGAGACCCTCCTCTATGTCTCTTCAAAGGGGTATTGGGTTGCGTCCAAATTTTTGGCAGCCCTTGCAGTCACTGGATACGCAATAGCAGTATAGGAGACCCACTTGTTAATAATGGGAACAACAAAGCATAGCCGGCTGATGGCTCTCTAACAATAGCGAGGGCCGACTGCTGGCCTTTTAAGAATAGTAAGGGCCGTCTGATGGCCCTATAAAAATAGGCTTTATGACTTTCAGAGTCCCTCCATCATAAATAAAACAGGATGCGTCTGATGATGTGTCACACACCACATTGCCAGATAAGGTTGTAAAATGTTAAAATGACATTTCCCGGTGAATGCATTTGTCTTAAAAAAATAACGTAAAAAACCCCAAAACAATAGGATCTTTCTTTAGTACAAAAAACAGCGTCGCCAATTTAACCTCAATGATATCACATTGTTCAGCTCCTGCACCTCCTCCTCCATCTCCGAAATGACCACATCAGTCACAAGCGGACAGCACTGCCTTGGCCAAGAGGCAACAGGCTGTGCTGAAGATAACATGCTTAATGCTTAACTGACAAACCGCCCAGCGCTGCAGAGTTGTTGAAAGCTGTAACACAGCAGCCTGATCTCTGTCTCTCACCGCTGAACATACAGCCAGGCATGGTCGTGTGTGACAATGGGCGGAACCTGGTGATGGAGAAATGACACCCAGGGTAGATACGGTTTCCCTCTATGCCAGTCCTTTCATCGAGCTAAATACAACTCTCAGCAAAAAAAAGTTGTGGACTGGCTCCGTACTGTCCCTGGCCACATTCACCTGTCCACGTGTTTGTGGTTAGGTGGTCCTTCCCAGTAAGTGCACTGGGGATGGCACGGGTAATGTTGTGGGACCCGTGCTTGTGGAAGGCGGAGACGATACCGGGAGAAATAGTGGCGGCTGGGGACCAAGTATGGACACCCGGTCGCCGCCGGCATGAGGTTATGAAAAGCTTCCACCTCCACGAGCCTAAAAAGCCACATTTCAATTGCAAGCAGCTGTCAAAAATTTGGCAGTATAGTATTGCAGCCTGTGGGTGGGTGGGTGGCTTGCTGCATACTTGCGCTTGCATTCCAAGGAATGGGGTAGGGACAACTGAACGCTGCACTGGGACAAGGACGGTGATTGTTGCAAGTCTGCAACGACAGGTGCATGGCGAGAGGCATCTTCGCATGCGCCAAAGATCACTTATGATGGGCACAGTTTTAGGCAGTGACCTGGGAGTCAGAGATGCTGCGAGAGGTTTTCCCCATGCTGTTCCCATGTCTGATGATGTGTCACACACCACATGGCCAGATAAGGTTGTAAAATGTTAAAATGACATTTCCCGGTGAATGCATTTGTCACGGTTGAAAGCAATGCAAAAGTGAAAAAACGCATCAAAAACGCTACGTGTGAACATAGTCCAAGGTGTGGAGGAGTATTTTTGTTTTTGGTTATTTATTTTGCCTTATATACAAGTCATTATCCTGGAAAGGATGTTCCTTAATTTATTTCCCAGGAAAATCCATTTTGGTCTCGTTTTTGTATGTTTTATTGTGAGTCCGTAAAAGTGGTGTAATACTCTGACAACGTTGTTGACAGCAGTGACCTGGGAGTCAGAAATGCTTCCAGGGGTCTTCCCCATGTCATTTGAGCACTGTTCCCATCGATTTGGGCAATTTTTAGGCCCTCTGCAGACCGCCTGGGGAGCCGCCTGAAAAATGCTCGAGTTTCCCATAGACTTACATTGGGCTCGTTGCTCGGGTCGAGCACCAGAGTATTCCAATTTGCTCGACCCAAGCAACGAGTACCTGAGCAATTTAGTGCTCGCTCATCACTTGTTTTCACTAGCAGAAATTTTTGGAACATATGTGTCATGTCATCCTAAGAGGCCTTCTTTCGCAAGTTGCTTGATTTTTTTTTTTTACTTTTTTTGCAAATTTCTTGGAATTATTTTTACGTGCAATATATTAATAGAGTATAAATTCTAATTTGGTGCAATTGTGCCTCCCAGTTTATCATATTAACATTTCAATGGTAAACATAAGTACTTAGAAAAGGTAAATTAAAAAACAAACCTGGATACAATACTGTAGAAAAATCAACTTTCCTATAAAAGGAAAAGGTGTAAATACAATTTTGCAGTACAATATCATACACAATATCACTAATCACCTACATAGTACAGAATCTTTAAAATACTCTTTTTAAAGAAAACCTGTAAGGATATGTGCACCTAGAAACCTCTTCAGGAACATGGGCATGCAGGTCATTGAAAGCGGAATAAAAAGGACACCTTGATATCTGCAATCCAAGGTCTTATTCCAGAGTAATCCATTTTTTTTTTTATATGTAAATGAGCTGTTAATATCTATGGGCCGGACACTGATCTCCCTGAGAATCTGCCTCCAGAGTTTATTTTAAATGAAGGGGACGTTACCAGTGTGATGGCCACTCTCTGCTTTCCTGATCTCACTGCAGAGCTGTATGTGATTATACCTGATATAATGTAGTATTTATATAATTAATTATACTACTCAACTTCAGCTTCCATCTCACAAGGAGACAGGATTACTATACAGCAGAGCTGTGAGAGCTGCAGCAAATGTGTTTGTAATGAGACAAAGTTCAGTTCTACTGTTCTATTTTACACTGGTAACTCTCCTTTTATGTAAAAGCAATCTCTGGAGGCCAGATCTCAGGGAGATCAGAGCCCGGGCTATACTCCTAAACAACTTATTTAGGTATAAGAAAAACGTGGATTTCTCTGGAATAATATCTGATCACAGATATCAAGGTACCGCTTTATTCAGCTTCCTATGACCTACATGCCCATATAGATGGCTCAGGAGGGTTGATCCTACTGTCAGATTCCCTTTAAGCATTTCCAGAAGTGGTTTTAATTTTTTTTTTATCCCAAAACATTTTTTGCAGCCTTCTATAGGTTTGAAATACAGTAGCTCCTGATGGAATCCACTCCAAAGAAGTGACATGCACTCTCTTTCCCACTATGCATTTTTCTGAACCTGAAGAAACATTCAAAAAGGTATATGCACAGTCATTTTGCTGAGTTTCTGGCACAGAAACTCCAAGTTTTTGAGGAGAATTTGGAGAGTTTCCATTCAAAAAAGATTACATGTGAGCATAGCCAAATGCCCAAACATATGAACTGCCAAGTGATTGCACAATAGAAATTAATAGGAAGATTAATTTTAGTGTTTTTGAAACGGTAAGGCTCACTCCAGGGGGGATAAAAACAAAAAAGAAAAACAACTCCATGTGCTCATACCTTTAGCTCTCCAGACATGCAAGTTCTTAGAAGTTAGCATTGTGCTATTCCAACATTACTCCTCCTAGAAATGTATTGCCCACCATTTGTCAATAGGGTGTGCGCTACACAGTCTCCCTATAAGAGGGACAGTGTCAAGGTATGTAAGGACAGACCCCACTAATAAAGGGTCTTTACCCTTAACATGGACTGATATTCTTCTGAACAAGCATTCGTAAGACCCCTCGGTCCCAATCATTGGCCCATGGAAATATGTAAGCAATTTTGTCAGCTAAAGCCTAAAAAAATTTTTTCTGGATGTTGTAAGGACAAGCTCCTGTGTAAACAGGGGATGCCCTGCAGACAATATGCCAACTGTATTGGGACAAATGTAAAAAAAAAAAAAAAAAGCCTTTGAGCTCACCTCAGTTATAAATATTCTTGATCGGTGGTAGATGTTGTTGCAAGTGAAAAGGAACCTATGATTTAAGGGGTTGTCCGGTCTCAAATATTACTAGTCCACAGGCTCAGAAACATGTAAAATATACCCCGCTTTTAACATCCCCTGGTCCAACGGCACCTGTTCAACACTGCTTCAGTCTTTGTTGATTTTGTTGCAGAGCAGTGGACATGTCACCGCTGTAGTCTAATCACTGAGCTCTATTATGGCTTTGCCGATGTAGAAGGCACGAGCTATTGAGTCCAGTGACTGGCTGAAATATTGATGTGACGTGATCGCTACAGCCCATCAACAAAGATAAAAGTAACGGAGAGGTATCGCTGGACCCAGGGAAAGCAAGGAAAAGCTCAGTTTATTTCATACTAGCTATTGAACCCGTTCTACGCCCGGGTGGCGAGCATTTTTATTAGTATATGGTCTCCAATGCTGGTATGTGCTGCCCCCATCCTGTCCCCACCATCCTATCTTGGTAGGCATGGCACCCCTCACCCCCATCCTTGTAGGCATGGCGCCCCTCACCCCCAATCCTGGTATGTGTGGTACTCCTCATCCCTATCCTGGTATGGATGGTACCCCATCCCTCATACCTATCCTGGTATGTATAGTATCCCTCATCCTGGTATGCATGGGCCCCTCATCCCTATCCTGGAAGGCGTGGCACCCCTCAACCCCAATCCTGGAAGGCGTGGCACCCCTCAACCCCAATCCTGGAAGGCGTGGCACCCCTCAACCCCAATCCTGGAAGGCGTGGCACCCCTCAACCCTATTCTGGTATGTATGGTACCCCTCATCCACATCCTGGTATGCATGGCACTCCTCATCCCTATCATGAGATGAATGGGCCCCTCATCCCCAATCCTGGTGTACATGGTACCCCTCATCCTGGTATGCATGGGCCCCTCACCCACATCCTGGTATGCATGGCACCCCTCACCCCCAATCCTGGTATGCATGGGCCCCTCACCCACATCCTGGTATGCATGGCACCCCTCACCCCCAATCCTGGTATGCATGGCACCCCTCACCCCCAATCCTGGTATGCATGGCACCCCTCACCATCAATCCTAGTATGCATGGCACTCCTCATCCCTATTCTGGTATGTATGGTACCCCTCATCCCAGAAACCTGGTATGCATGGCACCCCATCCCTCATCCTGGTATGCATGGCACCCCATCCCTCATCCTGGTATGCATGGTACCCCTCATCCCTATTATGGTATGCATGGCACCCCTCACCCTCCAATCCTGGTATGCATGGTCCCCCCGTCCCCCAATAATGTTACGTGTGGTACCCCCCAATCCTAGTATGCATGGTCCCCTCACCCCCCAATCCTGGTATGTGTGGCCCTCTCATCCCTTACACACACACACAAAAAAACACTTATACTCACCTTTCTTCTCTGTGCTCCAGCGCTGCTGTGTCCTGTTCTGCCGGAGGAGTGCGGCGACGGAGCACCGCGCTGTCCGGCGCCATTTTGCTGAAGACACACTGCAAATGTGTCTTCAGTAAAATGGTGCCAGATAGTGCTATGTGCATGCGCCGATCCGACGCCTCACTCCTGCCTCGGCGAAGAGAGGCGCCGCGGCAACACTCCTCCCAGTCAGGGAAGTATGTAAGTATGGAGCCGGAGATCGCGGTATGCGTTCAGTGTCTACGCATAACGCGATCTCCAGCGCCATACACTCCTCTTACCTGTAACGGCTGGATGCGGTCTTCTGTCTAGAGCCAGACTGCGCGTCGCGCATGAGCAGTCTATAAAGGCTTCAGACAGAGACACGCATCCCCGGTTATATTATAGATGTCTCTGAGCCTATTTGGAAAGGGAAACTCATAAATCAAGTTGTCACTTTATTCATACATTTTTTAAAAGGAGTAGCAAAAGATCAGCTCATTGTCATTAAAAGGATTTGTGCCAAGCACTTAAATTATCCTGGTTGGACCTCCCCATCCCACCGTTCTCAAGAACTCCGAGCCCAGTCTGAATTGAGTAGAGGATACGCATGCTGTACCTCCACTCCATTCATTCTCCAAGGAACTGGAAGAAAAATCTCAGTATAGTCCCTGGCTATCTGACAGTCCCATGAAGCCTGTATGAGCATGCCCGACTTCCATTCTATAAAGACAGGGCCCTTCAAAGCCTTGTTCTGAAGATCAGTAGATGTCTCCCAAGACAGGGAGAGCTCTGTGCTGGTAATCTATGGATGTCTCCAGGATGGATCTATTCAGAACCCTGTTCAGAGGATCAGTGAGTGTCCCCAGGAAAGGTCTAATCAGAGCCCTGGGCTGGAGATCGGTGGGTGTCTCCAGGAAAGATCTGTTCAGAGCCCTGTGCTGAAGATCGGTGGGTGTCTCCAAGAAAGGTCTATTCAGAGCCCTGGGCTGGAGATCGGTGGGTGTCTCCAGGAAAGGTCTATTCAGAGCCCTGTGCTGGAGATCGGTGGGTGTCTCCAGGAAAGATCTGTTCAGAGCCCTGTGCTGGAGATCGGTGGGTGTCTCCAGGAAAGATCTGTTCAGAGCCCTGTGCTGAAGATCGGTGGGTGTCTCCAAGAAAGGGCTATTCAGAGCCCTGGGCTGGAGATCGGTGGGTGTCTCCAAGAAAGGTCTATTCAGAGCCCTGGGCTGGAGATCGGTGGGTGTCTCCAGGAAAGGTCTATTCAGAGCCCTGGGCTGGAGATCGGTGGGTGTCTCCAGGAAAGGTCTATTCAGAGCCCTGTGCTGGAGATCGGTGGGTGTCTCCAGGAAAGGTCTATTCAGAGCCCTGGGCTGGAGATCGGTGGGTGTCTCCAGGAAAGGTCTATTCAGAGCCCTGGGCTGGAGATCGGTGGGTGACCCCACAGTAGGACCCCCAGCAATCAGGAAGTTATCCTCTATTATATGAATAGGGAATAACTGCAAAACTTAGCATAACACTTTAAGGTGAGTGCAAGTACTTACTAAAATATGCCAGGAGAGAAGACAGGTCCTCTTCAAATATATTTCCTACTTCATAACAATATAACATATTACATTTACATATTAACATTTCTAAAATGTATGTATTTAACATGTAATACGCTGCCCCCACTAATGTTGAGGGAGAGAAGAAAAAAAATTGACCAGCAGGTATATCAATGTTTATTATTTATATTCAACAAGCTTTAAAAATACAGAATAAAATAGCTTTTTTTTCTACTATTATTCACAACATCTGGTCCAATATTACATATTTATCTTAAATATATATTTCAACAATAAATGAAAGCCATGTTAGAAAAACAAAAACACTAAATATGAAATCATTTCTTTAAAAAATTGTAACAAATTACATCTTGGGAGAAGAAAAACAAAACAAAACGTATGTTACATAACCAAAAACATCCAGCAAATGACTCAATAACTCCTGGAAGAAATGCAAAGAAATTCTTTCCAGAAATATTTATACATACAAATCACCTTCAACTAGTGAAAAAGAAAAAAAAAAAAAAGTATTAAAATAAAAAGTTAAAAAAAAAGAAAAGAAAATAATTTAAAAAGGTTTATATTTTCTTAGTTTCAACTTGATACATCAGCAAAAAACATCCCATTAGTGCATGTACTAGGTCAGTTACACATTTTACAAAGTTTGTCCATTGCGAGATATTTAGGAATGTATGAAATGTTTATCATGGCACAATATTTTAGGTTTATTCATTCCCCAGCTCCAGGTGCCAGCAACAACACAAATGATGAGAGGTCGGGCTCCTCAGATTTCCTGCATCAGGCAGCCAGATAATTATCAGGATTGGTGATGAGCGCAAGTGCTCGTTACTCGAGTTTGCCGAGGGTGCTCTGGTATTCACAGAGTATCGTGGAGATCGAGTGACATGTTCAAATCTCCGCGGCTGTTAGACAGCCACAAAACATGCAGGGATTGTCCGTGAATGTCAGGCAATCCCTGCATATTTTGTGGCTGTAACAGCCGCGGGGATTCGAACAGGTCACTCGAGCACCGCGATACTCTGTGAATACCCGAGCACCCTCGGCAAACTCGAGTAACGAGCACTTGCGCTAATCACTAATCAGGACATAGAGCATTTTGAAAGAACGTGAAAAATAAAAATTATAAATACCCTCAACAGTACAGTAAAACCTGCTCTTTTATAGATGTGGTAGTAATGGACTATGGTTCACAGTTTTTTTAAAATCCTTTTGAAACTCGACTGGTGGGAAAAAAAAAATATATATATATACACATATCACTGGAAGTGGATTACATCAGGATCTGCTGCTAAACTAGGCAAAGTCATTTTAAAAAGCTGTCGAAAATCACTTTAGGGGGGAGAAAAAAACAAAACACCTGTGTGCGCACAAACCTAGACTTGGCTACCGGATAATTTACTATTAAATAATAAATTATATAACTTGCAAATTCTGTGTTACAGAGGTTCCCTCCTTTCTGGCTAATTTTCCAAAAAGCCCTATGCAAAAAGATCATAAATACCCTTGCCCCCGGCCTAGCTCCACACTGCGGCGTTGCATAACTATTGGATGGCAACCGCAGCCATAACTATAATACTCAAAATTGAGGCCATTACTCTGGTGCATTGAAACAGCGCATGGGTTTTGCTTGTACCCAAGTGTTTAAAACTTTTTAGAAATTGGGCCAGAAAGTTGCAAACTACCCTTTAAACAGAGCTGTATCTCCAGTTCATGACTCCACTATTAGCCAGAATACGGAGATGCTACAAATTGACTCTTGCTCTTTAGGACCATGTATGTTCAAGGACAAGTCCATTGATTTCAATGTCCTCTGTGTAATACTTCATTTCCCCTGCGGAGGAGCTGTAGGGAACACAAACACCAGCTACTGAGCACCCACTGTAATCAGCGTACTCAGAGGATCCTCCTAACAAAAATCATTTATTTTCCCAAACTAAATTACCCTTTAAAAGGGACTTTGAAAATAATCTGGTTTAATGTCTACACGATAACACTTCCTACCTCTAAGTATTGGCTTAGAAGGACTGGGGTCAAGTGAACCAGTCATAACATTTGTCCTAGAAATTTACAGGGGTTGTCTAATTCTCTATCTCCTGGTTGAGTCACTGGTCTGAATTGTGCAACTAGGGTCAATCTAACCTCTGCATCCTCGGAGGAGTGCACGGGCATCAAAGCGGTCCAGACCCAGCCAGCTTCTGCACAGTGATTGCAAGTGTTTCTGCACCTTGCCTAGGAGACCAACCACCTCTGAAGAGGATTTTTACTTAAAAGTAAACTGCAAAGTTGATGGTTTTTCAATTCTACCCATTTACGAAGACAAAACAACCCCTTTAAATCCGCATACAGGTAAAAAATCCAAATACAAGCGTTAACACCACAGATGCAGCGACTAGCACAAAAAGTTTCTAAAGGGGTTGTGCAAGATTACAATCAGTAGCATACACGTCCATAGGTTGGGTCTGGTATTGTATTGCGTAATAACTGGAAGGGTTAATGAGATAATGTAAGGGTTTTAATAAAGATTTTTTCGGCAGCTGTCCTTTCTACAACCGCATCTTAAAGGGGACATAGACCGTAATGTGTAAACTCTTCGAAACATAGTAAACTGGGATGTGTATAATTAGTTGGGAGCCTGAATACTGACACACTACGCGGTAGTTTTATATAATACTGCACTTTTTTTTTCATATAGAAGACGTTAGGTTTGCACATGGAAACAGGAGGACACACCGGCCGATCGGCTGCAAAGGTAAAGTGTATTGAGCCATGAAATGAATGGAGGACACCGCTCTGAACCAATTGTGCGTATAAACAATAGAATCTCAAAGGTCGGGCAGTACACGATTTCACAAGGAAGAGGGTCAGTGAATGAAATTCAGTCATAACCATTAGGGTATTCGGGGGGGATTAGCGCGGGCAGGCAATGGCATTGTTCTACTTGACATTCTGCAGTAAGCGGCCATGGATGGATCTGGAGTTATAAAGCCACTGGTGCCCAGCAACAGAAAACGTCAATCTGGAAGAGAACCGAATAAGGTCCCGGTAAAGGCAAGGGTACGACACGCTGAGATCTGCTATATATAAAAGGCAGCGGATGGTAATGTGGAGATGGAGAAATAATATCTGTTCCAGAAAGCCATGTCGGCTATGGTAATATAAGGCTATGTTCACACGGGGAGTTTCTCCTGCTTTTTTATTTTATGCAAATTAAAAGCTGCTTTTTACTGTACCAGCAAAAGCTATTTTAGGAATCTCATGCACATGCTGTTTTTTTTTTTTTTTTTTTTTTTAAAAAACTGCTGCATTCTTTTTCTTTTGCAGCGTTTTTTTTACTCATAGAAAGCAATAAAAATTTGCAAAAACAAATTTTTATTAAAAAAAATGATGTATGCGCTTTTTTTTTGTTGTTTTTTAAGTTTATTGTTTTAAAGCAATCCTTTCGTGTCTCCCCACTCCATGCATAGTTTAATTAAATTAGTAATAATTAAATCAGTGATACGTGGTAAAGTAAACTATGTCCGACCAATCCAACTTCCCCCGCTGTTTTTACATTTGCAGTTGCCTATTTTTTAATACACTCAATGTTCGTTCATGGCCGTGCTGCATACAGCTTTTTTGCTCAGAATAGTCACTTCTTTTTTCAGACTTTTTTTTTTTTTTTTTAAAGGAATCCTTTTTTTTCTCCACACATTAAGGTATAGTGTAACTGAATTAGTGATAATTAAATTAGTGATGTGTGTTAAAAAGTAAATAATGCCCTACCTAACATAAAAAAGCTTTTTTTCCCCCCTTAGGTAATTTGATCAAATTGCCCTTTTTTTTGCAAAAATGCTTCTCACATGTGTCTTCCATCGGTGACCTAACACCTTGTATTGTTACGCTTGCAAGGTGGAAGCAAAACGGAACTTTGGGATTCTGAAAAAAGCAGCAAAATGCACAGATAAAACGCAGCAAAAATAAAAATGAAGCATTAAAAAAAAAAAGGAACAAAACCTGCATTTTGGCTGGAGATTTTTGACTGCTAAGAGATCAGGTTTTGGCTGTAGAAAAAATGCAACGTGTGAACTTAGCCTTAGGTGGTTTTCCCAAACACAGATTAGACAAGGGCTGCACTACAACTATGGTCGCGTGACCAAAAATCAAAGTATAATGTGGCTACATCGCAGAATAATGCAAGTCAACGAGGTCGCATTGCATCCCGCACACTATCGCGAGCAGCAAGTTGCAAAAAAAATCAGACTTATTGTGACTTGCGATGTGATCATTCTCATTGGGTAAGCGATCTTTGCTGCCTTTAGCAACCAATCACAAGTTATTCGTAATAAAGTTTAAATTTGTTAACTTTTTTGTAACTCTGCCCCAAGGTGTGTCTGTTCTTAGTGAGCAACCATTGTGTCCTAGGTTGTTGTTTTTTTGCTGATGCTGCCTTGTAACTGAATAATCCCCAAGTATACAGATATATCGGGACTTGTATCAAACCGGACTTGGAAAAAGTGTCCTGATTGCCCGCAGCAATTAATTTCCACCAAACAAATAAAACATGCGTTTTGATTGGTTTCTATGGGCAACAAGGCGGCTTTTTCTTTGAGACGATATTGATAGACGAGGCCCATTCTATAAGAAACCATAAATTACTGTATGTCCGTCCTCTGGTAGGACCGGAGAGAACATGTCAATTGTAAATCAGAATCAATTACCTTTTAAAGTGTACCTGCCACCTGCCCAGAGCGAGCGCTGATCCGCTAATATCGAGGACAATGAATGGGGTGATATCAGTGGTCCTAAGGCCTCTTCACTATTTGCTTTGGCTACTGATTTATGCATTAGGCTGGTTTTCGGGTATAATTGCATTACAAAAAAGGATGGCACTAGTAGCTAATGCCATATTTATAAAGCCTTCAACACCCAAGCAGCTTTTTAAGATTTCGGTTCCAAAAAGTTAAGTAATGGTAAGTACAAGGTGCACCGTATTAGCGGCAGGAACGCCCCTTGGTAGAATCCTCCTATGTTCACATGGAGAATTTTGAAAACTTTTTTTTTTGTTAGCAAATCAGCTCCAAAATCCTTCTCAAAAACACTTGGTAACCTCTGCCTGTTCTTATAAAAAAGTTTTTTTCTTGAAGAAGTTTTGAAAGACACCTGGTGGAAACTGCTCCAAAAGGACGCAAAAACACTTCGGGAAAGGGTTTCTAGGGAAGTTTTTCTACATTTTTTTTTCCTGAAGTATTTTATGCTTGAAAAATGTGCCTTTATTTCCAAAAAACTTGATGTGAACATAGCCATAGGGAAAATTGCACACTTGACACTGCAAATCCTTAAATAATTCACTTCTGTTGTGCCTTTTTTCTTTTTGTGTTTAACGGGAAATTTTTGAAAATCTTGGGGGAAAAAAAATGTAAGTAGTCAGTGAGAAAAGAGAAAATGAAAATCAAAGTTTCTAATATTTTCCTTGTCAGTGTAAACCCCTCCCCCCCAAAAAAACACATTTTAAATAGAAAAAAACAAAAATAAAAAAAATGTTTAATTATTTTCTACAATACTTATTTTTAGTGTAAGATAAAATTATAGTATATGTAAAAAAAAAACACTTTCACTGACTGTACAAAATAATCAGTATAAAAAGGTAAGATTTTGTAAGATGTAAAAAAAAATTATATACACATTATATTCTGCATGTACCATATTTTTTTTTTAATCAGTGTTTAAAAAAATAAAAAATAAAAATTGATTTAAGATTTTCAAAACGTTTCCTCATCAGCCTCAGCCGTTCTCCGGCGGTCTATGTGCCCATCCGGCAGTCAGTCATTGGCTGCACAGGTCACCTGCACATGGTCATCCCTGAAGGGAACCATGAGAGCGTCAGCGGATTTAAAAAGTGATTTAGGAATTTTTTTTTATTATTTTTTGCTGCAGTTTGGGATTTTTTTGAGGCCTCAAACAACCCTTTTAACATGGGTAAAAAATGCAACTACAAAAAGTGCAAAGTGAATGTATAAAAAGTTTTTTTTTTTTGTAATGCAGCATTCCACCACTTCAGGTGAATAAAGCCTTTATTCTTCAGTGATATCACTTGTTCCTCACATATTGTTAAATATGAATATTTAGCCAATATGGCCATTTCTATTACATGTCAGTAACATGTACACTTTAAGAATACTATCCCATGCGGATGGGACTGAACGTAGTTTCGCAGTTTAAAGTAGAATTTCACTGGATATCTTAATAGTTGCACAGGTATGTACTATGGATTCCAAAGGGTTTTGCAAATTGGAAACTCAAATCCCTAAAAATCCATGACATATCATTGAAATATCATTAAGGCAAATGGAATCCAATAAATAGGATTTAAAAAAAAAAAAGAAGGAAATAAATATTACAAGAATTTTGCTGCGCTGGTAAACCAGATAAATGATATGAAAGGTAAGATGGCTGTGCAAACGACAACATAAATAAATGTACATATACTTCAGAAGTCATCTCCATTTACATGGCCGATGGCCAGAAGTGAGCACCACCTAGTGGCTATACTGGCCTCTACACAAAGGAAATTAAACCCAGTCCCCTCTCCGCAGCTTTAGTCTCCTGGTGGAAAGATGGGTTGATGGGAAGGACAATCTTCATATTAAACATTGCACTTTAGGTTTTTTGGGAGGAGACTGGTGGAATAGAAAGCTATTGAAATATTTCAGAACCGAGACAGAGGGGCAACGTGCCTACAGCTGGCATGGTACCCGTTTAAGCCGGCCATGCACAGAAGAAGGATGAGTTGGCAAAGGTCAGGCAGGACATATTGCTTTTAAAGATTAACAAGAGTAAAATGGGGTTTTAAAAAAAATTGGGTGAAAATGCAGGAAGAGAGGCACAAGGTCAAGGCGGTCCAAGGGATAGGCCCACAGTACACCCTCATGTCTCAGCCCTGGAATTTTTCCATGTAAGTATACGGAGTAGAACACACAACTTCCGGTTCAAAACTTGGGGAATCTGGCAAAGAGATCGCAGAGACATTACTGCACGACAAAACTGAATGTGGAGGCCGGGGTTATACTGTGGGCTCGGATTCCTCCTCCCCTCTCCGACTCTTCCGGCTCTTCTTCGCGGCCTTCCACTGGTATCCTGCAAACGTGGGACTGATGGGAAGGTAGCTGAAGCACTTGTACTTCCGGAGAAAGTTCATAATGAACGGCAGGTCGTAGGAATCCATGCCTTCACCAGCAGACGCTCCTTTGCCTACTCCACGCTTCCATTTCCGGATCCCCCTTTCTTCAGGCGTGCCTGGAAGGACAATGATCTGTAGTTATACAGTGCTACTCGTATTAAAGACCCTTTAGTCTTTGTAACATCAACTCTGTAGCCCCTGCCCATAGGGGAACGCACAGCATGGCATGTTTCCTGGGCTAAACTGGTCATATAATGATCTGCTAAAGGGGTTGTCCCATAAACATACATCAACCTATCCACTGAATAGGTCATAAATGTATAACTGTTGAGGGTACAATCGCTGGGACCCCCAGGAAACAGGGCGGTGGAGTCAGTGTCCATTTTAGTGGAGTCTGAGTTGGCATAAAATGGACCGACTCCTAAAATATAATAAATTGGGTTCAGTAGTAAAATGCAGGATGTGCTGGAAAAGTTTTCATAAGAATTTGGTAAAGTTATGAAATGTACTATAAATGTCTGTCCTATTCCTTTTAGTGGAGATGAATCTGTGCTGAACTGAATGTACACGCTCAGTAGTGAGGCAGGGCTGTGGAGGTGGAGACAGAGGTTTGGCTTACCGACTCCACATCCCTGCCAGGAAGCCCAAGAGCAGCGGTCCAAAATCCTCTGTGTGAATGGAGTGGTAGCGAACAAGTGTGACCTCTGCTCTATTCACTGTCTAGGTATGGTGATCACTACACCTTCATTCAAATAGAGGACTTGGGACCCCAGTTCTAGGGATCAGTGGGTGTCTCAGCAGCCAGACCCCTGTAGATCTTAAAATTACCATCTGTTCTGCGAATAGGTAATAAATGGTGATTATTAGTGATGATCGAGTAGGTTTCATTAATCCTTTCAACGAGCACGCTCGGGTGCTCGCCGAGTATTCTGGCATGCTCGGCATTTCTTTTAATGTCGTCGCGCCTGCAAGTGTCACGGCTGTTAGACAGTTGTGACACATGCAGAGATTGCTCGTCGAAAGGGTTAATGAAACCTACTGGATCACCACTAGTGATTATGAGACAACTCCTTTAATTAAAGGAAATGCATCAGAAACATAAACCTGGCTCATATACACGAGTTCTGAAATTATCAAAGTTTAGAAATAATAATTCATACAAATAAACTAGATCTGCCCAAAAATAGCCCCTATAACTGAAGTGTCCAGCACTACTTCTAAGTTTCCGGAGTCGAGCTTGCACAGTAAAAAACAACCCCTTCTGAATACATGTTTTTCCCTTGTAAAATAATAACACCTATACTAACCTCCGGTGCCGATGTCGTTCCAGTGGTGCCAGCACTGGCTCTCCCGGGGATCACGTAGCATTATGTCATGCAATCCCTGCAGACAAGCAGAGCTGGCTTCACTCTCCCCTCTTTTTGACGTATCAAATACATACAGAGGAAAGTAGAAAGCAGCAGCTCTGACTTCTTCTGAATGTATGTGGTTTGTCTGAAGGTGGGGAGACTGAGGCCAGGGCTGATTAGATCCCTGCAGCCAATGTTACGTGATCCCCGGGAGAGTCAGTGCAGACACCGCCAGAACGGTGCCGGAGGTTATTATAGGTATTATTTCACAAGAGTGAAACATAGTGATTGAGAAGGGCTTGTCCGAGTAGTGGACAACCCCTTTAAAGATTGTAAAGCTCGCTATGCTTTAGGGCTCAGTCAGATGTCAGTGATTTTCCTTGGACACAAAAAATGAAAAAAAGATCGTCTTCAGTGTTTAAGATCAGATTTCCATCATTATTTGGGTTGTGGCAGTCCTTACCAACAGAATTCCATCTGTTTTTCTCATATGGGAAAAAAAAATGGAGGTCGCTTTTCTATCAGTCAGTGAAAAATGGTGAACACGTAACACAAGGTTCCCAAGTTATGTAGAAGAGGGACGGGTGGAGGCACATCACAAGTATTAATCAGGACCTGAGGTTTTGTTGCAGTCCCCTCAGTAGATGCTTAGCCAGTGCAGTTGTGAGCTCTTTATTCTTTCTTTCTTTGGACACAGCCTGAGATCCAGTCACAGAAGTGGATAGAAGCAGATATTAGCCAAAAGCCATTTCTGCTCCTTGCAGTAGGAGCTTTAACATCAGTTCCATCAGGAAACCACTCACCAGGAATAGTGTTATCCAGGATGAACGCCACACAGCCTCCCACAAACATGGCTGTGGTAAGCAGCACATTTAATACTTGATCAATCTCAGCAATACCTGGAAAAGGGAAGGGGACATGTCACTAAATTCCTTCCCTATAAAATGCAATCACGTAGGTACTTAAGTAGGATCCTATCCCATAAATCAAATGGAGAAAACTTGGCACAAGATGTATACTGGAAGCAAATGTATTGGCTGCAAACAATCTAACATGTAGATGTTCCGGTCAATCAGTGACCTTCATCAGTAGTGCGGATTGCAGTGAAGAGGGACAGAGAAAAAAACGCTGTAGAATAGCAGTGCGTGCTGAAGTAACGCTACCCTCTACTGCAGCACGCACTGCTATTCTACAGCGTTTTTTTCTCTGTCCCTCTTCACTGCAATCCACACTACTGATGAAGGTCACTGATTGACCGAAATGTCTCACCACCCCGATGCAGTTTCGCCTTTTGCTTCTTCCGGGGGCAAGTCAACACACACCTGGAAAGGCGAGAGGTGAAACTGCGTCGGAGTGGTGAGGCACAGATCCTGGGACCTTTTCTGGTAGCACATTATTTAGGTAATATACCTTTTATGGATTGGTTTGATGTATGCTACCTTTAGGTAACGTTATATATGAGACCGGTGTACAATAAACCTTTCGGTCGGCATTATACCCTACTAATAATATAGCACTTTAGCAATCTATACGCTCGGCTCCCCTTTGTCTACGGATCTATATATTGTACTTTATAGGATATTCTGTCTCTCTCTTTGGAGGTTTATTTTCCATGTCATTTCTATCAGTATGTTATTTTAGGATTTATTTAATAATATATTTTTCATCTATATTCCTGGAATCTCTTCATCCTGAGAGATGCAATTATTTTGTCACAGGTTATTTTGTTGTACAATTTTCCTAATGTCTCAAGTGTTCTTTCAGTTGCCATGTGTCATAGGAACCTCACCATACCGATCAGGTGATTGATGGGCTGCAGCGCTCGTCAATGCTGTGCACCCTACATTTACTCACACAATACTTTTTTTAGCGATGACTCAACTACGAATTAAAACATGGGAACTGTGGAGCAGTAAAATGACATCAGGTGCTCTGAACTAAGGAGTCAAAATGTGAGTTATTTGTTAACAGTTTGCTGAAGAGCGGCACAATAATGAGTGTCTGCAGGAACAGGGAAGCATGGGGTGGAGGGTCCTTGCAAGTTTGGGGCTGCAGGATTTTTTGGGATTAATGGGGTATTCAATATTGAGAAATACAGGCAGATATTTCTCCATCATGCAAAAACATCAGGGAGGCGTCTGATTGGCTGTATGTTTGGGGTCGTTGTCCTGTTGCAGAATAAATGTGGAGCCAGTCATTAATAACTAACTTCAGTGTAAAGAACAAGGAGTCCTAGAAGTGAGGATATAATCCTCACACAGCCCTGATCTCAACCTTATTAAGTCCGTGTGACATTACACGAAGAGACAGAAGGATTTGAGCAAGCCAATATCCATAGAAGATCTGCGGTTAGTTTTTCAAGATGTTTGGAGCAACTTCCCTACTGAATTCCTTCAAAAAACTAAGTGCAAGTGTACCTAGAACAATGGATGCTGCTTTGAAGACAAAGTTCGGTCAGACCAAATATTGATTGGATTTAGATTTCTCTTTGGTTCATTCATTTTGCATTTTTTTTTTCAAAAAATAAAAAAAAGTATTAAACACTTCTATTTTGGCCAGTCTGATCACAGACCGTGAATTGCGGACATGTAAATCCAGCCTTACCCTGAGCTACAGTACCATGCTCAGCCATTACAAAATGTACAGAGCGGTGCCTTATACCAACTGAAGGGGCACGGTGCTTGCCGAAGCATCGCGGCTCAATCATTTGATCAGTAGGGGTACCAGGAAGTTGGACCCTTTCAATCTGATGGCCTATCCTAAGCCCAGGCAATCTATATCACAGTCCCAGAAAACCCCTTTATTATAATAAATCTGTTAGATCGGCACTTACCAGTCACCAGTGGGTTCTGCTTTAAATAACTAGGAAGCATGAGCCCAAAGAAAATAGAGAAGCCGAGAACAAATAGGTTCCTGGATGAGTTTAGGTCCACAAACTGAAGGTTAGAGAGTCCCACAGCGGTGATCATGCCTGCGATGGAGAACATACGATGGGATAATCGCTACAGGACTTATTAATCTTACTTCTACTGTATGTCACGTTTCACCATCTTACCAAATAAGGTGCAGAACAAAGCACCGAGAACTGGATCCGGCAGAGAGGCAAACAGGGCACTGAATTTCCCAATCATGCCCAACAGCAGCATGAAGGCGGCACCGTACTGAATAACTCTGCGACTGGCAACCTGTGAAGAAACACAAGATGGCCGTGGTACTAAAAAGTCTGCATAAAAGACACCCAAAGATGTCACTACGAGTCCACGTATCTGCCATTATTTGTAAAGCGGACCTACTAAATCTGGATATACCAGAGCCTGTAGGACTCAGCACTTTTAAACTCTGCAAATATGGATTTTTCTTCTTCGAATAACCATTAATACTTACAGGCTTCTAAGGAAAACAGTTGTCGTTTCTAGCTTACAGATAATCTCCTTAAATTAGGGCACGTAAGCTGGTGAACGGTCCGGGCTGACGGGAGGAGGCGGAGGGGGTTATGTAACCAGCCGCACCGCACGGGGCTAGTAAGTCATAGAAGGACAAGCTCACAGGAGCAAGGCCGGCCGTCCAGTATGTGCAGCACCCGCCAGCTATTGGTTATTAGGGCGTGTAACAGATACGTTCATTTCCACATGGCCAATAGATGGCGCTACAACAGATCTCACTCACAGAGCTCCTGTTCGCAGTCTAACCCAGAAGCATTGGCACACTTCTGCATCGGAGTAGACGTGTAACCAGGTTCTCCCCCAAATCAGGGAGTATTTGGTTTGTGGCCCGATTCCGGTTTGTAAATGCCCAGAATAAGACCGTTACCCCTTACTTTCTCTCCCAATCCAAGAGCGAGCCCCGACAGTCACTGTCAGAAAGGAGGATCTCTCCATTAATTTCTAAAGGAGCAACAAAATTGCCATGCGAGTGCTCTCAGCAATTCTCAGCTACAATTTCACACATCCGTCTGGATAATGCCAGGATATTCTGCACATATACATGTATGGGAATTGCAACAGATACCAAATTCTAGATTATTCCCAATCCGTTCACTTCTCACACGCTCGGCAAGCAGCTGGGGAGGAAGGGGGAACGTAGTATTGCAATTAAAGGCTATGCACACCTTTGACAACAACATTTTTTTTACCTATTAGCAACTGCATTCGGTTAATGACATTGCATTAAGTTTCATTCTACAATCTTTCTTTCATTCATTTTGCAGTTTGCAGCCTGATCCAAGTTTCAGATTTATTCTCGTGGGAGTGTCTCTCTCCGTAATACAGGCTGGACGTGAGGTTTAAGTGTATTCAGAGTGCTGAGGTCTTCATTAGTTTATATATCAGCACATCTTCTATCCTGCACTTAATTGTTCTCCAGGTGGTTTCTTCCCTTTCTATAGCGACAATTCTCTGCCCTCCACGATACGCTCTCCCCTCTCCACTGCAAATTTGTCTACAACTCCTTCCCCCTCTCTGTTGCTACTTGTAGCAATGAGAAGGGAGAGCAGAGAATTGCCAGAACCATGAGATAAAGGACTTACAGACACTCTGCAGTAGCAAAACGGTAGAACATTTTTAAAGAGGTTTATTTAGAAAGTATTATTATTACTATTATTATTATAAGAAAGTTGTTTAACTTTGCACTTAGGAAACAAATAAACAAAAAAAAGGTGCAAAGTTATACATAGTCTTACATGGGTAATGCAGTACTGTAGTCCATGTATTCAGCCGACCTTACCTTGGTTATCCCCAGAACACCAATGTTGGGACTGGACGACGTGGATCCATTTCCGGTACCGAACATCCCATCCAGCACACAAGACAGGCCTTCTATGAAAATCCCCCTGCCATGCACACAATAGGTCAGTTAGTAGACATAATACATCAATATATACACTCACTATGCGATTGTTGGATAACCTGCATAATACACTGCAATATCCGGCCGTGCAACATGACTTGAATACCAGACGGAGCAGGAACCCATATCACGTGAGAATGGGATAAGAAACACAAACTTACAAGAGTGAAAGAAAATTATTAACCTATTAATGGCATGTATAGGAGGAGGCGGAGCACAAGACAGCCGGGCACAGGCATAGTAATCGCCAATAGACTCGATGATACTGGCCACCACCGCGCTCAGCATTCCAATCACCCCCGCAGCCGACACTGTCGGGAGACCCCACTGAACTGCAAGAGAACACATGGAAGATCCATTACAGACAGGACGCTAAGGGGTTAAGGTTTACAGATGATGCACAGTCATAAACCAGTTTCAGTATGATCCTATTACCACCAGGTGTAATTCAGTGCTGACCCACGTCCCATTGACCTTGTTCATGGAGCAATAGCGGTTACGGTTGGTAACATTCACAATGTATTGTAATTCTGAGGTTTTCCCGTCACCTACAAGACGTTAGCATTTACCAGACTAATTGGTGACACACGTGACCCTCATAACTAAGCTGGAGCTAAACCTGATGATTCTTAGAGGGGTTTTCCCACTAAAAGTTCATTTTAATCAATAGATCTTGGAATAATAATTATTTCCACAATTGGATGTGTTTAAATAAAATGTTCGTGTGATGAGATAATCTTAGAAATATTCCCCTGTGTAATGGTCGTGTCTGACCATACAGGGACATGGTCTGATCATACCACAGCTCCTGGGCAGGGGAGAAAGAAACAGTATACAAACATTGCACCTGGGGATCACAGATGATTCTTTCTGGGAGGTAAAACATTGCTTAAAAACAGGCAGGGAAAGGTTTTGCCTCACAAAAAGAATCAGCTGTGATCCCCTTCTGTCCTGTCTGTATACTCTTTTGCTTCCTCCCCTGCCCAGGAGATGTGGTATGATCAGACCATGTTCCTGCACGGTCAGACACGGCCATTACACAGTACACAGCAGGGGCACATTTATAAGATTATCTCAGCACAGGAACATTATTTTTTTTTGACACATCCAATTGTGGAAATTATTTGTATTCCAAATCTATTCATTAAAATTAACAGTTTGTGGGAAAACCCCGTTTACAGTCCCCTGTTTCTGCAGTGCGGCCCTGTAGAGATAACGTCTTGCACTTGGCGCCCCTGCTGTTCGTATACATGCATAAGAAAGATGCCTGAATGCATCAGACCAGCAAACAGACACAACTTCTGCTCTTAGAGAGGTCGTCACATGCAGGTGAACAAGAAACCAGGGGAATAGGATGAACAATAAATCAAAGGGAATCTGATCAGAAAGCACCTGGCTGCTACTTACTACTCCGTACGCTCTCAAGTCCTATGAAAGCAGTTAGGGTGTACTTAATTTTTCACACACTGCTTCTGCATTTCGGCCTAGTTTTTGTTAAAAAAAAATAATAATTTGTCATATAATGTTGCTCATCGGAAGTTGCATATTTTAAAACCTAAGGACCAGACAGATTTTTTTTCCTTTTGAACATTCTGATCAGTAAAATTATAACATGCAAACACAGTATGTCACATACCGGCAGGAAGCTCAGACTTTATACCTGGCTACCATAGTTAGGAATGACTAGTCATTTTGGGAAGCAAACCAAGTGTACAGTTGTAATTGATTCACATTGCCTTATAACAGAACCATTACAAGCAAACAGAGCATGTGTAAGGGATCAGTATTAGGGTCTGGTATGTCAGGACAACCTATCTGGGCATATGGACATCACCGATGAGGGTCCCCTGTGTAGGATCGGTTCTGGAGGACTCAAGTCATCCCGTACCCATCTAATACTTAATTTCCCCTGCGGAGGCCTCTGTAGGTAAAGTACATGGCTGGCAGTGGCTACCTTCAGCCAAATCAGCTGTTTGCAGGTGATGCGAGAGGGTGAATGATCGCCCCAGGGGGTGCGTTCTGCAAAGGGATGTCTCTGATGAGACTATTGCTTTAATCAGGACTATGGACGCAGGCTTCGGCGCTGAGCCTGCATCTTTCCTTGCACATGACAGCTGATCTGATCAGCGGTCATATGCACCAAACACCCGCGGCTGTCAACAGCAGCATTTAATTTGCGCCAATAGGAAGCGAATCACAAGACCCGTCCATCGGCGTCCCTGTCACGTGATTGTAGGGCACCGATGGGTTGTCATAACAGACGGGGATCTGCAGAAAACCCCCATGCCCGTCATTGTAAACCTACTATGAACGCCAGCCCGTGGTTGGCATTCATAGTAGGACATGATTTATGCTTCACATAGCAGGGCTTAACAGGCAATCAGAAGATCGCAGCTTCAAGTCTCCTAAGGGGACTATTGAAGCAATTGAAAAAAAAAAGTTTTAAAAAAATATATATATATAAAAAAAAAGTTCAAATAACCCCCTTTTTTTGCTCCCAAATAAAAAAATAAATAAATACACATTTGGCATCGCTGAGTTCAGAAACGGCCAATCAAAATATAAAGTAAATTAGTCCGATCGGTCAATGGCGTAACGAGAAAAAAAATCAAAACGCCAGAATTCCGTTTTTTTGGTCACCGCAACATTGCAATAAAATGGAACAACAGGCAATCAAAACATCGGATCTACCCCAAAATGGTATCCGTAAAAACGTCAGCTCAGCAAGCAAAAAGCAGGCCCTCGAAAAACGGAGAAGCTACAAGTCTGAGAAAATGGCAACTTTGTTTTTCTTACAAAACTTTGGATTTTTTTTTCACCAATTAAATAAAAATAACCTAGACATGTTTGGTATCTGCATACTCGTAATGACCTGGGGAATCATAACGGCAGCTCAGTTTTAGCATTTAGTGAACTTGGCAAATAAAAAACATTGTAGAATTGCACTTTTTTTTACAATTTCACCGTACTTTAAATTGTTTTCCAGTACACTATATAGTAAAATCAATGGTGACGTTCAAAAGTAGAACTCGTCCCGCAAATAAGCCCTCACATGGCCATATTGATGGAAAAATAAAAAAAAAAAGTTATGGCTCTGGGAAGAAGGAGACAAAAAACAAAAATGCAAAAAAACGGAAAATCGCCCGGGTTAAAGGCGCTGTCCAAAATTAGAAAAACATAACTGCTTCCCTCAAAAACTATGCAAACCCTGACCATGGATTATGCATGGTATTGCAGAGCTTGGCTCCATTCACTTCAATGGGGCTCAGCTATAATACTACACACAACCCATGTTCGGGAGTGGTGCCGTTTCTGTAAGAAAGTAGCCATGTTTTCTAGTCTTGGATACCCCCAGTAAAAGGGGGATCACAGGAGAAATGTAGTAGTATGAGACGGCAATTCAGATGAAGAGAAGGCCAGGCAATGTCGGCCATAGCAGGAGCAGTACTCTCATCTTCCTTATAGTGAAGGATCCTGACAGAAAGACCCTCCTCTGTGACCTCCATATGCCATTATAGTGCTTACAAAGTGGAGCTGTGGTGGCAGGACAACCCCTCTAAGTCCATGATTATAACATGAGCACCTTCTGTGAAATGCCCACCAGGTGGCAGATAGCTTGGCATTCTCTATGATTTGCGAGGCTCCCGACCACCTCGTTATAGGATAACCCTTACCCTGTATAACCTAATTATAATGACACAGACCTCGGAGTTTTCATTTTGTTACAAATCTATACAGAAATGTTACATCTGATCCAGCTGAATGACAACCACTACGCCCAACGTCATCATTTTCACAGGGGTTGTCATCGGCTTTTGTTTTTAGTCTCATTCTTAGTTATGCAGCGATACTTCAACTACGTCCATACAACTTATATATAGGACTAAAGGAAAGCTGGGTGACAACTCACGTAGGAGCAATACTAGAAGTCACCCAGTAAGGGTGGACACTGAAACCACAGACCCCCCCCCCCCCCAATGCAAAATTTAGAATGAGCCCCATCTCACACTTAAAGGGAATCTGTCAGCAGGTTTTTGCTATGTTACCTGAGAGCAGCATAGTGTAGGAGATGAGTCCGTAATTGCTGTGATGTGTCATTTACTAGGCCATGTGTTGCTGTTTCAATACAATCAGTGTTTTATCAGCAGGAGATTATCACTACAGGACAACTTGGCACGTGCAGAGTAGTCTAACCCCACCCCCAGCACTGATTAGCTGCGCTGTCACTATACAAGGTACACAGGAAACTGTGGTGCGGGCGGGGTTATACAGGGCTCAGCATTCAGAGCTCCGCTAGATCTGCAGCAGAGAAATCAGGGATTCTATCACAACTGCTGAACCCAGTATACTAAGTGACACATCGCCGGAATCAGGGTATTTGTCCCCACCTCATGGTGCTGTCAGATTACACAGCAAAAATCTGTTAACAGATTCCCCTTAGTAGAAAATAGCAGGACCTGGGGTTTTCTAAAAACAGAAGCAATTGTTGATACGCTGTGTCTCTGATGTCAGAAAAAGTGGCTCAGCGGCTGTGCCCTCCTATAAGAGGCTATGTCTGAGCAGGAGTGCGTTGAGGCCAGGGCTGGGGGATGAAGGGGGTGCGGGTTTAAAAAAGTCCCTAAAATGCCAAACACAAATGTTGGTAACTGCAACCCCAGAGAAGTCTGTGGTCTGCCTCACTATGCCGCTGTCACCCAGGTTTCAATTTGATTTATACAGAAAAGGTTAATCATTCTCTGTCATTGTTATCACAGGGAAACTGTAACCAGGTTTTTGCTATCCTGAGAGTAACACGATGTAGGGGCTGAGACCCTGATTTCAGTGATGTACTTACTGGGCTGCTTGCTGCTGTTTTGATAAAAATCACAGGCTCTTCTGCTGCAGATTAGCGGCTCTCTGAATAACCCCGCCCACACTACTGATTGGCTGCTTTCTGCCTATGCACAGTGTACACAGAAGGCTGCCAATCAGTGGTGGGGGCGTGATTGGCTACCAGGCAGCAGGCCAAGAAAGTCCTCTAGCGATAATCTCCTGCTGATAAAACGTAATTCTATCAAACAAATAGCACGCAGCCCAGTAAGTGACACGTTGCTGGAATCAGGGTCTCTGTCCCTATATTACACTGCTCTTTGATTAGAAGGCAAAAACCTTGCAATTTCATCAAAGTACAATTTTTTTTTGCAGTGACCAAAACAACAAATTAATGGAATATACAATGTTACCTTGATTTTTACAAGAATCGTTGTCATAGACTGATGCGTCCTGAAACCAGCTTTCGAAAACACAAGATATGCAAGCCCCTGTGTACACTGCTCTAATGGAGGGAAAGCCACAAGCGGTGAGATTAACGCTGTAACGGCAAAAGTACAAGATGATTTCTAAAGGGCTTAAGCCTAGGTGTTCTCTTCTCCAGTACAAATCCCACAACAGCCAGTGGGGGGCAGTAATAAACACGTCAACATTATTATTACTCCCCCTTCTACCATCAGTGGGGTCTAAGCACGCACAGTATGGGGCAGAGCAGTGTACACAGAGTGCGGTCTGGGGGGAATGGCACCGCTTAAAGGGGTTGGCCATTTCCAAATTTATTTTACAAATATCGATTTAATCCGGTTACTAACAATGTAATATTCTGGTCCAAAACACAGGCACTAATGGAGGGGAGTGAGACCAGTCTGCACACGTGCAGCGGTTATTCTATAGGAGTCACATGATCTCCATTAGAGCCCCCCCCCCCTCGTTACAAACATCAGCGCCACCTAGTGTGAGGGGGGCGACACTGTGGTAATCACATATTAGTAGCTGGATTAAGTGGAGGAGTCCTGGACACCTGTAAAACCAATTAGTAAGTAGCCCACCCCTTTAACTGTGGCCGTTGTCAGTATCAGACATGCTTATGCCAACACACAGCAGTTGATGGGGTACAAGTTAAGGCGGTTCCATGTTATATGAAGACGAAAATCAGACTTTTTCCACTTTGCATTACATATATTGGGCTCTGTTCACACAGCGCTCGAGACTTACGCCAGGAGGTTAACCTCTGATGCATGCCACTATACGTACCATCAGAGACATTAGGCTCATGTCCACTTTGATTAGGCTATTCCAGAATGTATAAAAATGCATCCCCAATAAGGCACTGGTGTAATAATGCCCGGTGAAGCTTTCCCTGAACATACGCATGACAATTGTTATGTGAACAGAGCCCTACATTGCTTCTGCTGACAAATATGCGCTTTATTAGTAGGCATGAGGAGGTAAAGCGTAGCTCCAGATTTGCCCATCACTATATAGTCTACAGCTCAGTATCATTACACAATAATATCCTGTAAACTCTGCTGGCTGCTAGTCAGCACATCCCTCCCATCTGGAAGCATGCCCTGCTTGTTCAGGGTCTGCACTTAGGATGCCAGGATCATTGCTATTGTTGCTACAATTAGATAAGCGTCGGCTGAACCTGTCGATATCCGTGGGAGCAGCAGAGTGTCGAAACGTGTATTTGGGTCTCCTGACTCAACCCCGACAGACGATGTTCAGGCAAGAAAGACCCAGCACGTCAGACTTCTGATAGTTGACCCTTTTTCTTTCCCTCTGGGAATCTATCAGCGTCTCTCGCATAGAGAATACTCAGCCGAGCCAAACGTTCCTGTGTATAGAGGAGTAGCGAGAGCTGAACGATTGTTCAGCTGACAGCCATCTATTGCCTACATGGCATGTCAAACTCCGGTCCGTGGGCAAAATCTGGCCCACAGGGTGGTTTTATTTAGCTCTGCGACACCAGAACCACCACGGAGCCAGTTATTCTGTATGGACGACTCTACGGGGCCCATTCTGTACGGAGGACTATGCGGGGCCCATTATTCTGTACGGAGGACTATGTGGGGCCCATTATTCTATACGGAGGACTATGTGGGGACCATTATTCTATACGGAGGACTATGTGGGGACCATTATTCTGTACAGAGGACTATGTGGGGCCCATTATTCTGTACGGAGGACTATGTGGGGCCCATTATTCTGTACGGAGGACTATGTGGGGCCCATTATTCTATACGGAGGACTATGTGGGGACCATTATTCTGTACAGAGGACTATGTGGGGCCCATTATTCTGTACGGAGGACTATGTGGGGCCCATTATTCTGTACGGAGGACTATGTGGGGCCCATTATTCTATACGGAGGACTATGTGGGGCCCGTTATTCTGTACGGAGGACTATGTGGGGCCCGTTATTCTATACGGAGGACTATGTGGGGCCCGTTATTCTATACGGAGGACAATGCGGGGCCCGTTATTCTGTACGGAGGACTATGCGGGGCCCGTTATTCTGTACGGAGGACTATGCGGGGCCCGTTATTCTGTACGGAGGACTATGCGGGGCCCGTTATTCTGTACGGAGGACTATGCGGGGCCCGTTATTCTGTACGGAGGACTATGCGGGGCCCGTTATTCTGTACGGAGGACTATGCGGGGCCCGTTATTCTGTACGGAGGACTATGCGGGGCCCGTTATTCTGTACGGAGGACTATGCGGGGCCCGTTATTCTGTACGGAGGACTATGTGGGGCCCGTTATTCTGTACGGAGGACTATGTGGGGCCCGTTATTCTGTACGGAGGACTATGTGGGGCCCGTTATTCTGTACAGAGGACTATGTGGGGCCCATTATTCTGTACGGAGGACTATGTGGGGCCCATTATTCTGTACGGAGGACTATGTGGGGCCCATTATTCTATTATGTGGGGCCCATTATTCTATACGGAGGACTATGTGGGGCCCGTTATTCTGTACGGAGGACTATGTGGGGCCCGTTATTCTGTACGGAGGACTATGTGGGGCCCGTTATTCTGTACGGAGGACTATGTGGGGCCCGTTATTCTGTATGGAGGACTATGTGGGGCCCATTATTCTGTACGGAGGACTATGTGGGGCCCATTATTCTATACGGAGGACTATGTGGGGCTCATTATACTGTATACTGGTTGTCCCATGAGTTTAAGTTTTTCATTTCGGAATCGCTGACCTATTGTGTATGGGAAGCTTTACTATGCAGTAACCAGATCTAGAATTATCAAAGGAGTTGTCTACCTATGGGGGTAATTTTTCATTTTTATATTTATTTAGAATGCATGCGTTTGGGGCTAAAAATCATTTTTGCAATTTCACAGTTTGGCTTTTACAGCTTCTTTTTTTCTTGAACATTCAACTTTGATGTGGTCTGTGGTCATAAATCAGCTGGGAAGAGCTCAGAAAAAGACCGAAAAAAGGTTACAAACTCTGTGTCAGACCCTCATAGTGGGATTACTGACTGATTCTCAAAACTCATTTCGCAGCCAGCAATAGACAGTGTAATGTAATACAGAGGCTATAGGAGGCAAACGGTGCGACATTCTTAATGAAACAAGTGCAAAAAGGATTTTTATCCCACAAAACATGCATTTAAATGAAAAAATAAATAAAATAGTCCCCAAAAGTGGACAACCCTTTATATTAGTAGGGCGATCTTCAAGGTATCTATCACACACTCGGAATAAACTATGAGACAGGATGAAACACAGGAATTCAAACTTTTTTGCTGAAAAAATGCCATTATCTATGTCCCCGAAGTTTAAACTACCTACATGTGCCCGGATCAGGACTCCAAGCCGGAGTATTAATATGCCCAAGTGTCCCTGTAAGAAATGCGCCACCTGCCGTTTAGTGCGCAGCACAGGGGAACTGTCCCCTATATTGTCTATATGAAGTCACAGCCCTCAGTGGATAATACCGGGGCTAGAGAAAGACAGCAAAACAATAAAATACTATTTTAGGAGCATATAGAGAGCCGTAATCTGTGCAAATGTTACTTTAGAGGTTATATAGACGTAGACTACAAAGTGATCTACAAACAGAGCTACGATTTCAAGAAAAATAGGCAAAAATCATTAAAAACAAATAAAAAAATGAAGCACCACTTTTCTGATAAAATAATAAATCCTATGTAAGGGATACTGTAAAGAACCATACTTACATGGATATGGGACATTGAACCAAGGGGCAACTGCTAAAACCCCTTGCCTGGCATCAGTGCGGGCATAAAAGCCATACTTGCTACTATCTGGTGGAAAGACATCGGTCACAGTGAATATGAAGCAGAGCAGCCAGGACACAAGGATGGCCATGATGATCTGTATGGAGAGAAGGAGAAACACTTACAAGCTGGTTACATTGAGGTAAGGGTCTCATGTCACATTTTCACATGTTTTTTTCTCTAGCTTCCCCCCCCAGCTGCAGTGACAATCCATCAGCTCTGTGCAAACCCCTTTGTAAACTACCTAGCGTTTCCATTTTTAATGGTAACAGAATCCAAAGGGTTAAAACAGCCGTGATGGGAGATTCTTCCAATGTTAAAGCCAAACCAGAATCTCAATTTGCAGACACATGTTTTGGGGTTTTGCCCCTCGTCAGTGCAAAGTATAAGATCTGATTTGCCTGGGTGAGAGGCTTAAGATTGGGATCTAAGCGGTAAGGTTTCTCCTTGTGGATAGTGACAAGCAGTTACCTCCGTAGATCCCAGTCTTAAGCCTCTCTCATACTTTGCACTGACGAGGGGGCAATACCCCAAAACACTGCCTGCAAATTGAGATTCTGGTTTGGCTTTTATCCTATGTCATGTGACAAGGCTCGTTAAAGGGTAAATAGTGACTTTTAGGATTGCTGCTTACAATAGGTGGCACTACAGTTTTAGTCCTCTTCCTCTCTAGAGAGGCAATTTGCATATTTGATTTCCCAGGAGAACATTGTATGGCCTAGACGTTTGCTTACACCGGCATGCAAGGCCTGGCTTGTCGCTCTCCACAAAGAGAAACGTTACCCCTTAGATCACACTAAAAAAAAGCATTCAAAGCTCAGCTAACATGTCCTATCAGATCACCCAACAAGCACACGTCCATGTCCGACACATGAAGCGGTAACTTACAGGAAACATTTTGAACAGCTGTAACTTGTAAGCCGTCCATCCCTTCTTAGACTTGTACACGGGAAGAGGCAGCTTGACGTTTCTGGCATATTGCGAGAAAAGAAGGACCAGGAATATGGTGCTGAAGGAAGAAGAAAACATTGTGTTATCGCACGGGTAGATAGACGTACACAGGCGGCAGGGCTCGGAGGCCCAGAACATTAGACCTCAGCACCTACTGTGCCCTGTAAGTCAATAAACGGCACAGAAGGGCGGTCGTGGCCATTTATCTACGGTATTAATAGCTCAATATTAATCACTTTCCATATTCTCCAGCACAAGGATCAGCGTCATCACAGAACTTGCTGTATAAACAGAGAACGTTATGCTGGTGAACCCAAAAGGAAAAAAAAAAAAAAATGACATTAAGACATAAGATTATAATGTGTATTTAACGGCCTCACTGTACACATTAGGATTATTGCAGTGCGCCTCACGTTACCACCCGCAGATATAATGCTTATTGAACTCTTGCTTGCAACTATCTTGTATAAATTGCCAACCACACTGCAAACACAGAGCAGAGTCTCTGGGGATGGAGGTGACCATACTGGAATTCATTAGGTGGGTACAATTGAGGTTTGGAGTGTTCCAGGCAATGCTCCATGGGAAAAATGTATGTAAATTACCCTTAGGAAATAAAAAAAAAAATTACTCTACAGCACCACCTACAGGCAGCTAATCTGTAAATCAATGTCTGACCCATAAGAGTCATGAAACCTGACAAGGGAAGGGATCTAACAGCAGGTTTTTGCTACCTCATCTGAGAGCAGAATGATGTAGGGAAAGAGACACCGATTCCAGAGAGGTATCACTTAGTTTTTAGTTGTAGCAGAGCTCAAAAAGCTGCCTCCGCCCCCACCGGGCTCTCTATGTACATGGTCTATAGACCGTAAGCTTCTTATCACAGGAAGGGGCATAGTCAGACCACTTGGCATGGGGGAGCTAATCTGGGCAGTGATAATCTCCTGGTGATGAAACATTCATTGTATGGAAACAGCAGCATACAGCCTAACAAGTGACACATCCCTGAAAGCAGTGTCTCAGCCCCTACATCATGCTGCCCTCAGATTACATAGCAAAAACCTGCTGACAGATTTTCCAGTCTCAGATGAAAGGTCTGCAATGTGATGAGCAAGCGTGCTCGATTAACCCTTTCACCAAGCACGCTCGGGTGCTCACCTAGTATCTTCGGCGTGCTCGTATATTATGTCCAAGTCCCTGCGTCTGCATGATTTACAGCTGTAAGACAGCCTCAACACATGCAGAGATTGCTTGTTTGTTAGGGAATCCTCGCATGTGTTGAGGCTGACTAACAGTCATAAATCATGCAAACGCAGGGACTCGAACATAATATACAAGCACACCAAAGATACTCGGTAAGCACCCAAGCATGCTCGGTGAAAGGGTTAAATGAGCACGCTCGCTCATCACTAGTCTGCAGTCCTTCTGTGTGACTGCATACTGCTGAACTGTGACAGTCTGCAATGCACTCTGCTGTGACTCGTTTTCATTGTGTGGGCAGTCACAAAGTATATATGTGATTTCCATACTTGCAGTTAGACTCACCCGGCTTCTCTCAAGAGGAGAGAACTGGGAGAAATGCCGGAGTCTAGTTGTCTCATGGCCGCAAGTGTGTAAATCACATACATGAGGTCACGTGAGCGCCCCCCCCCTCTCCATAGGGAATCATGACAGTGAATGGATCACACACTGTCATGACTTACCATCCTACAGTCACACACTGACTGCAGACTTCACTTCTGAGATACAGTACAGACCAAAAGTTTGGACACACCTTCTCATTTAAAGATTTTTCTGTATTTTCATGACTATGAAAATTGTACATTCACACTGAAGGCATCAAAACTATGAATTAACACATGTGGAATTATATACTTAACAAAAAAGTGTGAAATAACTGAAAATATGTCTTATATTCTAGGTTCTTCAAAGTAGCCACCTTTTGCTTTGATGACTGCTTTGCACAGTCTTGGCATTCTCTTGATGAGCTTCAAGAGGTAGTCACCGGAAATGGTCCTCCAACAATCTTGAAGGAGTTCCCAGAGATGCTTAGCACTTGATGGCCCTTTTGCCTTCACTCTGCGGTCCAGCTCACCCCAAACCACCTCGATTGGGTTCAGGTCTGGTGACTGTGGAGGCCAGGTCATCTGGTGTAGCACCCCATCACTCTCCTGCTTGGTCAAATAGCCCTTACACAGCCTGGAGGTGTGTTTGGAGTCATTGTCCTGTTGAAAAATAAATGATGGTCCAACTAAATGCAAACCGGATGGAATAGCATGCCACTGCAAGATGCTGTGGTAGCCATGCTGGTTCAGTATGCTTTCAATTTTGAATAAATCCCCAACAGTGTCACCAGCAAAGCACCCCCACACCATCACACCTCCTCCTCCATGCTTCACGGTGGGAACCAGGCATGTAGAGTCCATCCGTTCACCTTTTTTGCGTCGTACAAAGACGCGGTGGTTGGAACCAAAGATCTCAAATTTGGACTCAACAGACCAAAGCACAGATTTCCACTGGTCTAATGTCCATTCCTTGTGTTCTTTAGCCCAAACAAGTCTCTTCTGCTTGTTGCCTGTCCTTAGCAGTGGTTTCCTAGCAGCTATTTTACCATGAAGGCCTGCTGCACAAAGTCTCCTCTTAACAGTTGTTGTAGAGATGTGTCTGCTGCTAGAACTCTGTGTGGCATTGACCTGGTCTCTAATCTGAGCTGCTGTTAACCTGCGATTTCTGAGGCCGGTGACTCGGATAAACTTATCCTCAGAAGCAGAGGTGACTCTTGGTCTTCCTTTCCTGGGGTGGTCCTCATGTGAGCCAGTTTCTTTGTAGCGCTTGATGGTTTTTGCAACTGCACTTGGGGACACTTTCAAAGTTTGCCCAATTTTTCGCACCATTTCTTAAAGTAATGATGGCCACTCGTTTTTCTTTACTTAGCTGCTTTTTTCTTGCCATAATACAAATTCTAACAGTCTATTCAGTAGGACTATCAGCTGTGTATCCACCAGACTTCTGCACAACACAACTGATGGTCCCAACCCCATTTATAAGGCAAGAAATCCCACTTATTAAACCTGACAGGGCACATCTGTGAAGTGAAAACCATTTCCGGTGACTACCTCTTGAAGCTCATCAAGAGAATGCCAAGAGTGTACAAAGCAGTCATCAAAGCAAAAGGTGGCTACTTTGAAGAGCCTAGAATATAAGACATATTTTCAGTTGTTTCACACTTTTTTGTTAAGTATATAATTCCACATGTGTTAATTCATAGTTTTGATACCTTCAGTGTGAATGTACAATTTTCAGTCATGAAAATGCAGAAAAATCTTTAAATGAGAAGGTGTGTCCAAACTTTTGGTCTGTACTGTAGGTGTCTGTTTTTATTAAATCTGTTGTTCTATCTGTAGATATGAGATGACGAAGGGCAAGAAACCAAAGCTATTTAGCAAAAAGCTTGCAAGCACTGAGCTCCATCCAGGAGATCGGCCACCACTAGGGAGGAGCCGGGTAATCTGGACAATGAGCAGGAAATCGAGAACATTAAAAATCCACTTTTTTTGATAAAAGAAACTAAAAAAAGCGCCATCTTGCTCCTTTCTACAAGCACTTTGCAGTCTTACCAATTTAAAGATGTGAGAATACTTTTTAACACAGTTTGCCTTTTCTAATCGCTGTGTTGCCCGGTCTTACACTGGCTAAAGAATAAGGTCATTGAGAATCCGTCACTAAGCGTCATCTCATGGGAGAATTAGGAAACTAACTGGAAGCCATTATAACAAGCAAAGAAAAAAAGTTACCAAGTCCTATAAAGGACACAAAGTTTTCTGTACTAGTACGGCATCACACATTAGATACACAGATTCAGTGCACTTACAGCATAGCAATGCCCCAGTGTTTGCCCGCTCTCTCCCCGGCAGCCTGGAATCCAGAAAGGCCGATCAGAGAGACAGTAGGAGTTATGGTCAGCGGTCCTATATATCTCAGCAAGGCTCCAGGAAGACCAAGGAAGCCGATTACCACTTCTATGAGCGACGACATGATTATGGCCCCTTGTATCTACAGAAGAATGGGACCAAGTGAAATGGTTACACCAAGGTTATACCCCGAGAACCTACCTAATTCATAGGCAATATGGCTGCACACATCAGAATAATGCTGAACCTGTACGTTTCGGTGGGACTGGCCAGTCATTGATGTATATATACAGGGGCACTGAATCTGGTAGTGTATGTACCAGCCCCAAAATGGCAAAGCAGGGTTGGGCTTTTGGATTTATAGATACCAGATACTCTTCTTTTAAGGGAAGATACCTCTCTCTATTTAGAAAAAAAAAGGACCCTTGGCCAGAGCGGAGCATGCACGTGTATCAAGAGGGGGGTCTGGAAAAATAGCCAAAACAAAAAATACAAATAAGGCCAGTATGGGCATCAACAGCAAGGTGCCTCCCCTACTACTAGATGATGCGCGTTACCTCACGTATCCTCGGCTGCCATATGTGTCCAGTGTCAAACGTCTCCGTTCCATTAGAAAAAGTTATATCTACAGGAAGCAAAGAGAGTCAATCAAAATCTCATAGGCCTGACAGCCGTCAGCACATCTGCTTATGCCTGAATATCGGGAATTACAAGGGTTAATGTTACACATAATGTCACCATCCTAAAATAATAACAGCCATACAGAAAAGTCCTACAAAATTGGGGTCTTCCTACTGTATATAATGCCGCTGTGCCAATACTTGCCAATAAACACGTAGCCTAACAGTCATGGCCTTACAGGGGGTCTTGTCAGGGCAAAATGACATTATTAAGTAAGTACACCTCCATTTAGGGCAGCTTGCTGGAAGATAAATTGTATATTATGTTGCCCAATTTGTAGGCTAGCTAGAATTCAGGAAAACCTTTAAAGAATCCACCAGATTCGGTGTAAAGTGCAGCGGGGCACCGCTCTGCCCCCCTCTCCATGATTGACACCACTGGCTTCACTTAGGCCAACGCGGTCTCGAATGAAATGCTGCGCACATCGCCTGTGTCCGCCCATGCACAACACAAGGAAGAGGCCAACTCCGGGAGAAAGGACTGCACTCGCACCCATACAGGGGCAAAGACCGCGCTGACACAAGCGCACCAAGCACCTCAATGTGTTAAAGGGAATCTGTCACCGGGTTTTTGCCACCTTATCGGAGAGTAGCATAATGTAGGGGCAGAGATGTGTCACTTACTGGGGTACTGTACTTGCTGCAGTTTTGATAAAAATCTCAGTTTTATTAGCCCCCACCACTGATAGGCAGTTTTCTGCCTATGAACAGAGCATGCAGAAAGTTGCCAATCAGTAGTGTGGGCGGGGTTATTCAGAGCTCAGCATTCAGAGAACTGCAAGATCTGCAGCAGATAAAACCGGGATTTTTATCAAAACTGCAACAAGCAGCCCAGTAAGCGATATATCACTGGAATCAGTTTCTATGCCTCTAGATCATGCTGCTCTCAGATTGTGTAAAAAAAAAAAAAAAATGATGGCAGATTTCCTTTAAGAGAAGGTTTTCTTGAAGTCTAGCACATACTGAGATCTTGGAACAAAAAGTACGATGATTCTTAGGTCAAGCTGCTCTACACGGAGATGTGCTTACTTTATAACAGCATTTTGCCCTTGACATACTGCCTTTAACGTGATCAAAAAAAAAAAAAACACACTAGATAAGCTTAAAGGATCATTATAAAAATTGTACACATTACTTTTTTTTGTCTGAAACAGATTGTTAAAAAAGGTGAATAAATGCTATATAATGCTAATAAAATATTAGATCTAAACTTTTGCTCAGCAACAAGTACTTACAAAAAATGAAGGTTTTTATCGCAAAAAATTGGCCAATTCATATGTGCCCATCAACCACGGCAAGGTAACCTCCCCCTGATGGGTAACTACTCTGCCGTACATGCCACTTTTGTGGGGGTGTAACTGCCTCTTGCCTGATTCTGCACTCCTCCCATTATCCAGCAGGTGTTGTATAAACAGCTCTGCTTGCCCTTTAAATGTAGGTGTTTTTAGCCCAGAAGACGACATGTTTGTCTGTTTAGTTGTAGGCTTGTAGCCCAAAAGTGGCATGTGAGGCAGAGTAGTTACCCATCAGGGGGAGGTTACCTTGCTGTGGTTGATGGGCACACATGAATTGGCCAATTCTTGTGCTAAAAACCTTCGTTTTTTGAAAGTACTTGTTGCTGAGCAAAACAGTTTAGATGTAATATTTTCATTGTTAAGATGTATCTTGGCCATATGGAGTGCTGCTGCATTCTTTTGATATATTTTATAGTTACAGCAGCTGGCACCAGTTCACATTAGGAGGTGCTGGTCAGGTTTTTCTGTTTTGTATGTATACACAGTGGGAGCCATTATCCACAAATGGTGAAAACATGGAACAGTGGTGAACCTTCCCAGGAGTAGCCGGCCAATCAAAATTACCCCAAGAGCGCAATGGCGACTCATCCAAGAGGTCACAAAAGACCCCACAACAGCCAAAGAACTGCAGGCCTCACTTGCCTCTGTTAATGTCAGTGTTCATGACACCATCATAAGAAAGAGACTGGGCAAAAATGTCAGCATGTCAGAGTTCCAAGATGAAAAACAGTGCTGAGCAAAAAGAACATAAAGGCTCGTCTTAATTTTGCCAGAAAACATCTTGATGCTTGCCAAGACTTTTGGGAAAATACTCTGTGGACTGACGAGACAAAAGTTGAACTTTTTGTAGTGTATGTCCATAGATGCTCATGAGGAGAACATAATTTTACCTCTATACAAGTCATTAGTGCGACCACACTTAGAATACTGTGTACAGTTCTGGTCTCCGGTGTATAAGAAAGACATAGCTGAACTAGAGCGGGTGCAGAGAAGAGCGACCAAGGTTATTAGAGGACTGGGGGGTCGGCAATACCAAGACAGGTTATTACACTTGGGGTTATTTACTGCGGAAAAAAGAAGGCTTAGAGGTGATCTTATTACTATGTACAAATATATGAGGGGACAGTACAAAGACCTTTCTACTGATCATTTTACTCTGAGGCCTGAGACGGGGACAAGGGGGCATCTTCTACGTCTGGAGGAAAGAAGGTTTAATCATAATCACAGACGGGGATTCTTTACTGTAAGAGCAGTGAGACTATGGAACTCTCTGCCGCATGATGTTGTAATGAGTGATTCACTACTAAAACTTAAGGGCCTGGATGCCTTTCTTGAAAAGTATAATATTACAGGTTATATACACTAGATTCCTTGATAGGGCGTTGATCCAGGGAGCTAGTCTGATTGTCGTATGGAGTCAGGAAGGAATTTTTTTCCCCAATGTGGAGCTTGGTGTTTGCCACATGGGTTTTTTTTTGCCTTCTTCTGGATCAACATGTTAGGCTATGGGTTGAACTAGATGGACTTAGTCTTCCTTCAACCTTAAAAATACTATGTTACTATGTATGTTACTGCTGATGTAGAAGTAACAGCATTTCAGAAAAGGATCATACAAACAGTAAAATATGGTGGTGATAGTGTAGTCTGGGGCTGTTATTCTACTTCAGGACCTGGAAGACTTGCTGTGGTACATGGAACCATGAATTCTGCTGTCTACCAAAAAATCCTGAAGGAGAATGTCCGGCCATCTGTTTGTGACCTGAAGCTGAAGCGCACTTGGCTTATACAGCAGGACAATGATCTAAACCACACAGGCAAGTCCACCTCTGAATGGCTTAAGAAAAACATAATTCAGACTTTGGAGTGGCCTAGTCAAAATCCTGGCCTTAATCTGATTGAGATGCTGTGGCATGACCTTACATAGGCAGTTCATGCTCGGAAACCCTCCAATGTGGCTGAATTACAACAATTTTGCAAAGATAAGTGGCCAAAATTCCTCCAGAGCGTTGTAAAAGACTGATTGCCAGTTATCACCAACGCTTGATTGCAGTTGTTTCTGGTAAGGGTGGCCCAACCAGTTAGGTTTAGGGGGAATCATTTTTTCACACAGGGCCCTGTAGGTTTGGATTTCTTTTTCCCTTAATAAAGACCTTCATTTAAAAACTGCCATTTTTTATTTACTTGTGTTAGGAAAGGGACAAACGCTTTTTCACACCACTGCATATGCATGAGATATAGATATATATTATCTATATACATACATACGAGATATATACACATTGTGCATGTGTGTATATATGCAAGACCGGCACTCACTTGTAAGTTTATAGATACAGTGGGTACGGAAAGTATTCAGACCCCTTTAAATTTTTCACTCTTTGTTTCATTGCAGCCATTTGGTAAATTCTAAAAAGTTCATTTTTTTTCTCATTAAAGTACACTCTGCACCCCATCTTGACTGAAAAAAAGAGATCTGTGCCTTGCCACAATTCTGTCTCTGAGCTCCTTGGGCAGTTCCTTTGAGCTCATGATTCTCATTTGGTCTGACATGCACTGTGAGCTGTGAGGTCTTATATAGACAGGTGTGTTCCTTTCCAAATCAAGTCCTATCAGTTTAATTAAGCACAGCTGGACTGCAATGAAGGAGTAGAACCATCTCAAGGAGGATCACAAGGAAATGGACAACATGTGACTTAAATAGGAGTGTCTGAGTAAAGGGTCTGAATACTTATGACCATGTGATATTTCAGTTTTGTTTTTTTTTTATAAATTTGCAAAAATTTCTACATTTCTGTTTTCTTTCAGTCAAGATGGGGTGCAGAGTGTACTTTAATGAGAAAAAAAATTAACTTTTTAGAATTTACCAAATGGCTGCAATGAAACAAAGAGTGAAAAATTTAAAGAGGTCTGAATACTTTCCGCACCCACTGTACATATATACACACACCATCATATTAAACATAGGTGATACATGTAGAAAGTGGATCCCAAAGTCCCGGCTATAAATACAGCTTTGTGCATACATAACCACTGCTCCATTAACTTCTATTGGACTGGGATCGATGGGGCCCGTGGTCACGTATAGGTCCTACCACTCCATTTACACAAGGGACATTGGGACTCCCGTTCCTGTGATCAGATCCCCACAGCGATCATACATATAACACCTAGAGGATAGATGTATTTCGAGGATAAATCCCTTTAAAATCCTGTAGATAAATCCTGTTGGAACATTTACATGTCATGAAAATTTGCTAAATCCTGAAGAACAAAGAACAACTCGTCATGTGTCTTCAGCACCAACAGGGGGCGACCTGAACTATATAATCTTGTCCTATGTTACCATACAGCCCTCAAAAGCAAGGAGATTGCAAAATCCAAACACTGTTAACATTTTCCTTTATTTCAAAAGGTCAAAGACGTCCGACCTGTGAGGTCGGCAGCGAGTTAAAGAATATTACACTAATATATACTACCATGGGTGAAGAATTAGTAATGGTAGTAACTGTCAGACACTGGGGACATCTTCTCTAATCAAAATCTATAATTAGAGAATAGAATTAGAGCTCAGGACAATCTACATACAGCTACAAGCGTGCTCATTCTACAAAGTAAGAGCTATTTAATAGGATACAGTCACAGAAAGGAGAACACAAAAAACAACTTTACTCACGATCATCATCGTGGCCACAAATCCAAATACGTAACACCCTGCCGGCTGGAAATTTCCATTCAAGAGATTCCCAGGGATGGCTCATTACAACTAATCTGATCTTTGACCTTTTTCCATAAAGCAAATATTTCCCCTTTATCTTTGATCCAGAAAGGATATGGAAGATTACAAGGGATAGGACTTCATCTCAGGCCATAATTGTCCATTCTCTTACCTACCCCAAGCCGTACTACAACATTACTGCTACCAAGGCCAGTCCATAGTCACTTGTATGGTCACTAAAGAGGAGCTTTCAAAAATTGTATTAAAATACATATATACACACTTTTAGGCTTGAGGCTGGTCATCTTCACTAATGTCGTAGAATTGACAGCTCCTCAGTGTCCCTCCTCCCTGCTGCTGCGGAGATATCTCACTGCTCAGTACAAGCTGCAGCTGTCAGTCAGGCTGGGTGGGTGGAGACAATACACTTGGACTCATGAGCTCTCACCATAGCTAGACTCATAAAATGCTCACTCCACTAAGTATATGGTTTGTATAGCAATTCTGACCTGGATTTCTAAGTACACATCGGGTCCAGATCTATTTAATGATGTACAGACTACCATAAAATCAGCCGACAAATCCACTTTAAAAGGGGTTGCCCACTACTGACCCTTCTAATGGGCCCTAGGAGAGAAGAAAAAAAAAAAAAGTTTCATACAGACAACTCATCTGTAGGCAGCGCTGTGCTTCCCTCCGTCCTGCTGGGATAGACATCTGGCAGGAACTTCACATGAGAGCAGCAGCAGCCAGTCAGGGGCTGCAGCAGCCAGTCAGGGGCTGCAGCAGCCAGTCAGGGGCTGCAGCAGCCAGTCAGGGGCTGCAGCAGCCAGTCAGGGGCTGCAGCAGCCAGTCAGGGGCTGCAGCAGCCAGTCAGGGGCTGCAGCAGCCAGTCAGGGGCTGCAGCAGCCAGTCAGGGGCTGCAGCAGCCAGTCAGGGGCTGCAGCAGCCAGTCAGGGGCTGCAGCAGCCAGTCAGGGGCTGCAGCGCTCATATTTTGTCTGAGCTGAACTAGAAGTTCTGGTCAGTATCAATTTTTTTCTCACCGCTTGTTAAGGGCTTCTCCCCAATCATAAAACGTTGTTTTTTTTTGTTTTTTTTACAATGAACGGAGTCGGAAGGCAAACAAACCACACTTTAATTACCCGTCCAAGTCCAGAACAGTGTCTCCACAGCTGCCCCGGTCTCTGATTAGCTGCAGCGGTTACAAACTGCACTTGAGCTATTCAAGGAGTTCAGTGGTTTGTGCAGTCCATATTGGCAGAGACGGTGAGCTTAACGATTGGCAGTAGCACCATCAATGTGATGTCCTACAAGGTGCGCGATTGTTTATCCAACTCTGCTGCTCCTGAGTGCTAACTACACATCTAGCTTTATGAGTGCCATTTGCACTCTCAAGTCTGCTGCATCAAGGTGACCTGCCCATCTATTAATCTCTGCAGATTCTAGGTGTTGTCCATAGACTCAACTCTACTGCTCCAAAGTACATGCTTGCCTACTCTCCTCCGCTGATCCGTGGAGCTATCCGCACACTGCTCTGCTGGCACTACAAGCTCCACTAAGCCACGTGCCATCCAGCATATCCAGCTCCACTGGTCCATCTGCCGGCTGACAACCCCAGTTCCACTTTATTGCCCTAATCCCTGCTGCTCCCCTTGATCTACTACTTAGCGAATATACCTCCTCAGGTGAGCCGCTAACCATATCAATCATGAACCTTGAAACGAAGCTCTACCTTATTATTCCAACGCTTTATTGGTTTAGGATCTTGCAATTAATTTCTTGATATATCTTTATTGCAGGCGGACATCGGTGTTATACAAGTTATAGAGATCTTCTCCAAGACTGAAACAAGCTCAATACAAGGCGCCTTTGAGCTTGTCTTCATTCCCGGAGTAGAGCAACCCTCGGCTCATCACTTCTACTCCTTTGTTCTAGTGATCATTAAAAGATAAATGCATGAGTGCTATAAAGATCTATTAAGAAGATAACACAGAAGTTTGTATTACTTTGTTAAAAGAAAAAGTTAAGATGAATATTTACATTACAGCCCCTGCTCTTGAATATTTGATAATATTCCATAGTTTTAGTCCCCATACAAAGTTGAGTGTCTTTATGAATACTTTGCCTTTCTCCCTGTGTACCGTGGTGTAATTGCATATTTTATTGGCGTTAAGTACAGAATTCTCTTGTTTTCCTGATATCAGAAAGCAATGCATAGTAGGAACGCTCATAATAGATGCAAGCCACAGCAAATGGCAAGGTCGCATGTCACACAGCTTCATGGAGCTGTCTGGGCTAAACAAGAGTCTTCAGAGGAATTGTTAGTGTCTATGGTGGACATAGTACATATATCATTATAGGGGTCATCACAATAGTCTTTTTTTTTAAGTAAAAGCTCTAAAAGGCTATTAATAGTAATTTGCTGTGATTAAAGTATCAACAAAAATAAATTTTTTTCTTCCCCGCGCTGCTAGTGATGGGCTCTCGACAGAATCAAACAGAAAAACTGACCGGCACATCCAAACTAGTGTGTACAGGTGCCAGCAAAGACAATAATTCTATGAGAAAACATAGCTGCACTCTGAAAGGCTAAGAATAATACATTTAGAAAGTGAACTGCATAACTTCCATAGGAAAGAGGTAAATGTTACATTTTTTGCATATGGAATATTGGAAAAATGGAACTGCCATATTGGCAATAAAAAATGACAGTAAAAAGAAGGTTGTTGGCGTATAGATTGGCCAGGTGGCTTATCAGGTTTAGGGACCCAACAATAAGGTACACCTTGTCGATGGCTCTTGAGCTCACATATATTGGCCAGTGAGCCCAACAAGCATTGACAAGGTGTACCTTATTGTTGGGTCCCTAAACCTGATAAGCCTTTTGCCAATCTATGTGCTATCTGGTTTAGGGACCCAACAATAAGGTACACCTTGTCGATGGTTGTTGGGCTCACTGTCCAATATATGCGAGCTGAACAGCCATCGACAAGATGTACCTTATTGTTGGGTCCCTAAACCTGATAAGCCACCTGGCCAATCTATACACCAACTACCTTCTTTTACTGTAATTTTTCTATAGCAATATTGCAGTTCCATTTTAATAATATTCCATATGCACAAAATGTAGCGTTTACCTATTTTCTATAGCAGTAATGCAGTTCATTTTCTAAATTTATTCTTTTTAGCATTTCAGAGTGGAGCTATATTTTTTCTTGACAGAATCAGTCTACTTCCCCCTCTGGCAGCTAACTACATAGTCCATTCTTGCTTATTCCGCAGAACAAGTATTCTCAGCTATAATGCTATGCCTTTATTCCTCTCCTGACTGTCAGGAAGACGACCATTTTTATTGGCTCCTGCTATAAATAGAGAATCACTATGAAGTGAAATGGATGTGAGTAGAGCGACTGGGCATGTATGTCCACCCGCACTCATTAGGGGGACGTGAACATTGCCATTTTATTTTTTAACTGCATGTAAAATGGAAAATCATGGTCATTTATGATCTATACATCTGATATTTCATGGCGGGACAACCCTTTAATGCTAGGCAGTATCTTCAGAAGTAGACCGTAACCTGCCTAGAAGCTTCCACACCACAACAGCACTGTGACTATACTGACTCTCTGCAGTAACTTTGACCATGAAGAAAGAGACCCTCCACGATCAGCTAAGGCTTCCTAAGTTCGATTCCTGAGAGCGTGACCTCCAGCTCTCGCACATTTCTTTCCCTGACTTTATGGTTTTCAGTACAATTTCAGCTTAATTTCTTTCCGCATCGGGTTAAACCCAAAGGCTCCAGTGTCAGATTATATACATTCTTCTCTTCACAAAAGTTGCCCCCGCTCCCTGGGGAGTAATGGATTAACGAGCTGCCAGCCAGGAAAATAATCCCAGGAGAGTCTCACGCCAGTTCTTTCCAAAGTTCTGCTCTCCTAGACGGGTGCCCGTCCAAAAAAACAAAAAGATAGCAATAGGATGTGACAGGGAGTCTCAACATCACATGGCTTAGCTCAGTTGGTTATTTACCTGTAGTATTACATTTCCACTTCTCAAGGGATAGGATGGCACGGGCTGGAGCAAGGAAAGCAAATGCACTTGCCTGGAACAAGGGTAACCTGCAGAGTCCCCATAGAAGAAAAGGGAAAACACCGGTCATGCACACGGCCGTAATATCTACAGATGTAGTGACAATTATATGGATGCATGGTACCATACGTAGGAAAAAGCCGAGGAGCAAAAATCTCAATAGGGTCTTATCCGATAATAAAGGACAATAAGGTGAAAGAAATTGCTCACCTGGTAAAGTTGTCTATCACACAACAGAGATCAGCTTAAAATCTGTCAGCTCCTGCAGTCCCACGGGTTAAAAAACTATTGAAATGCCAGAAGAGAAACAATAGGTGGGTCGTCTGCGCTGCTGATGGAGATCCGAAAGAATGGTCCAGGATACAAAGTAGACTTGATGGAGTTTTATTATCAACGTGTTTCAAAGTCTTCAGACTTCTTCATCAGGATTAAACACATAACTACTTGTGCGGTTATATTCGGAAGAAGAAGTCTGAAATCTTAGAAACGTATTGATAATAAAACTGCATCAACTACTTTTCATCCTGGACCATTCTTTCGAATCTCCATCAGCAGCGCAGACGACCCACGTATTGTTTCTCTTCCGGCACCATAGCGGTATGGTGAATACATGGGCCATGATCACCACTGCCGTAAACCATTTTGACGTAAATCAAGCATTTAAGGGATTATCCTGGATGTAAAAAAAATGCCAGCACAGGATAGTAAATCTACATGATAGATTTAATAAAGGCATTCTACTTCCATCAACCTTCTGCACTTGCCAATTCTTAATGCTGGTGCAGTGGTATCGCAGCACAGAGCCATCCCATGTATGTATCATGTCGTTAGTGATGGGATGTACATTGGAGGTGTAATTAGGAGGGAATAGACCACTACTCACAAGAGGTTGACATGACTATATCCAGTTTAGTGGTCACCAATACACAGGACAGGTGATAGATTGATGATAGCTGGGACCCCAACTGCTGGAATCCCCACTGATCTTGAGAACAGGGCTATGAAATTCTCCCACAGGACGGAGTGGAGGCCACTGCTCTATCCCTAATCAAGGGGACTGATGGCGATAGCCAAATACAGCACAGGATTAGCCCATTCATAATGTCGAGACCAACAGAGAAGACCGACTCATCTTCCCTGGATCGGCACCTCCAGAAGTTTCCCGCATTAAATGTTTTCTAATCGAAAAACATCATCACAGGTACACGTCTTACCTGCACCCAAACGTTGTCTGAAGCAAAGTAGTGATTCCTACACAGAAGAAAATGGTCCCAATTAGTTGACTGGTAGCCCATTGGTCAAAGCCAACGCACATGGCTTCTGCAAGCAGGAAGGGGACAGCGACCGTCCCACTGAAGCATGTCAGGTAGTGCTGCGGAAAACAGATACAGACATTAGATGGGTCACAAGCCACCGCTCACTTTTTTTCAAAAAGGTGGTTAAAATAAAAAAAAAAAAAAAAAAAAAAAATAAGGAAGAACAAATTAGGTTTTATACACACACAGGTACAATTTATCGTTCACAGTGAAAAGTGACTGAGGTTGAACATCTAGGATTATACAGCGCAGAACAGGTATGGGCTGAGTCTATGGCTGCCTGTAGGACACTCAAGGCTAAGGGATGGATATCACGTCCTGGGAGATCATAAAATCCGGTCTTAAAGAATGCTGCAGGCACCTAATATCACAGGATGGGATCCGATGCCACCCTTAGTTTTCGAGCTCATGCACATGGCCATATAAAGCCTTCTTCATGAGCCATAGATCCAGAGCTAAGTCCACATGACATAGACCTTAAAAGGAGTTTACCACTTTCTGCTCAAATTTAAGAAATGCTGTATACTGGCACGTGATGGCATAAGGACCACTAAAATGATTCAAGCCTAACCTCAGCCCACACTTTTAAGAGTTCCTGTGTGCCCATCCTCCTAAAAGAACCATGAGGCCATAGCTATTCAAGATGGCAGCAGCCAAGTCCTCTAATGAGCAGGTGCAGATACAAGGCATCCATGGCTCCACAAGACGTCTATGGCTACTGCACTCACATAGAGGCAAGCTGAAAAGTCTCCTGCTCTAGCAGTCGTCGCCACCTGGGGAGCCATACACGCTGCAGTTGGTTTCGCTGCACAAAGGAAGCTTCACTGGGGGAGCCTAAACCGTTTTAGTGTTCCTAATTCCAACAAACATCAGTGGATGGTATTTCTGAAATAGGAGCAGAAAGCTGCCGAACCCTTAAGATTACACTGCATGATTCCGAATGACTGCCAAGAAAAGCATTAAAAAAAAACAACAGTTAGAGCTGTGTGATCAGCGGCAGGTTGAGACTTCACCAACTACTATACTGATATGAGCATCAATAGTACAGGCGTGGCGTAGTAATGATCATATTGCATCACGCACCATTCACTTTACACACAGTGACCTGAGGACACCGGCTTATACGCCTCCGATGTGAGGAAGATTGGCTAAGTCACACACAAGATGCTGGGAAATTAGATTATACAATTCCTTCCCAGCTTTCCTGTACTTCGTTTCAGATTCCTCATATTTACTTATGGAATATCCATTGCAGGCTTATGCCCATCTTCTTAGATGGATATGGTTGGATAGAGCTTGTAAAAACAAGCACTTTTGCAATTTACTGTTTACTAAAATTTGCAGCCATTCTTGAGATATCAACAATTGGCCAGCTTCAAAATAGTGTTTACAAGCTCAATAGCAAAGAGCTTGCAAGCTCTGCGCAATGTTTGCTAGCTAACAAAAGTGGTTGGTTTCCAAACCAACCAGCTGTAAACAAGCAGAAGAAAAGTATTACAGTATAATACATTTTGAGATAGTATCAGAGAAATTTGCTTCTTTCTACTCCTGAATTGATTCTTCATTCTGAGTTCATGGGTAAAGTCTGTAAAATTTGCATTCAGTGAAGACAGATTTTGAATTTCAATGACCAGCGCACAGATAAGCCACGGCCAGAAGAGTTTAGAAGGGGCTGTCTCAAAAATCACAGGCACGCTCAGCAGGTCTCAGCGTTCATGTGTATGGGGAAGCCATTCAGCCAACAGCTATCTAATGTGTATGGGGGTCTTTACTTTAATCCCAACGTGCCGATCCTTCTCATCCCCAACAGTGACTGCTTTGGCCAAGTATTATCTACACTGCACAAAAAAATAAAGGGAACACTGAAATGTTAACAGGTAAATAAAGGTAACACATCCTAGATCTGAATGAATGAAATATTCTCATTGAATACTTTGTTCTGTACAAAGTTGAATGTGCTGACAACAAAATCACACAAAAATCATCAATGGAAATCAAATTTATTAACCAATGGAGGCCTGGATTTGGAGTCACCCCCAAAATTAAAGTGGAAAAACACACTACAGGCTGATCCAACTTTGATGTAATGTCCTTAAAACAAGTCTAAATGAGGCTCAGTAGTGTGTGTGGCCTCCACGTGCCTATATGACCTCCCTACAACGCCTGGGCATGCTCCTGATGAGGTTGCGGATGGTCTCCTGTGGGATCTCCTCCCAGACCTGGACTAAAGCATCCGCCAACTCCTGGACAGTCTGTGGTGCAACGTGACGTTGGTGGATGGAGCGAGACATGATGTCCCAGATGTGCTCAATCGGATTCAAGTCTGGGGAACGGGCGGGCAAGTCCATAGCTTCAATGCCTTCATCTTGCAGGAACTGCTGACACACTCCAGCCACATGTGTCTGGCATTGTCCTGCACTAGGAAGAACCCAGGGCCAACCGCACCAGCATATGGTCTCACAAGGGGTCTGAGGATCTCATCTCGGTACCTAATGGCAGTCAGGCTACCTCTGGCGAGCACATGGAGGGCTGTGCGGCCCTCCAAAGAAATGCCACCCCACACCATTACTGACCCACTGCCAAACCGGTCATGCTGAAGGATGTTGCAGGCAGCAGATCGCTCTCCACGGCGTCTCCAGACTCTGTCACATCTGTCACATGTGCTCAGTGTGAACCTGCTTTCATCTGTGAAGAGCACAGGGCGCCAGTGGCGACTTTACCAATCCTGGTGTTCTGTAGCAAATGCGAAGCGTCCTGCACGGTGTTGGGCTGTGAGCACAACCCCCATCTGTGGACGTCGGGCCCTCATACCATCCTCATGGAGTCGGTTTCTAACCGTTTGTGCAGACACATGCACATTTGTGGCCTGCTGGAGGTCATTTTGCAAGGCTCTGGCAGTGCTCCTCCTGTTCCTCCTTGCACAAAGGGGGAGGTAGCGGTCCTGCGGCTGGGTTGTTGCCCTCCTACGGCCCCCTCCATGTCTCCTGGTATACTGGCCTGTCTCTGGACACTACACTGACAGACAAAGCAAACTTTCTTGCCACATTCTTCTCGCATTGATGTGCCATCCTGGATGAGCTGCACTACCTGAGCAACTTCTGTGGGTTGTAGAGTCCGTCTCATGCTGCCACAAGTGTGAAAGCACAACCAACATTCAAAAGTGACCAAAACATCAGCCAGAAAGCATTGATACTGAGATGTGGTCTGTGGTCCCCACCTGCAGAACCACTCCTTTATTGAGGGTGTCTTGATAATTGCCAATAATTTCCATCTATTGTCTATTGCATTTGCACAACAGCAGGTGAAATTGATTGTCAATCAGTGTTGCTTACTAAGTGGACAGTTTGACTTCACAGAAGTTTGATTTACTTGGAGTTATATTCTGTTTAAGTGTTCCCTTTATTTTTTTGAGCAGTGTATATACAGTGGATTATGAGCATAATTCATTCCGGGAACGTGCTCGTAATCCAAACCACTCGTATATCAAAGCAAATTTTCCCATAAGGAATAAATGAAACACAGACAATTCGTTCCACAACCCATAAATGTTTATTCATATACATGTACAGTACTGTAAAGTTATTATTACAAAATACAGTAAAACGTAAAAAAAATTTAACAGCACTTTTCCCCACACCAACGATTCTATTGTAAGGTAGATAAGAGGGATGGCATGAGAAGGGTTATTGTGAGGCACGACTTGCACTAACTGAATCACTGCTAACTGTTGACTCATCAGATTTTTTTCCTTTCGAGGAACTTTAATGAGGAACTTGTCCAATGACTGTTGCTTTTGCCTCTTTTTGTGGATTCCACAGAAACGTAACATTGCTTTGTTGTTGAACAGATTAATAGCTCGTACAAATACAGCCTGATTTAGGTGTTTTTTTTGCACAGTCTCCCACATTTTTCACATCTCCCAAATCTCATTTGAAATGAGTGACTCCTCTGACTTTCCTCCTCCTCTTCCCCAGACTAGATCACCTCCATAACCTCCTTCTGGTGCGCACGATGCAGATCAATTCGTTTGTTGGTGGTTAGCTCCTGACCATGTTACTCCACAAGCTCTTCAATATCGGCCCCATTCACCCCCAGCCCCATTTTCTGCCCAAAGGACACAATTTCAACAATTGGCTCAAACCCAGCAAACCCCTCAACGTAATTTCCAAGGACGTTGTCACACCACAGTTTGCCCCAAGCAGAAGTGAGACCCCATACCATGCTTTATCGATGATCTTGAGACAGTTAATGTTGAAATGATTTCTCCAAAACTCTCGCAGAGTAAGGTTTGTTCCTTCTGTCACTTTGCAGCATCGCTGAAACAGTGCTTTGGTGGACAGCTTCTTAAAGTTCGAAATGACCTACTGATCCGCAGGCTACAGTATTGGAATGGTGCAGGGAGGAAGGAACTTGACCTTTATGAACGTGAATTCCTCAAGTAAGTCGTCCTCAAGGCCTAAAAGGATGGGTAGAAGCATGGTCCATACCCAGAAAGACTGAGTGGTATATTCCATTCTAAAAGATATTTCTTCACTTCAGGACCGAAGACTACATTCATCAACTCAACAAATAAAATAGGAGTTATCCAAGCCTTAGTGTTAAACCTCCGCATAATGTTTAACTGGCTCTTCTGCACTTAACATTTCTTGAAGGCTCCTGGATTCTCGGACTGATACACGAGCAGTGGCTTGACTTTTAAATCTCCACTTGCATTAGCACACAAGAGGGTGAGATGGTCCTTCATGTGCTTGTGACCGGGCACCGCTTTCTCTTCTGCTATAATGTAGGTCCTCCTTGGCATCTTTTTCCAAAAAAGTCCCATTTCATTGCAGTTAAACACTTGTTGCGGCAGGTAACACTTGGAATCAATGAGCTCTTGGAACTCCGCAGTGAATGCCTCAGCAACCAAACTTGCAGCCTCTCCATGCCTCACCGCAATCACTCAGCGAGAGAGGGAGATAGACGGGTGGGGAGGGCTCACGTGATGCTCGTATCGCCAAATCTTGCTCGTTTACAGAGTTACATTTTTTAAAAAACATTAGCTTGTCTTGCAAAACGCTCGCAGACCAGGTTACTCGTAATCCGAGGTTTCACTGCATAGGTGTCACCTGTCATTGTAATCCTGCCAATGAATATAATGAGATGGACTGCTTAAAAGTGTTATCAGCAGGAATCATTGAGACATTATTATGAGGATCAGTGACCAGTGAGAACTGCAATTTTTCAAGACACTTTAAAAATATATAAAAAAAAAAACAAAAAAAAACTGCAATATTTCTTAAAGTTCTAAGGAACTCTTTCCCATTTCTTAAGAACATAAAAATGATTTAAACCATGTCATTTCCTGGTGACACACTGTTTCATGCAGAATTATCGAAATTATATCATTGCATCTTTGGTGGAGATTGTAAAGTGGAAGGGAAAGAGGTCAGTTAGTCATATGGAAACCTAATATTCTGCACAGTAATTACAGGCGCACAGGAATAAAAGTAAAGGTGATGCCATCAGCACCAATAGACTCATTTTTCCTTAAGGTGCATGACCAGACTGCTCCACATGGAGACGGATCTCCGCCCGGCTTTGTCTTAGGAGTCAGCACGTCAGTATTCATTTTGCTGATGTAAAGGCTCCAGGGATGATTTAATCTGAGAGTTGCTAGACCTCTTCAGTGCAGCTGCAGGACAGCGCTCAGCATAAATATATATCCCAGCACCCATTAAAACTTGCCTTATAAAAGAGTGGAAAGGTAAAAGTGAGTCAGCACGTCCTAACAATGTAAAAGAAATGGGCAGGTGCAAATCAGCTATGACTGCGAGGCACCCAACAGCACAACACGGGCAGCAGCACCATGTAGGCGTGAACAATCTAACAATGTATTATATATTTATCCTTTTATTATGCAAATTACCTCTTCAGAGAGGAAGACGACTTGAACTCAAGTTTTACCTATTGGAAGTACCAATATCGAGCCTTGCCACATGACTTCGGATAAAAGCCAAACCAGAATCTCAATTTGCAGACAGTGTTTCGGGGTGTTGCCCCTCTTCAGTGCAAAGTATGAGATCTGATTTGGCAGTATGAGAGGCCTCTGACAGTGATATAAGGGGTAACATTTCTCCTTGTGGAGAGGGACATGTCTGGCATGCCAGTGTAAGGAGACTTATATGCCATGCATGCTCCTCTGGGAAATTAAATATGCAAGCGGCCTCTTCAGAGAGGAAGAGGACTTGAACTCTAATGCCAAGTAATGGAAGTAGCAAGCCTAAAAGCTAATATCGACCCTTTAACGAGCCTTGCCATATTGACTTGGGATTAAAGTTAAACCAGAATCTCAATTTGCAGACTGCAAATTGAGATTCTGATTCAGATCTCATACTTTGAACTGAGGAGGGGCAACAACCCGAAACACCGTGCTTGCAAATAGAGATTCTGGTTTGGCTTTAATCCCGTATGGCAAGGCTCATTAAAGGGTCGATATTGGCTTTTAGGATTGCTACTTTCAATAGGTGGCGCTAGAGTTCAAATCCTCTTCCTCTCTAAAGAGACAATTTACACATTACGCCTCCATACACTGGTATGCTAGACATGTTAATCTCTTTAAACGAGAAATGTTACCCCTTAGGTTATATACTTTTATAGCACATTTTACACTTCAGTGTGATTGCTTCATTTTTCATCTTACAACAAACTTCATACAATCCCATAGATTTATCATACTTTACTGGAGGCTATAAAATCGCTTTCTACAGTACATGAAAATGGCTGTCCAAAAGTAACAGAAGTCTGATGGAAACGTAGTAATGGAGGAACCTGAAGTATAAAATTATACTGTGCGTCAAGACACATAAGGCAACTATTGAGAAGTTGGAGCACAAACAACAATTTTTTGGTCCAAGCAGATCGACAATGTAAAGGTCTATCTAGCGCCTCCCACTTCTGCATCGGTCGGTGAGACGCCCTAATGATGAAGAGTTTGTCGGCCATTCGTCAATTTGTGGGTACAAGATGCGCCCGACAACACCTTTATAGGGAATGGATCATCAGAAAGTGACCAAATTGTTTAAAATCAAGTTTTCTTGGTAATTTTTTTATTTTTTTTTCACATCTTAATTCAAATTCAAGTTAAAACAAAAACAAATAACAGTGTAACTTACACATGACTCTTCAGCAGTCTCATTATCGCTACAGACTAATTACACCTCTATTACACAATACGGTGATGACATAGGTTACCTCCTGCAAAATAACTTTTGCCCAGATCAGATGTGAACAGAAAATAGTTCTATACAATTCCCTACCTAATTGAAATAGACCATTTTATGAGGATACATTCCTTAAACTCTTGTGGCACAATGTAAAATCTATTATAAATCATGAGCCAACCATTTGCCATTTATAAAATGTCTTCTTACAAAGTAGAGTGTCTTTTGAGCTAGACCTTAGGTGTGACTGCTATTTCGGCAAGCCCTATAGCCATGTCCCTGGTTTCCAACTGCAGAGCTGCCCAGGCTGGGTATCAAAGACAATGGCCCAGATTCATGAAGATCAGCGATCTTCTCGCCAATCTTGATGAGGGGACGCTTAGGAGTCAAACTGATTAATTAACAGATGCACGCCTCATACCACTAATCAGTGGCATGAAGCCCCGTGTGACAACAGAAATCTTACTCCAGTCCCTGACTGGAGTAAGATTTCAGATGTTTAAACAAGCTGTGGTATCCCGTTCCTGCAGCAGCTCTGTCCATTTTGGCACAGCTGGGAAAAACTGGACTGAAAACACGAATATTAGCACCATTTTTGCGTGGATACGAGCGATGCCAAAATTTTAAGACTTTTTAAAGCTACTCGCACCAGAATTCTGGTGACATTGCTTTGGTGAATCGAGGCCATGGCTTCCATGAGTATTCGTAAGTACACAGAAACTTGGTTATGATAATTTTGCAAAGCCTGGCAATCGCTCAGTGTGATCTCGGTGGACCTGTTACCAGAAAGTAACAGTAATAATGAATACAATATCATACCTGTAAGCCTAGGAAGATGCAGAGATACCAAGGAGGCACATCCTCCACCGTATAGATCATGTCCATCCGCTGGCGGTCTAAGCTTCCGGTGCTATCCAGGGTCTCAGCCAAAGAGCTCTGCAACACACAAACATGTAGGATGTGATATAAAAGACATCTATACAAGCCGAGAGCGTCCCCAATGTCCAGAAGGTTTCCTCCTCGATATTCTGCTGATGATTGACCCAAACAGACAAACACCATCCAAGATCGTAAAACGATCACTTGGTACAAAGGTATCTGTGCTATAAAATCTGCTGCACTAACATAGTTTGTAAAGCCGAATAAAGACTTGCGTCCATCAAGTTCGACCTGTTAGTTCTGTAATTGCTAAAGTTGATCCAGAGGAGGGCAAAAACCCCAAATGATTTAGCCAATCTTCACCTGAGGAAAAATTCCCTCCCGACTCTGAAACCAGCAGTCAGAATAAATCCCTGTATCAACCTACTATTTTATTTTATTTTTAAGTATATGCTGAAATCTGCCTGGTATCTAGAAATGCATCCAGTCCCCGCTTGAACTGGTGTAGTGAATCCGACATTACCGTCTCCTCCCTCAGTGAATTCCATATTCTCACTGCTCTTACCGTAAAGAACCCCTTCCTATGCTGGTGCTGAAACCTTTTCTCTTCCAGTCTTAGTGAATGCCCTCTTGTTACCGTAATATCCCTCCTTTTGAACAAATCCCTGGCAAGGTCTCTATACTGTCCCCTAACATATTTGTACACATTTATTATGTCCCCCCTCAACCTTCTCTTTTCCAGGCTGAATAGTCCTAGTTTTGCCAACCTCTCTGGGTATTGCAGTCCCTCCATTCCCTTTATTAATTTTGTTGCCCTCCTTTGTACCTTTTCAAGCTCATTTATATCCTTTCTATATATTGGGGCCCATAACTGAGCACAGTATTCCAAGTGTGGTCTGACCAGTGCTTTGTACAGTGGAAGAACAATGTTCTCATCCTTTGCAGCTATACCTCTTCTGATACATCCCATTACCCTGTTTGCCCTTACAGCAGCCGCCTGACTTTGGGCACTCCAATTTAGTTTGCTATCAATCAAGATGCCCAAGTCCTTCTCCATCTCTGAATTCCCCAATGATTTCCCATTCAGTGAGTACTGGTGACTTCCATTTTTCCTTCCCATATGTATGACCTTACATTTCTCCTCGTTAAACCTCATTTGCCAATTAATGCTCCACCTACCCAGCTTATCCAAATCCCTCTGTAGGTCTGCACTGTCCTCTTTTGTATTAATTGTTTTACATAACTTTGTGTCATCTGCAAATATTGATATTTTACTATTTATCCCATTGACTATCCTCCATCGAGGAACGTAGAAATCCTTGATATTCTGTGTAAATCTTTGACATAATTACAAAAAAACATTCCTCCAGCTCCTAAAGGCCGTTGCATTGCCTTGCTCAGACAGCGAGCCTATGCCCTCATGTTCGACATTGGCAACCCCCAAACAGCCTTGTCTGACGAGATTAAGACATTCTGTTCTGATAACATGATTTCCAGACGGCTCTGACACATTTCTATTACTATCAAAGCATACTGAGGGGAAAAAAAAAAAAAGGATGGACAGCGGCAGGGTGGTGGAGTCTGTAAACCAAACCTCCGACTCCTCAATTTCCCTGACTCCACAGCCCGGCCTCACTACTGAGCGTGTACATAAAGTGCAGCACAGATTCAGCCCAGATCCTGAGATCAGAAACAGAACAGACATTTATAGGACCTTTCAGAACTTTCCTAAATTCTTATAGAAACATTTGCAGCACATCCTGCATTGTACTACTGTACCCACTTTAGTATTTAATTTTGGGAGTCAGAGTCTGTCGATTTTATACCGACTCCACCAAAATGGACAGAGACTCCGACTCCACAGCCCTGGATAGCGGGAGCTCACCACATTTTCCCCATGAAAATTATACAGAAACACAACCCAAAAGGAAACTCTGGAACCATTCCGAAAATAAATGAACCCGGGAGGACTAGGTGTGGGTGTGGGTGTGTGTGTGTGTGTGTGTGTGTGTGTGTGTGTGTGTGTGTGTGTGTGTGTGTGTGTGATCAGAATAAATTCTGTCCTTCAATTATTTGCATAGTAATTGTGCTAGAAGCCAATAGCTAATAGAGTGTCATATATACAGCCATAACTTCAGACTGGACCATAGGAGACCGATCCAGCAGATGATGTTCCCAACTCTATTCCACCATAGGAGCGGCAAAACAGAACAGAGCAGAAATTTTATAGGCGGCCATTAGTGATCAACATGAATAGTCCCACAAAATGTGTATTCTGCCTTGAAACCTGTGTGAAATCCACCAAAGAGAAATCTGCGTAGTCAAAATGTAAAAATGATAGAAAAATAAGTGACATATCACATATAGAAGCAGATTGCGCACAGAATCTGGAGCGGGTTAGCAACACATGGATTAGCCCCGCAGTATGAGACTACTCCAGGGCAGATCTACAGTATAAAACAGCAAAACCGCAGAACAAATCCGAGCATTTCTACTACGGATTATTTTGCAAATCCGCATCATAATCATGGCCTTACAAAACTTCCACATGGAAGAAATGCTGCAAATTAACTGCAAAGCTCACGTTTTTGCTAAATTTGCGCTGCGCAACTTACTCAGCAGATTTTCTCTGCAGCGTTAGGGATGAGATTTAGTAAAGTCTTATCTACAATGCATGCTCGATCTCCACCTCTATTCATTGTCTGGAGAACTGTGCTCAAATACTACCTATAGTCCCATAAATGGAGTAAGGCTATGTTCACACGTTGCGTTTTTGATGCGTTTTTTAAGCAAATTAAAAGCAGTGTTTTACAGTACCAGCAAAAGCTATGAGATTTCAGAAAGCTCACGCACGCATATTGTTTTTTTTCCTGACCGAGTTGGAAATCTGCTGCGTTTTTGAAAGCTGCAGGATGTCACCCATAGAAAGCAATGAGTAAGTGCAAAAACGCAGCAAAAAAAATGCAGATATCAGGTTTTGCTGCATTTTTAGTGAAAAAAAGAAGGTACAGCAGGATGTGAAACCCTTTTATTTTTGTGATTTTCCCCAAATTTAAACCATAATGTCTTGGTGTTCTCACCTGAGAATGGCAGTTGGGATTAGTACAGTTTAATTAAATTAGTGATATGTGCAAAATAAACATTGGCTGACCAAGGTGTGAAATTGAACAATACATTATCAACTCAAGGGCTGGTCAAAGTGTGAAAGTAAAACAGTGTCCTACAAACTCAAAGCACTGGCAATGTCTTAGGTAAACTATTCCCAACAAATTCATTTCCCCCCGACGTTAGATTTGTAATTGTGTCTTTTTTATGAATGGATATGAACTTTTTTGATTAGAATAGTCATTATTTTTTCAGACAAAAATCTTTTGCCTCTAAATAATTTGGTCAAATGTGAAACCATTTGTTGGAAAAAGGGCAATATGTCTTGCATTGGTGTTCATGCTTCTGTGGTGGAAACCAAACTGAACTTTGGTATTCTGAAAAACGCAACAAAACCTGCTTTTTGTAAGCAGCTTCTTTACTGCCATGAGAGCAGGTTTTGCCTGCAGAAAAAAAGACAGCAAAACCACAATGTGTGAACATAACCTAAAGCGGACGAGGAGCATATGCAACTCCTTTTCCTTCAAAAATATCTCAGGATCGGTGACAGATGTTACTTTGGAGATAGATAGATAGATAGAGATATATATATATATATATATATATATATGGAAGCGAAGGGTTTCTCTATAAAGTGTGTGAAAGGATGAGAACTGAAACATCACTATTTATTATGCTGCAAATCCAGGGCCCATCATGGATAAGAAAACCCAAAGGATTCTGGCTGAATCACAATTACTTTTACTCCTTGAGGTATTCGGTCAAAAAGGGCAAGTCAACAAAAAGATAGGAATAGAAAAATAAAAATGTCGCTCAATTTGATTTTGAAATTTAAAAAGGAGGGGGAAAAAAATGAACATTTTCAATGAAAAATGCAATTTTTTTTTACTAATAAAAAGTTATACTATTACTTGACCCTTCTCGAACAGCAACCTTTCTAAGGCGTCTTGTTGAATCAGTCAAGACAGCCGGGAATTTTCCCAGGTCACGAAGTATTTGTGTAAAGTTCTCAGAACTATTTAAAAGTGGATTAACATCAGATTTTCAGCCCTGCATGCATGTCGCATTAATACAGAAACAGGCTTTGGACATCTGCCTAACTAAGACACTGACCTTAAACTTTGCAATCTGGTCAAAGACTCTCCAGATTAAAACAATAACTTCTGTCTGCCAAACTGACCAGACATTTGCCAGATTTGAAATGTGCACTAAATCCCGTATTATGTGGATCAGGTGCTTTTAGACACGGCATGAAAATGTAATCTCTAAAAAATTCGAAAAAACAAAACCCAAGGTTGCTCACCTTTCGGACCCGAGCGATAACCTGCCGGGAAAGGTTTTTAGGGCAAAAGGGAATCAACATAAAAATAGTATATATAAGAAACTGGCTTCTGCTGCAGTAGATCCCCCCCGATCACCTTATGACCATAGATTTACGAGACATTTACTGTATGTGAAGTGGTCATGGCTGTTTCCATAACTCACATTGGAGTTAGCATTAATGAATTTGGAAGCAAAAGTGAGGAGATCATCGTTTTTAACAGGTGAGGGTTCACGAGATGGGACCAGCATCTATTAGGCGCCATCTCAATTCTTATTAAAGAGATTCAGCCAAATGGTGGAGTCTTACAAGCATTGCTCCATGGGAAAAAGATGCAAACCGACGCTCCGCTCCTCTACTGCCAACAACTGGAGACAGCAACGCTACAAAGTCAATGTCCAACCCTTACCATACAACATGGCCAAGGGTATCGGTCAAACCCAAAGTCTTACTAACAACCAGTACTACCAGAGCTGCATCAAAGGCATCTCACCTAGCCAACCAGTAGAGGAGTTGAAAACACCCCCAAACTGCTGTCTATAGATGTCCTTTGTGTGGCCTTACACAACTCGATTTTGCAGTGTTAAATGACCACTATATCGGTAAATATTTACTGATCGGTGATCATTAAGAGCGTTTACACAGGTAGTCCAGGCGATCACTGAACGATAGGTAAGAGATCATTCTGTGCACATAGGCTGCCACTCATCTTGGCAGCACGAGTCCTGTTTACACCCGGCAATGCGCTGCCGAGAATAATGATCTTTTGTTATCACTTGTTCACGATAACCTCGCACTGTAAGCGGCCCTTTGGGAATGATGCAATACTTGTCAAATAGTTGGACATTGACTTATCGGGTAGCCAACTTCAACGGGTGGCACTAGACCTCTTCCTTATGGTTGAGGGAGAACTTTTTAGCAGGTAAACGCAGTAAAGAAAAATGAACAGTTGCCTGCCTGTAGCTACCACTAGAGGGAGCTGACTGCATACTGTGAAACTCAATTAGTAAGCATCCTCTGGTGACAACTAGGGATTTGCTACCCTGTATCACCACTGAGGTTTCACCTTGGGACATTCACGGCGCACACAGAGCGACAGCTGCAAACAGATAGCAAATGGCACCCAAGGGGGGGCCTAGTGACCCCAGTGTCTGCCATGTTTGTGTATCTGTGAAGTCTAGCCCGGGGATTCAGAGCAGATTGGTCATTTTAAAGTACATGGTAATAGTACAGTATTGCAATGTATTGTGCAAACAATCAATTTCAATGCATGTTCAAGTTACCTAGAGGGGACAAATGGAAACACACAATCATACATAGAGATATATATATCAAAAGAATGCAGCAGCACTCCATATGGCCAAGATACGTCTTAACAATGAAAATATTAGATCTAAACTGTTTTGCTCAGCAACAAGTACTTACAAAAAATGAAGGTTTTTAGCGCATAAATTGGCCAATTCATGTGTGCCCATCAACCACGGCAAGGTAACCTCCCCCTGATGGGTAACTACGCTGCCTTCCATGCCAATTTTGGGCTACAAGCCTACAACTAAACGGACAAACATGTCTTCTTCTGGGCTAAAACACCTACATTTAAAGGGCAAGCAGAGCTGTTTATACAACACCTGCTGGTTAATGGGAGGAGTGCAGAATCAGGCAAGAGGCAAAAAGTGGCAAGGAAGGCAGAGTAGTTACCATCAAGGGGAGGTTACCTTGCCATGGTTGATGAGCACACATGAATTGGCCAATTTATGCGCTAAAAAACTTCATTTTTTGTAAGTACTTGTTGCTAAGCAAAACAGATTAGATCTAATATTTTCATTGTTAAGACGCATCTTGGCCATATGGAGTGCTGCTGCATTCTTTTGTTATATTTTATAGTTACAGCAGCTGGCACCAGTTCACATTAGGAGGTGCTGGTCAGGTTTCTATATGTATATATATTATATATACATAGAGAAACCTGACCAGCACCTCCTAATGTGAACTGGTGCCAGCCAGTATATATATATTATAACCGGGGATGCGTGTCTCTGTCTGAAGCCTTTATAGACTGCGCATGCGTGACGCACAGTCTGGCTCCAGACAGAAGCAGGTATCCAGCCGTTACAGGTAAGAGGAGTGTATGGCGCCGGAGATCGCGGTATGCGTAGGCACTGAACGCATACCGCGATCTCCGGCGCCATACTTACAGTACAGACCAAAAGTTTGGACACACCTTCTCATTTAAAGATTTTTCTGTATTTTCATGACTATGAAAATTGTACATTCACACTGAAGGCATCAAAACTATGAATTAACACATGTGGAATTATATACTTAACAAAAAAGTGTGAAACAACTGAAAATATGTCTTATATTCTAGGTTCTTCAAAGTAGCCCCCTTTTGCTTTGATGACTGCTTTGCACACTCTTGGCATTCTCTTGATGAGCTTCAAGAGGTAGTCACCGGAAATGGTTTTCACTTCACAGGTGTGCCCTGTCAGGTTTAATAAGTGGGATTTCTTGCCTTATAAATGGGGTTGGGACCATTAGTTGTGTTGTGCAGAAGTCTGGTGGATACACAGCTGATAGTCCTACTGAATAGACTGTTAGAATTTGTATTATGGCAAGAAAAAAGCAGAAGCATGGGGAACATTTCACGGGAAGAATAGATTCAATTAAATTTCCACAAATTCTTGATGCAAACATAACACCATCTGTAAAAAAGCTGAAGTTTAAAAGAGGATGGCTTCTACAAATGGATAATGATCCTAAACACACGTCAAAATCCACAATAGACTACCTCAAAAAGCGCAAGCTGAAGGTTTTACAATGGCCCTCACAGTCCTCTGATCTAAACAGCACTGAAAATCTGTGGCTCAACCTCAAAACAGCAGTGCATGCAAGACGACCCAGGAATCTCACAGAACTGGAAGAATGGATGAAAATCCCTCAAACAAAAATTGAAAGACTCTTGGCTGGCTACAAAAAGCGTTTATAAGCTGTGACACTTGCAAAAGGGGGGCTACTAGGTACAACCCAAGCAGGGTGCCCAAACTTTTGCTTCGGCCCATTTTCTTTTTTGTAATTTATAAAATGTAAAAGATAGAAATATACATTTTTTTTTGCCTACAATACACCGGAAAGGTGTCATCTTTAACTTCAGGCCTTTTAGAGATCATTTCATTTTCAAACTGCTTAACTGTTCACAATAACAGTAATTTTGACCAGGGGTGTCGAAACTTTTACATGCCACTGTATGTATATGTATATGTATATATATATATATATATATATATATATATATATATATATATATATATATATATATATATATATATATATATATATACACACACACACACACACACACTTATTTATGTTATTTTTTTTCAAAATAGAAAAAGTTCTTAAATCATCACTTTTTTTCCGCACAGCACACACACAAAATCTGAAATAAATAAAACATATTGGGAATTGTCACATGCATAGATGTCCGAAATAAAAAAAAGTGCTCATTTTTATTTACTTTGCATCCCAAAATGAGAATTGAAGAAAAAAAATATAAAAAAGTTATAGCTATTGGAAGGAAAGAAAAAATAAATAAATAAATAAATAAAATGAAGAGACCAAGGGTCCACATAAACATGGAGTCCTCAACACAAACAGTATAGTTTATTCCTACAACAAAACCCAAGAAAGTTAGCATATACCCTACAGAAAGTAAATCAGTAAATATTGATAAGTATTATGTTAATTTTATGTATTAAGTTAAGTACATAAGATACTTTAGTTAATGCTATTTTGATCAAAAAAACATAAATGCTATCCCACCACCACAAGGTGACCAATCTGGATGGTCCTAAACTAAGAATAAGAAACTAAGAAACAGTCTTAATAAAATATCAAGACATGTTGGTCATAAAATACTTAAAAAAAGAAATAAATAAATGAATAAAATTTGCACCAGTCAAAGATAAATAATAGCTGTGCAATGTTTTTTTGTGAAGACTGCAGGACAGCAAACTCTTCCAGTCGGAAGAAATGAAGACGCGCTTTTCAGGCCATAGCACATCCAGGCCTTGAGGTGTTGAAATGGGCAAACATGGCAGAAAGAAGCAAGACTGGCAGCTAGCGAAAGACGATTATTAACAAAGGCAGAGATGTCATGTGACTGACAAGACGGAGAACGCCGAAATAAACAAATTTAAAGTTAAGAAAACAAAATGAAAGCAGGGATGCAAAACAATCAATCATTCATTAATATGAAAAGGTCAAATGCTAAAAACTGAATGTGTCTATGAAACATTTAAAAGGGAATCTGTCAGCAGAATTTCACCCCCAAACTTTTTATATGCACATATAGCTCTTTTAAAGACAAGTCCAGCAATACCTTCACATGGCCGATTCGTCCCTCTGTTACTGGGAAATCAGCGTTTGAAAGGATATGCAAATGAGGCCATAGTGCTTTCCTGTGTGGAAGCCCTTCCCAAGCCTCTGTCACTCCGGCTCTTTTCCCTACCCAGTGCTGCCTCCTCCTGCAGGATTGACAGTTCCTTTGCTGGGAGATTTCAAGCAAGTGAGCTGTGAGTCAATGAGTCAAACAGAATGAGGCAATGCTGGGCGGAAAATAGAGCTGGAGTGACAGAGGCTTGGGAAGGGCTTCCACACAGGAAAGCAATAGAGCCTCATTTGCATATCCTTTCAATCACAGATTTTTCAGTAATGGAGAAACTGACAGGCAAAGTAAAGGTATCATTGGACTTGTCTTTAAAAGAGCTATATGCACGTACAAATAGTTTTGGGGGGGGATCCTGCTGGCAGATTACATTTTTAATGGGAAAGTTTATGTAGCTTCTGGCTCAGCTCCGCTCCGTTTTTCCAGCCATTCAAGCAGAGCTGTGAGGGGTAATCATCTTCCAGACACAAATCCTTTTTAAATTCCTTTGAAGAGGTCAGATCAAAACTTCTATCCTACTGATTAACCCTTCAGAAGCATTGGCTTCAGCTCTGATGATTGTATAGACGTCGTTCCTGTTGACTGATCCCTGTTTGCTCCTTTTATCTAAATAAATAAAAATCAGCTTACGAGACCAAATACTTTGCTACTCTGAAAATTGGTCCTTGTGGGTATGGGTCTGTCTGATAGGAAAATTGGATTGTGAGCTCAAGAGACTGATGGAAATCACTGTACTGCGCTGCAGAATATGTAGGCTGTGAGGGAGTGCCCGGGATCGTATACGAGGGACGTTATATATCCCTCAGAATGTGTACAGAGACCTATTAAATCCATTGGAGTGTATTGCAGTCACAGACACACCTGTGGCTGCAATGCAGGAATGAAGGTGAGCAATGACCTGGTCAGGCTATCTGGCTAAGGCAGACTAAGTAAAACCGGGCAGGGCCTTCATTTCTTGGAGGAGGTCACAGGAGGCAGTGGGGCGGCCTCCTTCCTCCAACCCGGGTTTTCCAGCAGCTCTTGCCACAGGTCCTTTAAAACCTCTGCACTAAGGATTAGTGTTGTTCTATGTTGGAACCTGCTAGGAGCATAGCAGGAAAGTTCAGGAGGATTGAGGGTGGCTGAACCCACGCCTGGGAAGGCTCTGCACCTGTCAGGCTCTGAGCGGCCCGGCGCGGCCATTGCCCATGGCAACCGTTGTTTAAAGACTTGTGTTAACCCGGCTGCAAACCGGAGGACTGTCCTGTTTACCCGTGAGTTGCTGAATAAAGCTGTTTATGTTGGACTTGCTTGGGTCACTGCCTCAGTTACTGCACAGTGTGAACACCGCCGCCTTACAAGGCACTATACAAAAAGGAAATAAGAAAGAAATGGGCTGATATGCCAAAATTCAAATTTGGCAAATTCACTTTATTTCACTTGGGAAATTCAATTTTGGTGAAAAATTCAGCAAAACTCAAAATCGCTCTGAAAGAAGTTTGAAAAGGGAGGGAAAAAAACAAAAAAAAAAAACACCACGTCTCATTGACCCACCCCATAGGTCTCCTGCTGCTCCCGGTCCTCCAATCAGCTCCTCTGTCTTATCCTCTTCTTTCTGGGCCTCCAGCGCTGCCATCCGTCACTTGGTCACATGCCCTCGTATTGAGCACAATGTACATTCATAATGAGAAGACGGATGAGCCGATGGGAGGACCGGCGGCAGCAAGAGAGCCACAGGGAAGGGCGAGGACAGGAGACAAATGTGCGAAAATCGGATCATGAAAAATGAGGAACAACTTGATTAGTTACAAATAAATGTTATAATATATTTGAGGAGTCCGTTCCATTTTAGCTTGTAACTGAGGATATTAGTATAATATAATATAAATATATATATACACACACACCTATCTAGAGCTATACATCTATCAGTTACAAGCTAAAATGGAACTGACTCCACAAGTTGGAGAGTTACTCAACGCTCGGTAAACAGATGATCACAACCTGTTTTTATAATTTTCTAAAAGCCCTAGTCGCTTTGTCACAATTTACTTAATTTCAATAGTTATTCTCCATGGTTACTCCTGACCCAAGTTCTATAACAGAGCCGCGAAATGTGTGAATTATCATCATTTATAACCAGAGATGAAAGGAACGTTGTCAAGTGTAGCCAATGTAACTGCATACAAACAAGCCGGGGGCAAAGGAGTGATGCCTTGTGGATACAAAGACAAACATAATCTATGAAAATAAGAGTGACAAGGATGACAGGGTGACAGCACCGGAGGGAAGAAGCCTGATGTTTCTGTAATGACATGGGGGCTAAGCAAACACACGGATGACACAAGACCAGTTACACCTTGTGTAAGAGGACGGACATGTTGCCCACTTTCCCCCTTGAAGAAACAAGTTTATTGTTGTAAAATGTTATGTGATGCAATGTGAACTGTGATGTGCGTTAAAGGTATTAGTGATATTAATAGTGTGTGTAGTTTGACCTTAAGGACAGTTAAAGTTTATGTTTGGGACTAACCCAGAGAGGGAGGGGCTGAGTTGAAGGGAAAATGACAATTTCCTGTTAGAGAGTGAGATGGGGCCTGGAGTGCATAGAAAAAGGATCTGAGGTCCATTGTGAGCAGTGCCGAATTCTGGGGTGTCCCTAAAGAGAGAGGAGACCAGAGGAAAGGGATAGTGAGATCTGGAGCAGAAGTGACTAAGAGACAGCGTGATTGATTGGATACAGCTCTTGGGATAGGACACCTAGCAGAAAGGTCCAGGGTTTACAACTCTTGATGGTAATGGGCCTAGACAGGATGGAGTACGTGAGACGATTATATTGTCCCGGGCGGGAGTTCCAGAGCACCAGAGAGCTTGAAGCCAAGTCTGGCCATATTGGCACCCTAAGGGGAAATAAGACTCAGAACTGCAAGACGAGTAGAGTACTCTTGCTAACTGGACTGTAAAGTTAAGATGGGTTGAGGTGAAGTAGCGAGAAACGGTGGAAACCGAGGACAAGTATAAAGAGTAAAAAGAAGAAAGGTGAAGATGCAGAACAATAGAGAAGAAAAGGAAGAAAACTTTGCGTTGTTAAGGAAACGTTCAGAAGACTGTGTACCCGCTATCTCTTGTATAATCTCCCTACCAAGTTCCCGTTCAGTAGAAGGTTTATTTTTGAATGGTGGTCTCCTTCATTGAGCTACCCAGCATCTGGTCCTAGCAAACCAACAACATTGGTTACATGCAGCCTGCACGGGCGTAAAGCCCTCACAGCACAGGTCCAAACACCTAGTCAGGACCCCCACCTTCATGTAAAGTGCCGGGGCGCAAGAGACTAGCACCTCGCCCACGGCTAGCGCCCTGCTACACTTGAGCCCTGCTGCCACACTGAGTAATCGCCTGGTGGCATACCTTGTTTCACCCTTGTGTAGAGGGAAGCACTGCACATTGAGTTAACGTTTTCAGTGGTGCCTGGTGAAGGGGATATGGAGAAGACGAGATAGGCAGCCCCCCAGCACTTTTACAACTGCTACAGGTGTAAAGAAAGCTGCAGATCAGGTGGGTAAGAGAATATATTACAGCGGCTTATCTGATCCTTGATTACTATGAATATTATACCCACTCAATACTTTTCTAGGTGCCACTAACAAAATGCCTTATTTCTGGTAATGTGGGCACCAGCAGGGTATTAAGTGCCAGCTCCTGATCTGGCAGCACAAAGCACATTTCTACATCCATAAATAAGCGCTACCTTCTCAGCGATCACGCTCTCTGTTGTATAAATTGCCATCAGTTCTGTGTCTTCTGTATCTTGATCCACGCTTGGTGTGGCTCCTCCATTTATCACCACCTACAATGAAAGGAAAAAAAATATATATATATTCATACAGTGCATGAAGCATTAACATGGATCAGGGTTTATACATGTTTCATGTAACAAGGCAGATAATATACAATGACTGACGAACAGTGGATTTAAGGGTTGCTCTAATCTTCTGTCTTCAGGAGTGCGTTGGTCTTCTGTCTCAGCTTCCTGATTGGTAGGGGAGCGGTGCGCTCCTGAAGAATGACAGTTCGGATCAGTGGATGTTCGCAGCGCTGGTCGGAGCGGTGCGCTCTCCGCTGTTACAAGAGGAGGCAGCTTTCCCCTGCAGGATCGGAGGAGCGCAGGGAAAGTTAATGCAGGACGCTCCAGAGAAAGGTTTGCAAGAGCTATATAAAAGAACTAGTAAGCACTGTGCTCCTTGCCTAGGAGACCGACCATCTCATGACACATTGCAGAGTTGGCCGGTTACCTAGACAACAGGCAGTACACTATTTAAAGTACCTCAGAGTAAAAATATTCTTTATTTTCATGAAGAGATAAAAGCAATTTTTTCAATTTTAATCATTTAGAAGCAGACAACCCCTTTAAAGGCTGGCACTATATGTAGGGGTTTTTTTTGCAATGAAACAAGCATTCTACAGGAAAAGAGGAGCTAGCGATTGCTTCCTTCACTGGATCTTCTTGCTGTTGTGCGTCTGACTGCAGTTACCAGTCTGCAGGGCCACACATTGGAGAAATCACTGAATGTACGAGTATCCTCAGACGTAATAGCTGGCAGTCTCCAGCACTCACTGAGTCGGAAATATTACAAGTGGTGCCTGGAGAACAATTCATAAGCCATCACCAAAAACAGAATCCTTGTAACATTCACTCCCCCCATCTACTGTAATCTAATTAAATAATGCCATCTTTTCACGATTGCTAGAGACCTTAGGGACCCTCGCAGAGAACAAAAGAACCCACAGCACCACTTCAGTGCTACATCCCCTTCAGTTATCACCTGCACAATGGCTGCAGAGAGCAGTAAAAGGAAAAACCATCTCACCGAATCTGTGCCCATGTGGTTCTGGAGCACAGGAAAGCGTCTTTGCTTGAACGCAGTAATAGGCTCCATAGGAAAAAGATCCAGCTCCATGGAGTAAAACTGCATTAGTGAGGGCTAAATGTCAAATTAAAGACATAGCATAGCGTGGCTATGAAGTGCGAAGTCCATGACTCGATAGGCAAGTGATCGACCAGGCGATCTACAATTTCCGGTGTAATGAAGCAGCGCCCCTACACATACCTCTGAAAATTCACGCTTACATGGTATAGATAAAATGGGGAAAGGTCCTCGATTTTAAGTCTTTGGGCAGATCAAAGGGGATTGTAACTTTGAAATGATCACTTTAATTCTGCTAATCAGTGGTGGTCCAAGAGGATAGACTTCACCAATGTGATCTTCTAATATTATATACTTAGAGAGCGGAAACCTCTTAGCCTATTGTTCATGATAGAAGAACGTCATACAAGGAAACTCCTTACTTTCTTACACTCTAGAAATCAATAAAAAGTAGACGTGGGTTGGACAACATGAAGGCGACCGTGTGGGTTGGACAAAATGAAGGCGACCGCGTGGGTTGGACAACATGAAGGCGACCGCGTGGGTTGGACAACATGAAGGCGACCGTGTGGGTTGGACAACATGAAGGCGACCGTGTGGGTTGGACAACATGAAGGCGACCGTGTGGGTTGGACAACATGAAGGCGACCGTAACCGTTGGACAACATGAAGGCAACCGTAACCGTTGGACAACATGAAGGCGACCATGTCCGTTGGACAACATGAAGGCGACCGTATCCGTTGGACAACATGAAGGCGACCGTATCCGTTGGACAACATGAAGGCGACCGTAACCGTTGGACAACATGAAGGCGACCGTATCAGAGGACACAACCGGCTTAGCTGATCTTTGCGCGAGTTCTAACAAGCAGTATAAAACTTAATAATTTTTCTCCCTTTAAATCTACTCCCTTATTCGGAGCTGCCCTTTGGAAATCCAACATTTACACTAAACTAATATTTGTTCTGGAACCATATAAAAGGTCCTGACGGCTCCACATGACTTAGTGTTTTGTACTTTTATACCTTCAGATTAGGAGGTTGGGAAGTCAGTGTTATAAAGGTGGTTAAGCAACCACTGACCGAATGATTGCCTGGCGAGCACTCGCCTCATAGATGCAGTCATTCTCGCCATATGCGTTCACTATGACGGCGAAGATGAAATCTTTCTGGAAATTTTCGTTTGGGAAAAATCTTTTGTGAATTAGTGATTATTTAGCGGAGATTGAAAAAAAAAAAAAAAAAAAAAAAAGAGTCCTTTTAAAGAATAACCGTTGTCTTAGATTATTATTTCTCTTAAAATCAATAGGTCCCATGAAAATCCGATTCTTTTTCCTCCTGGACTTGATCATTCATTACCAATATTCTTAATTCATGAGTAAAATCAGTCTACAGTTAATACAGACCTTCCCATTATGGAGATAGAGGAGAATAGCTGGTGCTCAAAGTTTTGTGGAACTTGCAGTAGAATGTCTGAATCTGATTTTAGCTCCTCCCCTCTTCATAGAATTATAAAAGTACTAACTGTCATTTATCCCAGTAATGGGAAAAAAAATAAAAATAAAATCTCTTTACGGAATACTGATTTTACCCAAAAATTTAGTGTGAACTCTAGAATCAACCAGCCGTCACACAACATTGTTAATGTCAGGAGACAGGCAGGACCACAGCGCTGAAATAGAGAGATATAGACTATATTATACATACAAAAACAATATTTGGCCATATAGGCTGTACCGTGGCTCAGTGGTTAGCACTGCAGCCTTACAGCGCTGGGGTCCTGGGTTCGAATCCCACTAAGGACAACATCTGTAAGGAGTTTGTATGTTCTCCCCGTGTTTGCTCCCACATTCCAAAGACATACTGATAGGGAAATTAGATTGTGAGCCCCAATGGGGACAGTGATGATGATATCTGTAAAGTGCTGCAAAAATAGATGGCGCTATATAAGCAAAGCATAATAACTAATAAAATAGACGCACATATCCAATCATGTACAATCTTGTGTAATCATAGAAATATTGATTAATTCATTTTGTGTGTCATTCTTGTAACACATTTTTCCGAATTGAACCTATCCCACCACCTACCATTCAAAACTCTAACCCCTTTTGAATAGGAGGAGGAGGGGGGAGAATAATTTTCTCTGGCCTACAATATTACTAGGTCAGGTGTCTGAGCGTGTGCAGTGGGAAATCCCTCTGCTGTGACTTTAAAATGTTATATCCCATGTACTGTCAAGCTGTCTCCAGGTCACAGCAGCAGAGCGTCACACTGCATATGCTCACAGGCACCACACGTTTCTCCCAGCCTAACTAAATGGCAGCCCATTTAATGCCCTACAGAGATTGCCACTCCCTAGACAAAACATATGTGTTTTGCTAATTAAAGGAATTTATTCACAATGACATTTCATTTGTTTTCTATTCAAAGAGAAACCCTTTAAAAGAAACAACAGTGGTCTGGCCCATCCATGGACTACATAATTTACCATTTAAATGGCCGGCAAATACCAACAGATTAGCTGTCCCAAATTTTGCAGTTTAAGTGTAACTGCCATTCCAGGAGAACTTAGAGCAGAAGGTCTGCGTCTAGCTCCTCCTCCTCCATAGACTATTATGAGCACCAACTGTCACCTCCTAGCTAAGTCATGGGAAAGTCTGACTTCATTTAATACAGATTTTACCCTTAGGGATCACACTCCTCGGCATACATAAAATCGCTCTGATGTGGACCCTGAAAAGCTGGACGAGTGTCATGCAAGTACAATGCAATTCTTGTCAAGTAGCAACCGTATGAAATCGGTTTTAAACATCATCTTTTACATACTGTAATTCTCTGTCATTTAAAGCTAGTTTACAAACTAATAAAGCAATCTTATATACATAGATAGATAAAATAGGATAGATGTCCTGTAGATATTTAATGTCACAAGCCCCCTACATAAAATAAACTAGCACCCTTTAGTGCCTTTCATTTTAATTATTAAATAATTTGTTTGAAAAAAATGGTGTGGGATTCCCCTTAATAACCAGCTGAGGGGAAGCCAGAGGCTGGTGTTATTCATCTGGGAAGGGGCCACTCTCCATGGAGCCTCCCAGCCTATTAATAACAGCTCACAGCTGTCTGCGTAGATTTACTGGTTATCAAAAAAATTATGTGGGATCCCCCCACACCCATCTTGAATAACCAGCAAAGGCTAAGCAGACAGCTGCAGGCTGATATTAATAGGTTGGTAACCTTACTGACGCTGCTGGTTCTCGCGCTGCGAGCGGTGACGTCATTAAGGTTACCACAGTTCATTGGCTATGAACTGTGATAACCTTAATGACATCACCGCCCATCACAGCAGCCGGATTTACACACTACTCTGTGTGTTCCAGCAGCCATGGTGAGTGGTCATGTTTCTGATGTCATCGCTCATCACAGCCTCTGCATGTAGCAGAGTCGGGGATCGTAGTGAGACGCCCATATTATAGATTTATGGTGCACCCCTTTGGAATATTTAGCTTTTTATGGTAATAAATGGGTAAAAAGACGGCAATTGTCAAGGAGTGCTTTGTACAATTAAAGGACTGTGTGTGTGTGGTGTGTTGTGGTGTGTGTTTTTATTTCGTTTGACTACGGTAGTAATGAGTTGTTTGACAGCTGCCTCTCTGTTACTAACCCCTGGGCTTGATGTCAGCTAACAAACTCCAAAACCATTACCCTGATTGCCAATGCACCAAGTCAAATCAGGAAGAGCTGAGGCTAAGCGCCAGAATTGCCGCATCTAATGGATGCAGATGTTATTAGCCTGGGAAGGGGCCAATATCCATGTCTCCTTCCCAGCCTATTAAAACAGCCGGCAGCTGTCTGCTTAGCCTTTGCTGGTTATTAAAAATAGGAGAGACCACACGTCATTTTTTTTTGGGGGGGGGGGGGGGGGGGGTGGAGGTTCTCCCTTTTAAATAACCACTAAAGGCTTTGCAAACAGCTGTGAGCTGTTAATAGGCTGGGAAGATGCATGAATACTGGCCCTCTTCTCAGAATAACAAGAGCCTCCAGCTGTCTGCTTCCCCTCAGCTGGTTATTAAAAATAAGGGGGACCTCATGCCATTTTTTTCATTAATTTAATTATTAGCTAAATACAAGTACAGAAAACCACACATGCAAAGGACTGATTATATAGCTCACTGACATATTTCTATCTATTCTATTCTGACAGTTCGGGCTGTGAATTTACTGTACTTGGCTGATGAGATGTCAGGTTTCCTTTGAGATGTGTGCGGGAGGGGGGAGAAAAAAAAAAATCGGACAGCACACGCAATTTTTTTTTCGCACTTATTGACTTGCATTGGTGAGTCTCGTCTGATATACGCAGACACTAGCAACATGCTGCGATTTTTTTTTTCTCAGTCCGAACGGAGCCGAGAAAAAAAACTCACAGATGAGCATTGGATCATTTAACAACATTAGTGAGAGTGCAGTCCGATTTTTTATCAGATTGCACTCGTCCGATTTATACACAGATGAGAATGAGCCCTTAGAGTTAAAGTGTTGAATGAAAAATTAGTCCAGGAGGAGAAAGACGTGGATTTCTCTAATAAGACATATTACAAAGTTTCTTACTTAGTGTACTATTGATTTATGGGAAAAACGATGGTTACTCTATAAGTACCCAAAAGACCCATCAGGGGACAGTTCTACTAAACCCCACCTATCCTACCCAGTTTGCAAGACAGTTGACAAAAGATGGCCAACGCTTTCTATGGCAGTATCAGCTGATCGCTAGGTCGGCTCCAGTTTATAAAAGTGTTAGTTTCCCTAAAGCGACATTTACATATAAATGGCCAAAACATCATTTTCCCATTGAAAAACGGGAAAGTGCTGTTTATACAGTATAGGAAGAGCTGTCAGTGCTCCCCCCAGTGATCATGGGAAGAGAACAGGAACTGCAGGGACCCAAGACACAGTCAACACGATGCATCACCACTGTAACTGGGGCGAATATACCAACCCAAGTTACAGGGAAAACCAGCAATAAAAATGTATTAATGTGATAAATGCCCTCCAAAAAGGTCTTAAATTTATGGGAACATCGTGGGAAATAAATTTAAAAAAAAAAAAAAAAAAGAAGAAGAAGAAGAGAAAGATCGACACGTTTCCCCATTTTTTAATCCAGGGTTCAGCAACTTGCAGTACTTCAGCTGTTGTGAAACTACAACTCTCAGCATCCCCAGAATTGCAATTTTACCCTAGCCCTAGTGCCAGTGGTTTCTTACCCAGCTCTACTACATCACTAGGGATACACTACATCTTTTTGGCTTGATCGCACTAGTGAAATAACGAAATATGTGTAGATCCTGAACGCTGGAGGTGACGCTGTCGCTTTAAGCGAGACATCAAAAATATTTTCACATTGTGCTTGGCAAACAAACAAACAAAAAAAAAAAATTGGGAGTAAAGACCTTAGGCTACAGATAAGCAAGAGCTTGCTCAATCTGATGGAGTGTCACGAGATGGACGTCACCGAACAGGGACAAACCGGCTTTTCAGCGTACGCCATGACTTCCAGTGACTCAGCAGCTTTCGGGAGAGTAAGCGATCTGTTCTGAGAAGCGGGGGAAGAATCTACAAGGAAATTGGACTGTCACATACAATGAAATAAAAGCCAAAGTAATCAGTCCTTTCAAGAACAATGTCAGCAGCCGCATTACATCACTGGTTTAAAAGAACATCCCCTCTGTTTTATTCATTGTATCCATCACATACATATTCATGGGGGATAAATCCAGTGCATCACGAAGGAAAGCGGCTAATTGTCCCCTGAACAAGACTTCTCCAATATCACTTGGGGTAAAGCCATGCAAAATTGTCTCTTCAGAGAGGAAGAGGACTAGAACTCTAGCGCCACCTACTGGAAGTAGCAATTCTCAAAGTCAATATCGGCTCTCTAACGAGCCTTGTCACATGACTTAGGATAAAAGCCAGAATCAGAATCTCAATTTGCAGACACAGTGTTTTAGGGTACTGCCGCTCGTCAGTGCAAAGTGTGAGATCTGTTTTGGCTGGGTGAGAGGCGTCGGACTGGGATCCAAGTGGTAACGTTTCTCCTTGCGGAGAGTGACGTGTTACGCATGTCAAGGTGAGGAGACTTTTAAGCCGCAGTGTTCCTCTGGGAAATATCCAAATTGTCTCTTCAGAGAGAAAGAACTATCATAGAATCATAGAATGGTAGAGTTGGAAGGGACCTCCTGGGTCATCTGGTCCAACCCCCTGCTCAAAGCAGGATTCACTAGATCATCTCAGACAGATGTCTGTCCAGCCTCTGTTTGAAGACGTCCATTGAAGGGGAACTCACCACCTCTCGTGGCAGCCTGTTCCACTCATTAATCACCCTGTCAAAAAGTTTTTTCTAATATCTAATCTGTGTCTCCTCCCATTTAGTTTCATCCCATTGCTTCTAGTCTTTCCTTGTGCAAATGAGAATAAAGATGATCCTTCTACAATGTGACAGCCCTTGACATATTTGTAGACAGCTATTAAGTCTCCTCTCAGTCTTCTTTTTTGCAAGCTAAACATTCCCAAATCCTGCAACCGTTCCTCATAGGACATGGTTTGCAGACCAGTCACCATTCTGGTCGCTCTTCTCTGAACTTGCTCCAGTTTGTCTATGTCTTTTTTAAAATGTGGTGCCCAAAACTGTACACAGTATTCCAGATGAGGTCTGACCAAAGAGGAGTAAAGACCGATAATGACTTCACGTGATCTAGACTGTATGCTTCTGTTAATACATCCCAGAATTGTATTTGCCTTTTTTGCTGCTGCATCACACTGTTGACTCATGTTCAGTCTATGATCTATTAGTATACCTAAGTCTTTTTCACATGTACTGTTGCTTAGCTCTATTCCTCCCATTCTGTATATGCTTTTTTCATTTTTATTGCCCAGATGTAGTACTTTGCATTTTTCCCTGTTAAAAACCATTCTGTTGGTTGCTGCCCACTGCTCCAGTTTATTTAGGTCTTTTTGAATCCTCTCTCTCGCTTCTCTAGTATTAGCTATCCCTCCTAGCTTTGTGTCATCAGCAAATTTAATCAGTTTACCCTCAATTCCTTCATCTAAATCATTGATAAAGATGTTGAACAATACAGGTCCCAGGACGGAGCCCTGTGGTACCCCACTTGAGACATTCATCCAGCTGGATGTGAAGCCATTTGCAACCACCCTTTGAGTCCGATCACTAAGCCAGTTATGAATCCACCTAACAGTTGCCTGGTCCATTGCATACTTGGTCATTTTTTCAATAAGGATGGTGTGAGATACTTTGTCAAATGCTTTGCTGAAGTCAAGATATACTATATCTACAGCATTTCCCTGATCCACCCAGTCAGTGATTCTGTCATAGAAGGAAATTAAGTTAGTCTGACATGACTTGTTAGTTACAAACCCATGCTGACTCTGGTTAATTACTTCATTCTTATCCATGTACTTACATACATGTTGTTTAATAATTTGTTCAAAGATCTTTCCTGGTATAGAAGTCAGACTCACCGGCCTATAGTTCCCTGGGTCCACCTTCTTACCCTTTTTGAAGATAGGAACAACATTTGCTCTTCTCCAGTCTCAAGTCATGTGACAAGGCTCGTTAGAGAGTCGATAATGACTTTTAGAATTGCTACTTCCAATAGGTGGCACTAGAGTTCTAATCCTCTTCCTCTCTGAAGAGACAATTTGCATTCTTCCCAGAGGAGCATTGAGGCTTCAAAGTCTCCTCACCTTGACATGTCACTCTCCGCAAGGAGAAACGTTACCCCTTGGATCCCGAGGTAAATCCATGAAAGGCATAATCTTCACGTATAACCCTATCCATTGCAGAGGGTGAAATCCGTAAAGAAAATACACAGTATAACCTGATATACAATGTGACCCACTTTTCTGGTACTATAGCATTGATATGCCAACCCTCCACCTGGGAATGAGTGGTGGCGACCTGGTTTTATCTTGTGCCAATCGGCAATAATTACAATAATATTCTAAATAAACAAGAAGATAAGCACAATATTCTTAGGTTACTCTGCCAACATACAGAATGACTGTTCAAACCAAGCACAGGCACTCGGTGCTTCACGGCGCGGCCAATCATTTAGATACACCATCCCCAGCCGCTTGATTTCCATCTATCTCCAACCTTCTCGTGCTGTACGAAGCCAGAGCTGTCAATCAAATAAAAGGGGGTGGAGATGGAGGTAAAACAAGCAGCTGGGAAGGTGTATAAATAACTGGCTGCGCCATGAAGCACTGAGCGGCGGAACTTCACTTCAACAGTCATTCTGTGCCGAGTCCCAGTGTATCCACCTTTAGCGCTATATATAAAATGTGCAAATCTACAGCAACAAAAAAGAATGAGTCTCCGTGGTAACAGACTACATATACTGTGTAGTCGGACAATGCAGTTCCTCTCACATGTAAAAAAAAAAAAAAATGAATTTTAACTAAAAAACTGTTTGCAGAGTTGATTCATTACATATTTTTTATTAAAACCCAAATAAAAAAATGGAAATATTTTAAATAGCTTTATTTATAAAAATGTAACACATTATATTTCATATAATCCTACTTAAGCCTTTTGGCTACGTTTCCACGATGAGTATTTAGTGAGTTTTTGAAGTTGTAAATTAGGTTGTTTTTTTTCATTGCGTTTTTTAACATACGTTTTTATCACTTTTTTTTTATGCTGCGGTTTTTCTCTTTTGTTGATATGCCAGGTTTTAAATAAAGTTACTTTGTTCTTTGTTTTTTATACTTCCGGGTATTTGGTTTGACAAAACGTTATTGATACCGTCATGTGCGAATTCCATACATTTTTGATGTGTTTCTGTTATGGAAAAGCATGTTCATTTGCATGTGCATTTTTACTTGTGGATTTTCCACATCTAATGCAAGTCTATGGGAAAAATCTGCACATAAAACTCAGCGTACCCACAAGAGAAATTGACATGTGCAGTTTTGAAACACGCACCGCAGGTCAATTCACACAGAGTTTATAAAAATGAAAGGAAAAAAAAGTGGGCTTGAGATATCTATAAATCCCATCCACTTTGCCGGAACAGTAAGACGCTGCGTTTATGATGCAGTGGAAATACGCAGAGTCAAAAAGTCACAAAAAAACTGAGCCTAAAAAGGGGTTGGCCTTTCTCTAAACTTTTCTGACCCAGAAATACCCAGATTGCTTGCGCCCCTGTGCAACAGGTTCATGCCCCCTGCTGGTCAGAGTTGAGTGGTGTAAACTGTGGACAGACGTGCAGCCACATCCATAGCAATCAAGATGGCGTCAGTCACGTAGGTAATCACATGGCTCCTTCCCTGGCTCTGCTTTTTCTGCACAGGTGCAATCGTCATATATGTATGTACAGACAGCAGAAGTCTTCTGCACAGGTACTATAGGCAATCATCACATACGTATGTACAGACCGCAGATGTCTTCTGCACAGGTACTATAGGCAATCATCACATACGTATGTACAGACCGCAGATGTCTTCTGCACAGGTACTATAGGCAATCATCACATACGTATGTACAGACCGCAGAAGTCTTCTGCACAGGTACTATAGGCAATCATCACATACGTATGTACAGACAGCAGAAGCTCATGCATCTGTTCAATGCGGAGCCTGGAAAGCAGTCAAGAGATTACGCACAAGAGCGCTGCCATGTTCAATGCTATAGATGCCATCAAAGTCCAGAGTTTACACCACTGATCCCTGGGCAGCAAAGGGCCCCAACCAGCTAAGTAAGAGCACACAATGGGCACTTACAATATATATTAGTGGGTGGGAAAGATGGGCATCTTATCAGCCCTCAGCAGACAATTGGGAATTCATTCAGAATGATGTAGACTCTGCGGCCCCTCTGATTCCTAGGTACTTTATTCTTATCTCAGTTTTACAATCAGCTCCTCTGAACTCTTACCCAACAAACTACAGTAAACAGTACTGACCCTGATTGTAGCCAAAGCTGAACTTTCCTCCTCACAAGATAGGGACAACAGTCATTTAACCTATACTATTACAGAAAAAAGGAGATTTCCAGCTCCAAAACATAACCTTGAACATAGCGACAGAAAATCCATTACCAAGTATTAATTTTATGGCTGATTTGGTGTATATTAGGGTTTTAAAATTCAGTAACATACAGTACAAAGCGGAGCCGCCACAAAAAACACGACAAAAACCGCCAGAGAATCGGCTTCAGGAAAAGGACAGCTGTGAGCGAAAACTCCGGCGGCTGCGCAGGCGTCCCAAACGCCGTGTGCACAGAGCCATGATGAAGCATTTTGGAAGGAGTTTTGCAGCCTTTTGATTGGCTAGTGCCTAGTTTGAAGCAGATTTGAGTTTTTCCATGTACTTTTTTTTTCCCCCTGCCAGCATTTTTTTAAATTTTTTTAAGCCTGAGGCAGAAAGAAAAATGCTAAAAAGACAGGACATGTGAACAGCCAAGTGGTTATACTATAGAAATGAACGAGAAGAGTATTTCAAGTGTTACTGAAGCGGGCCTGCTCAAAAAAACAAAAAAACAACTGTGTGCACACACTCTTAGCTGATGGACATTTTTGGCTTGTAAAAGTTGCTCTCCATAGACGTCAATCTTTCTGGAGGAGACGGTCCCTTCCCTATGGTGATCTACCCTTGCTGGGACGGCAAACTCTGCTGCAATCTCAGCCAGACACAGCCCTGAACACATATGAATATAATATACAATATTATATATACACACATACATGGATGCAAGCGATGAGTTATTACTGCAGAAGGGCCGCACTCCAATGATGTCCGTTCCGGCCCCATAACGACAGCCTCACTAGCATACTCGTAAAGTGTCACATTTTGGGATATAAGAATACGGGATGAGGCGAGGGGTGTGCGATCTTCTCCCCAAACCATAAAGAATGCTACTTTAATGAGCGGCAAGGAGCAGGTTTCCATAGTAACCAGACAGTTGGATAAGAGCGGCAGATCTAGGGCATGCAGCAGATCATTAAAGACTTTTTTTTTTTTCCACCCTTTTTAATAGAAGATTTTAAATATCAGCGCTCCATGTTGCGTGCAGACGCAGATAACCTTTTAATCAGCAGCATCCAACAAAACAAATTAATGACAAAGCCAATGCTTTCGCACAGTGCGGTCTTGTGCATCATTTGGAGAAATCGTACCCTCGAGAATCAGGCTCCGCAGCCGGCAAGGGAAAAGAGTCAAGACGTCCCAATGACTGCCGGGAGAGCCAGTACATCACCGACCCCGGCGTCATCAAAATGGACGAGATGTTCATCTCTATTCAGTGTAATATTAGGTATGCTGATGCACGCTGCTGCAGGCAGAATATCCTGGGTGCATGGGGCCGATGGCTGTTGTCCCCATGGTAGATTTTACCACGCCAGCAAATTGATCTATGTTGACTGCCTTTATCTATACGCAGACATATAATGGAGTAATTGCATATATAGGAATTACAACTTCTACACTTTCCAAGACAAATCGTCAAAGTGACAAAAGGGCATCAACGACCGCTACGTTTTCTTTGAAAGGTTTATCCAAGTCTATAAAAAGGTTTCACAAATGCCCAATTAATAAAAAGGAGGGGTTTTTTTTTGTTACCTTACCACTTCACCGTGATATCTGTGCCAAAGTTTCTCCAATACCTACCAGTCTTTATCGGTCTTCAGCTTTGGCATGGCGACACAGGACCGCTGCAGCCAATCACTGGTTGTATCAGTCATGTATTTACACCCCGAGGTGACTGCAGTGACCAACCACCAGATGAAATGGTCACACGTCATACTGACATGGCATCCCTAGACCTGGTAAACAGACTGGCAGGGGACAAGGCTGGCATAGGAGAGATTGGTAAGGAAATATTCATTTTGTTATTTTATATGATTATTAGCTCTTGGGAAAGACATCAAAATGCAGTTAAAGAGATTTTCTCAAGTTTGGAAGTTATACCCCATCCTTAGGGCAGGGAATAATCGCTGGGGGTCAAACTGTTGGTACTCCCGTTAATCCAGATAAGCGGGTCTCTGAAAAGCCCTGTGTGAATGAAGTAGTGGATGTTCATGAGCACTTGCGCTCCATTCACATTTAATGGAAGTGCCAGAGATAGCCGAGTGCTGTTCTTGGCTTGTCTTCAGCACTTGCACTTAAAAAAAAAACAAATTAAGCAGTTGTGTACTTTATGGACCACCGCGCCATTCCCACAGGGCTCTTCAGAAGACCAGTTCTTGAGATCTGTGGAGGTCCTAGAGGTTGGACCCCCAGCGATCAGGAACTTATAGATGATAGCTTCAAAACCCCTTTAAAGTGATTATGGTTCTTCCGGCAGTTGATCAAATAGACAAAAAACAAAATAGTTAAAAACTTTCTCTGCCTACATCTTCCACGATAACAATGGAGTTTCTCTATGGAGAACCAGTACCCCTTGGACCCCAGTCAGAGGCCGCTCATTCAGCCAAATCAGATCTCCTGCTTTGCACTGATGAGGGGCAATCCCCTGAAACAAGAGTCAACAAATAGAGATTCTGGTTTGGCTTTTATCCAAAGTCATGTGGTAAAGATTATTAAAAGGGTCAATATTGACTTTTAGGATTGCTACTTCCAATAGGTGGCGCTAGAGCTCAAGACTTCTTCCTCTCTGAAAAGACAACTTACACTATAAGACGCTGTCATAGACACTCATCGTGAGTACTTAATGGACACACTTCCTAGAAAAAAAATCCACAGCTTCTCTTCGGCAAATCATTGCGAACATCAAAAGGAAAAACTTAAAACACATCCGAGTAATAAACTACGCCTTATCAGATTTAAGGTATTTTGACACTGCAATGAAAAGAAAGAGAACCTTCTTTGGCCGGCAGGTGAATGCAGGCTGTTGAGGTTATGAGCATTGAGAAACAGTAGATAAAGAACCATTTCCGGTAAGACTATAATCTTAGAAAGCGCGGGCATCATCAGATTGCCACCTGCAATACAGACCTAGCAAGTGAGCAAATCCTACTCACGTGTAATCCTCCTCCTGATCTAGAAGACGGGACAACTGTGATAATCTGCATGGCTCAGGTCCCAATAAGGAGGACAATATACCTGCACCTCGGATCCTAACAGCGGCTCTGAGAAACGTAGAGAAGAGGAGGAACCTTGTACAGCAGCACTTATGGGGCAGTATTATAGGCACCGCGAGCGCTCGTAATACACCGTACACTGCTCCATGTCAAAATTTTATTTCTAACAAATTCTTATGGATTTAGTAAGAAACCGCAGTTTGACTTTGAATCGCTAATACGGTCTCGTAGCCCAGAGAGCAGGCTTCAATAGTATGGCCAAGCCCTGAGGACTTGTGAAAAAGGGAGTCACATTTGACACTAATTAAATTGAAGAAAAGTAATCCCATGCTATCCTGCTCCGTGATAATTTTACTATGGGAAGTGTCACCGCCATAAAGCGCCAAACCATTAACAGGAGTTGTATTTTGGATTAAGAGCTGTTGTTACGCCTTTACAAGAGGAGCTGGTAAGATTACAGCCCATTTATAGCTAGAAATTGCAGACTGGGTGCTCACTAAACAAATAAATCTAAAAAAAAATCCAGTTGTATAAAGGCTAACATGCAATACAAGACTGATTTTCTGTAGAATGACAAATGGAAAATTACTCTGACTCCCGAGGTTTGGCGGAGGGCAGGGGGGCCGGGACAAACAAAACATTTCCCATCACATGGGTGGTATTATATGAGTTATAATTAATGACTTAAAGGGTAGTTGTCATTTTATAAATGTATCCCCTTGTGAATAGATGTTATCTTTCTGAACGCTGGGGGTCCGACCACCATGGACCACACCGATCCCGAGAACAGAAGCTGAATGGAGCGGAGGTCGATCATGTGCACTACCGCTCAATTCATTCTTAATGGGAGTGATGGAAATTGCTGAGCGTAGTGCTCAGCTGATATTTGGTGCTCCTATTAGAAGAAATGGAGAGGCAGGGCACATGATTGACCCCTGCTCCATTCAGTCTCTGTTCTCAGGATCGGTGGGGGCCACTGCAGTCAAAACCCCAAAGACCGGAAAGTTATCCCCTTATCCTTTGGAGATAAAGGGGTGTTCACAAGTTTGAAAATTAAGTCCTAGGTTAGCCAACAACTGCAAACCAGTCCATGAACTCAATCCTACCCTTATGGCAAGAGGATGCTAGGAAGATAGTAAAAGACAACAATCTCTACGCATCGCCCTTACCGGTAGAGTGAAGAAGGTTGTGTGTTTTGGTTCCTCCTCGTACTTCCCATCGGTTGAGTTTGTGGATTCCATTGCCTTAGATGAGGGATTCCGACCAATGCCCATCTCTGGAGCAGTGTCCTCTTCTGTCTTGCCTCGGCTACGCCTGGCTCAAGGGAAGTTTCCAACAATACAGTCTTCTTGTGTTAAGGGAATGTGGTCTCAGGGATCAGAGAGATGTGTCTGCCACCCTGAACATACGGACTGACAAGAACAGAGTGGACGGTCTTCAATGATACCTGGATGTGCGATAAAACAAATGAGAGATAACGTCAAAAGCTGTTTTTGCACTACAAGAACATATTTTCAGGACTGCAGGGGGACGAGTTATGTGACTGAAGAGTCCCCTCTGTAGAATGGGTCAGATGGCATACAGGAAGACTCACCATGTATACCAAGCTAGTTTCTAGACACCTAATAGACCATTTGGAAATTAGTGCCCTTGTGACTCTCTACAAGAGTCAGTCTGAACACTTTCTCCAGCAGGCGACTATTCTTCATCCTACAGAAACTTTACCAGTATTTGGGGACAACATATCATCTGCCAATCTTGGGAACATGGCCACTAGCCACAGTACTGAACAGTTAAATATTAAGTAATTGCTACATATATTAAGTATGTCTTAGCATTATAGGATGCGGGGTGTGACTATTATAACTGCATGTCCACACGGGACAGAAAAAAAATGTAAAAATCTGTTGTAGAGTTTCCAGAAAACTCCTAGTTGAGTCTACACGAAAACCTGCATATATCCCATATGGATTTTTTCACCTCCCTTTACTGGAAAGGGCTTAGAAGAATACAGGACTTGCTGGATTGAAAATCTGTTGTTGGAAAACACATTCATAAAGATATTTTTATTGGGAGATTATCATGGGTATCCAACAATACTAATATGCCCAACGTTTCGCCCCCTTCCTGGACCTTTCTTGTATCCCAATTTGCACAGTTTGCTTTCTTGTCACCGCGTATCAATGGAAAAATGCAGTTTTTATTGCAACATGTAGAAACTTGTAAAAAGTTTCATCCAAACTGTGTAATTTTCACCTGCAAATCTAGAGACGGAGAATCTGTAGCATTTCCTCTACGTGTGGATGTATCCTAAAGGCTGCTATCCTGGTTTTAACCACTAACCATAAATTAATTCTCTGAAATATGGGCTTGGACGTAATGATAAGTAATTAATGTGGTTATAACTAGCCTCACCCTAAATGAAGTGCACTGGTAATGTATTAACCCCGGCAGAACTTACTTTACCTACTGAGGGGGCAGGATATTGATTCGTGTTACCGATTCCTCAGGAATGATTCACTGTTGCTGCAATCATTGCATCATTACTACATAATACATTATAGATTACTGTCACACCGTCTCCAGGGAACGCAGAAAAATCTCCTTTATAAATACATCTTGAGTAATGTGAGACTAGAAGAATGAGGCAGGATCTTCTATAAGGTGATCGGGGATGTAGAAGACGCAGGGCGTTACCTGAGCCTCATACCTTCACCTAATCACACAAAAGAAAGACATTAATCCCACTTTATTCCCATGTCAGAACTCAAGTGTTCCTACATGTCGTGGATCGGCCAAGTATGAGGTCTCATTGTGATACTCAATGTATTCGAAGAGCTTGAAGATTCCAGTTATTAACCCTGTAACCACAGAAACAGGTCTTCAGACATTATTTTGGAACTGGGGTGGGTTAGTATCTGGACTTTCTATGGCATTAGTTCTTGAAGATCATGGAGATACAGCAAAGATCAGTCAAGAACCAGCCTGGAGATAAGTAGTCAAAACGGGCAACCTAAAGAAATGCCAACACGCTGCGAAACTAAAGACAGCAGAAGCTTAGCTAAAGCAGGTAGAAGCAAATATATATGATCCACCCCATAAGGTTAAAGGGGTTGCCTGGTGACATGAAGTCATCACCTATCCACCAGATAAGTGAGAACTTATTGATCAGTGGTGGTCCGAAAGCAGGGACACATCTATCAGGAGCATGGGGAACTTTTATCCCCAAAGGGGCACTAATAAAGAATGGAGTAGTAGACGGGACACCCGACCGCCGCTCCATTCATTCCCTATGGAGCTGCTGGAGGAGTTAAGCACAAGGCTCGGCAGCCCCATAGGGAATGAATTGAAGTCTGCAAAGTAGATGAGACTAGGAAATGCTCAGTCACACGAATCTCACAATTGGATCCATGATTTCAAAGGAAGTGTGAATACATCTGTTCTACTCTATGGGTCAGAGTGTTGTCAGAAGGAAAAAGAAAAAAAAGCACCTGGAAGTGTCAGACGAATGTGTGAATGTAGCCCAACTCAAAAGGTTTTCTTACATGAGCTCGATCTGTTATAACTGTGTAGTGTTATGAAGACAGTAGAAGACCCCACTTATTAGAGTCCAGTCACTGACAAAAACCATGCAGCAAAAGTAGCCAATGCCTATAAAAATAAATTGTAGGAAAATAGTGGATCTCATAAAATGTACCAAATCAGTATTACCAACATTAGGTATTCAGGGTTTAGCTGCCCAAGTTGCGCAAGATTTAGTCTACAATTCAGAGGCGTCAAACTCGAGGCCTGTGGGCCGAATCCAGCCCGCCATATCATTCAATGTGGCCTAAGAGGTGAGGACACTTCATGACTACTCCAACTGGTTCTTTGGACAGGGAAAGAGGAGAGTTGGTAGGAGCAGTGTTGAAATGTGTGCCGGAGCTCAAAATCCAAGATAGCACCCACCCCCTGTGCTAGCGCCACCCCTTCTACGGCAACACTGCCAGTACAATCTTGGAATCTGAGCGGATGCAGCCAGTGCTTAGTAGAGGGGGTGACGTCACACAAGGAGCAGGTGCCATCTTTGTGAGTGAGCAGTGCACGCCATGATTGCAGCCGGACCATCCAAACCATGAAGGCGGTCAGCCAGTACTTTTGTGTGGTTCCATATTTGAATCAGAGCAGACACAGCCTGCGGGCCCAGGGACAGCTAGTCTTCCAGCCCTACTACACCAGGGACAGCTAGTCTTCCAGCCCTACTACACCAGGGACAGCTAGTCTTCCAGCCCTACTACACCAGGGACAGCTAGTCTTCCAGCCCTACTACACCAGGGACAGCTAGTCTTCCAGCCCTACTACACCAGGGACAGCTAGTCTTCCAGCCCTACTACCCCAGGGACAGCTAGTCTTCCAGCCCTACTACCCCAGGGACAGCTAGTCTTCCAGCCCTACTACACCAGGGACAGCTAGTCTTCCAGCCCTACTACACCAGGGACAGCTAGTCTTCCAGCCCTACTACCCCAGGGACAGCTAGTCTTCCAGCCCTACTACCCCAGGGACAGCTAGTCTTCCAGCCCTACTACCCCAGGGACAGCTAGTCTTCCAGCCCTACTACCCCAGGGACAGCTAGTCTTCCAGCCCTACTACCCCAAGGACAGCTAGTCTTCCAGCCCTACTACCCCAGGGACAGCTAGTCTTCCAGCCCTACTACCCCAGGGACAGCTAGTCTTCCAGCCCTACTACCCCAGGGACAGCTAGTCTTCCAGCCCTACTACCCCAAGGACAGCTAGTCTTCCAGCCCTACTACCCCAGGGACAGCTAGTCTTCCAGCCCTACTACCCCAGGGACAGCTAGTCTTCCAGCCCTACTACCCCAGGGACAGCTAGTCTTCCAGCCCTACTACCCCAGGGACAGCTAGTCTTCCAGCCCTGCTACCCCAGGGACAGCTAGTCTTCCAGCCCTACTACCCTGGGACAGCCGTCTTCTACCCCCTGGCCAGTCCATGCATTGCAGTTTGTGCTCGTACTGTGTTGTACAGACGTCTGCATAAGCGTTTTGAATTTCAAGTGGCCCTTTGAAGGAAACCATAATGCTGATGAGGCACTCAGTAATATGTCTCCAAATCTCATAAAAAGGGTACTGATGGATTTTACAGGCTAAAATAGGAGGGGATTCAGCCTTTTGTATATATTAGATGCAGAAGAGAAAAAAAACAAAACCACAGATTCAGGACACACAAAGATATACAAACAAGTTATACAAAAAGTTATCCAGAAAATTAGAATAATTGAGGCATCTGACCGATAATGGGCAGCCAGCCCGGATAACCCAATGTTATTCCAAGCAAAACATAAGGGAGACATTATACATTTCAATCTGACTTTGCTTCATTTTTTTAATTTTAGACATGTCATATGATGCCGGATCTTGACAAAGTATTCATAACAGAAAAATTACAGGACAGAGTCAAGTGGCTTACGTGCAGGATCTTATCTAACCGGAGCTGCCATTCTCCATCATCTCCACACTAAAAATATTGTAATATATATATATATATATATATACACACACACACACACACACACACACACACACACACACAGTAGGTGAAATGCGTATGGAACACGTCACCAATTTTCTAAGTAAATATATTTCTGAAGGTGCTATTGACATGAAATTCTCACCAGATGTCAGTAACAGCCCATCTAATCCTCACAGGCAAAGAAATCACCATAGATGTCCATAAACTATGTGTAATAATGAGAAATGACACAGGGAATAAGTACTGACCACACGAAGAAAGAGGTGCAAAAAGCCATGGAAAATGATGACATCTGCTGAAATCTATCAGTACGGTGATTAGAAAGCAATCCTGCCACTTAGTGAAAAATAATATCAGCTGGTTCACCTAATGGGCCAGAAACACTTATATCACCCGCTGTAGGTCCTGATTTTATCCCTGGTCTTAATGAGGGCAGCAGCGTCTGAAGAGTGGCAGTGTCTCCGTGCTGTATGCCAGAAATCTTATTCCAGTCAGATACTGGAGTGAGATTTTTGGTGTAGAGAGCACCACAGCTCACCATGAATTAGACAAGCTGTGGCATCACGCCCCGTCATACCCTCATCCAACCCCAGCTCTGCCCATTTTGGCAGAACTGGGAGAAACTTGCCTGACAATGGCAAAAGTCTCAAATTTTTGATCCGAAATGTTGCGACTTTTTAAAGCTTTTACACCACTTTTTTTGTTAAAAGCTTTGATTAATTGGACCAGTAAAGTTTAGACCCTCATGTTCCAGAATACAGAGGTGATGGCTGCTAGACTCACTTTTGCATTTCTTCCCCCACAAATATATAACAGGGGTCCACAACTCATGGAGACATGATGTGTGGTGCATGGTCGTGTGCCAGTTTGGCGCAGGAGCACCAGGTGTAACAAACTGCTATGAAAAGGTCTCTAGATGGTGACCTGTGAGCAGCCCTGCACAGAAGAGCAGATCGAGATGTCCATATACTGGCGGGGCGCAGAAATATGTCTGACTGGAGAAGGGATGATCGAAGCTGGATGGAATAATGTGGCGTGTTTGATGTGAGAATACTGAATAGGGATAAAGTGAGAATCCCTGGATGCATGCAGGTATACTGCCTATATGGGAGGGGCACAGGGTCTCTCTGTGCTTTTCGTAGGGAATATTTGGCCATCATTATGCGAGTGTCACTACTGTGGGGGTCGGTGGTGTTGGATGTGGCTCTAAACAAGTTCTCGGAGAAGTAAGTGGCTCTGAAAGTAAGGCCACATTCACATGTTGAGTATTTGGTCAGTATTTTACCTCAGTATTTTTAAGTCAAAACCAGGAGTGGAACAAATACTCAAAGTGTGCACGTGGCCCAAGAAAGGTTGGCGATCACTGCATTAAAGCTTACACATCCAAACAGGCATACTGACAGAAGCATTGAGAGACCTAAACAGGGAACGCCCACTGAGCACTGAACTTGCAGCTCCACAAGCCAGCAGAACAAGAAACTCTTCACTCTTCATGCACATGTGTTTTAACAAATAGGAATCGGTTATAAAATAGCGCATTGCCAACAACCGGTTAGGTCAGGATGACAACATTGATGAAGATTACATCAATGTTTCAATAGAAAGTAATTAACATCACAGGAAGGCTAATCTGACTGGGGAAGCAGGAGGGATTTAGGGATTATTATAATCTGTCCAGACTGCCCCTCTAAGGAAGGTAAAGATGGTGGACATGATCCCATAGAAGTATAGTCACTGTCTAATCTGAATGTAATACACAAACTAAAGAAAAACATCCAGCCCCACGATCTCTAGATAAAGTCAGACTGTACTCGCCCCAGTATCAGCAGTGCTAGATCTTCAATCTACAGCCAAGGACTAGTGGGAACTAAAGGTAAGGAAACTAAATAAACACAGTGACTGAACCAGAAGCATCATTTTCCATGTTTTCTCAATCTTGGAGAGGGTTTATTCTGGGTTCTATAGTTTCCACTCACTCTAAAAACGCACTAAAGTCAATAGACTGGAAGGCTTCATCGAAGAGATCGCGGGGGCGTTCTAGGAACAGCTCATTAACTGGTTTCATACACAAGAGGGTTTTTTTTTTTATGGCCAAAAACATAAGTAATGGAAAATATATAGAGATCACATATACTTTTTGCAAGATAAACTTGTGGGATTGGTTCACAAAAACTCCAGCGAGTTAAAAAATTATTACTGTATATTACATACAAATGTATATAAAATATATATATATATATATATATATTTATTACATACATACACACACATACACACACACATATAAATCTATATATATACAGTACAGACCAAAAGTTTGGACACACCTTCTCATTTAAAGATTTTTCTGTATTTTCATGACTATGAAAATTGTACATTCACACTGAAGGCATCAAAACTATGAATTAACACATGTGGAATTATATACTTAACAAAAAAGTGTGAAACAACTGAAAATATGTCTTATATTCTAGGTTCTTCAGAGTAGCCACCTTTTGCTTTGATGACTGCTTTGCATACTCTTGGCATTCTCTTGATGAGTTTCAAGAGGTAGTCCAAACTTTTGGTCTGTACTGTATATCCATACATACATACACACACCTATATATCTATATCCATACATACACACACACACATCCCCAATACCCCTAATTATTGTGGGAAAACGTAGGACGCTGGTTGCACACACTGGATAGGCACCGCAGGGGAAGTGGAGACTAGAGCAGTTTACATATGTCCCAAGATGGGTGATCGCTTTCTGATTGCTGGGGGTCCCGCCAGTCGGACCGCCACCGATTATGAGAACAATGCTTTGGGGTGTCTTGTCTGAAGCAATAGTGCACGTGTGACCATCAATCCATTAATTGAATATGGGACTGACCGGGACAGCAGAGCACACTGCTGTCACATGAAGCGTTGTTGTGCATGTGAGAATATCACTCTATTAAGACGGGGTACTCAGGACCAGCGGAAGTCCCAGTGGTGGGACCAAGCATGATGTCACCTATCAGCATGGTCTTTAGCTCTGGCAGTAAATTTTAAAACACATCCAAAACATGTAGACCAGCACCACTGCCCCGGTTCTAAATGTTGCTTGATTACAGAACCAAAAGAGATATTTATGACCCATTTAGACAGTCTGATAATCTGCACAGAACAGTAACAATTGTACTGCACACATAGAAGTGTGGTCCTCCTCTAAACTGGCTATTAAATGACCGCCGACTGGTATGTAGCTGATCTGCGACTGTTGGACGGCTGGGATCGGGCAGTGTAAATGGGCCCATAAACATATACACTGATGAGAACGAGGAGTGATGCGAGTCTCCAGGGCTGCAGGAGTTACAGGACAGACCCACTCCTCGCCTTGTAAAGTCTCCACTGCAGAACCACCAGTGTTTTCAGTCTACACAGGGGTCAAGTGCATACAATGAACAAGGTGGTACTCTGTGTAGGGCTCACACTTATCCCATAGACTTTTCACCCAAAATGACGTAAGAATGACACCGCAAAAACACAGAAGTAAAAGCAGCAGAAAGACTGACGAGGGCATATTTATATCAGTACATCAGCACACTCCTGTAGATATGGCACACAACACATCCTCAGGGTATTATTCTGCAAATACAATGCCAAACTACAGTGACAACTGACACTTAAAGGAATCGGAGCCTTTTTCTGAAGTCAATGAGACAGGTCATATATTTTAAAAAAAAGGTGAACCTTTTCTTTAACAGGGTTGTCTCATATCAGATATTAATTACATATCCTGCCTGGATGATCGCTAGAATGGCTGCCCCCGGCCCCCCACTCTTCCTAGCTGTATTTGACAGTCTGAATCAATCCCATAGACTTCGCATAGCAAAGCACCATGCAAGAAGGGGGGACAGTAGGGTCCCATACCAGAGATTAACTGCTGGGGCCAGCAGAAACAATTAAATGCTTTTTGCAGTTTCGGAAAACCATTTTCCCCTGCCTGTAGATTTTTATTTTTTTAAATTTTTAAAACAAAACTTAAGAAAAAAAAAAAAGAAAAAAAAAAAAGTGCTTTACTCACTCTTCCCAGGTCCAGCAGTCACGCCTCCACCAACAATGCTGCAACCAATCAGTGAGCTTAGGGTCTCTTGCTGTCCACTCAGGCAGAGCTGGTGAGCTCAATGATTGGCAGCAGTGCGATATGAGTGCTGCAGACAATAACAGACACTGGGAGCAGCGGTGAAGACTCGGCTGCTGGACCTGGGAAAGGAGAGTAAGGTCACATTCACACGTGAAGCATTTGATCAGTATTTGTAAGCCAAAACCAGGAGTAGAACAATCAAAGTTAACGTATAATAGAAACTCGTCACCACTTCTCTATTTTTCCCCCACTTCGCATTGTGGCTTACAAATACGGAGGTAAAAAACTGAACATGTGAACGCAGCCTAATGTGTTTTTGTGTTTTTTTTAAAAAATTTTTTAAACAAACCCAGTGGACAGGGATTGTCTTAAACCAGAAAACACCTTTATCTATCCTGTTTATGGGTGATAAATTGCCATTTTAAGCATGCACATCAGCAGGACGGAGCAGAATCAGGGATGCAACTCAAGTTTATCATGTAGATTCAGATGGCATTCCCCCTATAGCACTGTGCAAAAGCCACAAATTAAAGGGGTATTACCGTCTACAAGATCCTATCCCAATATCTAGTAGGTGTAATAATAATAAAAACATTTGGAAATACCGCTAATTAGAAATATAGTATAGTTCTTCTGATTCGCTATGTCGCTTACCCCATGTGCAGGGCATTGCAGGACCTTAGGTGTCCATGGTTATGACCACTAACAACTAGCTAACTGTCACTAGAACAGTGGTCAGAACCAAGGACACCTAAGGTCCTGCAATGCCTGCAAATGAGGAAAGACATAGCAAATCAGAAGAACTATACTACATTGGAGGTATTGGCTAATAATATTATTATTACACCTACCACATATTGTGATAATCTTGGAGATGGGAATACCCCTTTAAGTCACAAAAAAGTCCTGAGACAAGAATGCTAAAAAAGTTTAAACCTTTCAGATCGAGAGATTTAATCCAGATTTGACGCTCTTGCACAGTTTCCTAATCGAGGCGGTGCCATTAAAGCGTATAAATTCCCAGATTTCACAATACAAATGTTGTAGATTACTACACAGATCTCGCAGGCCAGGTGATTGAAGTTTGAATATCATGACAGAATTGCTATATAATCCTTAGTAAAAATATACCTCAAGCTCCTTTCACCTAGTCTGATTGACAGCTCCTCAGTGTCCCTCCTCCCTGCCAAGATCTCAAGGCCAGTCCATAGTCAATTGTATGGTGACTAAAGGGGATCTTTCACCAAATTGTATTAAAATATAAAGCATATATACAGTTGTGCTCAAAAGTTTACATACCCCGGCAGAATTTTTCCTTTCTTGGCCTTGTTTCAGAGAATATGAATGATAAAAAAAACTTTTTCTCCACTCATGGTTATTGGTTGGGTGAAGCCATTTATTGTCAAACTACTGGGTTTTCTCTTTTTAAATCTTAATGATAAACAAAAACATCCAAATGACCCTGATCAAAAGTTCACATACCCCAATCCTTAATACCGTGTATTGCCCCCTCTAACATCAATGACAGCTTGAAGTCTTTTGTGGTAGTTGTGGATGAGGTTCTTTATTTTCTCAGATGGTAAAGCTGCCCATTCTTCTTAGCAAAAAGCCTCCAGTTCCTGTAAATTCCTGGGCTGTCTAGCATGAACTGTGCGCTTGAGATCTCCCCAGAGTGGCTCAAAGATATTGAGGTCAGGAGACCGAGATGGTCACTCCAGAACCTTCACTTTGTTCTGCTGTAGCCAATGACAGGTCGACTTGGCCTTGTGCTTTGGATCGTTGTCATGTTGTAACGTCCAAGTACGTCCCATGCGCAGCTTCCGGGCTGATGAGTGCAAATTTGCCCCCAGTATTTGCTGATAATGTGCTGCATTCATCTTTCCTTCAACTTTTACCAGGTTTCCTGCGCCTTTGTAGCTCACACTTCCCCCAAAACATCAGCGATCCACCTCCGTGCTTTACTGCAGGAATGGTGTTCCTTTTATCATAGGCCATGTTGACCTCTCTACAAATGTAACGTTTATGGTTGTGGCCAAAAAGTTCTAAATTACCTTGTTCCTGACGTTTTGAGGCTTGTCTCTGTGCTGTTTGACATATTGTACGCAAGAACACTTTGCGGCATTTGAGCAGTAATGGCTTTCTTCTGGCGACTTGACCATGCAGCCCATTTTTCTTCAAGTGCCTCCTTATTGTGCATCTTGAAACAGCCACACCGCTAGTCTTCAGAGAGTCCTGAACTTCAGCTGATGTTATTTGTGGGTTTTTCTTTGCATCCCAAACAATTTTCCTGGCAGTTGCGGCCGAAATTTTTGTTTGTCTACCTAACCATGGTTTGGTTTTTACAGAGCCCCTGAGTTTTCATTTGTTAATCACAGTTTGAACTGGCATTATCAATTCCTTGGATATCTTTTTTGCATCCCTTTCCTGCGTTATAGAGTTCAACTACCTTTTCCCATAGATCCGTTGACAATTCTTTTGCTTTCCCCATGACTCACAATCCAGAAACATCAGTGGCTGGATGAAAGATGCAAGAGTCTGTCTGGATCCCAGAAACTCACTCAGCTTTTATGTACACTCACTGATTACAAGCAAACAGGTCACAGGTGAGGATGTTACCTTTAGCAGCCATTCAAAGCCATTTGTGTCAAATTCTGTGCATGTTATCAGGCCAAAATCACCAGGGTATGTGAACTTTTGATCAGGGTCATTTGGATGTTTTTGGTTGTCATTAAAATTTAAAAAGAGAAAACACAGTAGTTTGACAATAAATGGCTTCACCCAACCAATAACCATGAGTAGAGAATAAGTTTTTTTGTTATCATTCATATTCTCTGAAACAAGGCCAAGAAAGGAAAAATTCTGCCGGGGTATGTAAACTTTTGAGCACACCTGCATAGTAAATAGACTTTTAGGCTTGAGGCTGGTCATCTCCACTAATGTCACCCTATTGACAGCTCCTCGGTGTCCCTCCTCCCCGCTGCTGCGGTGATATCTGAATGCTCAGCACAAGCTGCAGCTGTCAGTCAGGCTGGGTGGATGGAGACTGAATACACTTGGACTCATGAGGCCTCTAATTTTTTAACTGATCTCCTAAAATGCAACTTTAATATCGGGATTATTCAGCCATTCTGACATGGCTTTTCAAAATAAGTACACCAGCTCTATCCGGTCCAATAAATCGATTCTGTATGCAGTTTGGATTGTGAAATCTGGTAACAGACCCGCAGAGGAAGGAATCAATAGCTTGTAGTCCTGTAAAATGTAAAATCAGGAATTGTCGCTGACTTATCACAGAAGGTCAGAGTCACGGTGCAATCAGTGCTGACGTGCAGAGCAATACAGTTTTCAAATTTACTTCATTTTTTGAGGTTTGTTTTTTTATTTCTGTTATGACATTTCGCACGGTTGTTCTTCCTGCTGAACGTGAATTTGTGGAGAGAGGGCTTAGGGTAGAAAATGCAAGGCATGTGTAAATAAGTACACCCGCTGACCCCAAAAAACGCTGCAAACACACCACAAACCAACCTAAAGCTGTGTCTGTAGACTTTACAGAACATCTGGCCACAACAGATGTGGAGGAAAAGAATGAATATATTAAAAGCCGCCTTGACGTCAGCACCGGTTACAAGCTGAGCTTGCTGGGACTTGTTGTTCCCGAGTCATCACAATGAGCTACCACTGGGTTGCACATACAAATCTGATGGTAGAGGTAGGAGGTGCAGACGGCCGGTGAGAGAATGTCTGATCCGCAGATTAGCACCGAGATCTCATTAAGTGCCTTGCGGAGCAGAAGTCTTGTGTGTGAAGGGTGCACGGCGTGAATAGGACCAGCCCCCTCCATCCAGGAGGATCCCTGCCCGCTGCAGGAGGCAATATCCTGGCCTTTGTGCAGCTGTACAAGAGAAGACATCTGGTGACTCATGATCAGGATGAATCAGTGGCCTAAAAATGGCCATTTCCTATTTCACAAGTGCGGTGACAGCGCGACTTAACCCCGTCATCACCAACAGGAGCATTGATTCACTTTAGCTACAGGACTGGTTCTATATAAAATAAATCGTATTTTCGTATGTGATTTCTGCTCCGAAGAGCAGTCCGCAAATCCAAAATCTGCATTGGCCCTTGTTCAGACAACGGTTTAATATAAAATAGAAGACATGTCGGATTTTGAAATCGACAATGCAGGTCTATGGGTCCGTGAAAAACACTGTCAAATGACATCTAAATGTGGTGCAGTTTTCATGGACTGACAGAATGGAGAAGGTGGAGACGTTTTTTTTTTTTTCCCTCCACGTCTGAGAAAAATTGCCGCATTGATCAGAAGAACCGGACCATGAAGGAGAGAGAATGTCCGTGAACCCCTACCCTATAAAGGAAAGCACAAGAACCAGTGCAAGTCAATGGCAGAGTTGCCACACAATCCCTGTGTCTTGTCAAGTCCGTTTATGGACAGCAGAAATCAATGGGCATGTATATACAAAGAAAAAAAAACAAAACACATACACTATCAATATGGTATCTGTTTTTAAGGGATCCATTGAAAAAAGGGGTATTTAAAGCCCAACATATTTTCTAGACCTTGGGGATGTGTGGCAAAACAGAAAATGGTGTCAGTATTAACTGCATTTCTTGCATTGCATTCATGATCCAGGATGTAACGCTATTGAGGAGTGACACCATGGAAAGCAAGGGATTGTGAAACATATTTCTTTATTATATATAGAATATCCAATACACTTGACCATATGTGACTGTCTCCTCAGTGCACTTTCTATTCTTTTATTCAATCGAACGCCATCTCATGGATCTGCAGGGCTGTAACAGCCTAAATCAGCAGCCAAAACATCCTGGTCCTATTCTGCCAGATTAAACATGTCCGTGCCAGTGGAAGCTGGAGAAGGCGCTGCGCACATGGGGGTGCGCACATGGCGGTGCAGGAGGTGCCGCTGCCAGTTACATATGGTGTACATATAAATAAATCGCGAGGCTGCCGTCTGCTGGAGTCTAATCTAATAGTCAGGAAATCCATAAGCTGAATCCATCTATTGATTTCGATGGGAAAACTGCCTACGATGGCGCATGGTGCTTTTCTTTTTTTTTTTCTCGTACATGTTTCTTTTGATGTGGAGAATGAAGCAACATGTCCATAGAGGCATTTCTGCCTCAGGGGGGTTGAAGGAAAAAACACGTGTGTGAACACAGCCTGACATGAATTACCTAAACCCTTAGGCCACGTTCACACGTTGAGTATTTGGTGAGTTTTTTACCTCAGTATTTGTAAGCCAAAACCAGGAGTGGAACAGAAGTATGATAGAAACACGTCACCACTTCTGTATTTATCACCCACTCCTGGTTTTGGCTAACAAATTCTGAGGTAAAATACTCAAATACTGAACGTGTGAACGTGGCCTTATGATCATGGAGTATTTTTAGTATCAGCGCCTCTAAATACAGGAACAAGTCTAATTCTGCACGGCTGTGAATTTGATGGAGCCACAGAAATGGAAAGGTGTAAGGAAAGGTGCGAGTCTATCAGCAGTATGTGATTCATTTACCAGAGCAGCGCTCGCTCTGTCGGGTGTTGCCAGGAGACAAGGAAACCGGAAGTGAGGAGAGACTTTACAACCGGCTGTGCGGAGGCACATGGAGAGATGGGAGCCCACGACATTTACCTCAAAAGGTGCAATAAAAAGACAAAAATACACATTTTTGATTCTGAGCAAAATTCATGAACCCTGTGCACAATTTTCAAACATTTGGTGCAAAAAACATTAACGAATACCACAAGATTAAAAAAAAAAAACCCACACATGAGGAACCAGGGTCCAAAGTCTTCATGAAGGTCACTTGAAGTTTTTAGTTGTTGAAACATTAAAAAAAAAGATGTCCTATGGATGTCAAAAATGGATGTGCGGTTGGTGTGTGAGCATCAAAAATATGGGCAATTTTTCATACAACCATCTTGTTCTCCGCTGTATTTTTTTTATAAGTTTTGCAGATAGGAAAAAATTTTTTTTAGCAGGATCAGCAAAGTGAATACGACATCAGAAATCTCATGCATCTGATGCTTATTCTTTCCTTGCAAATTTGAACTATGAAAGCATTTTTCATATCGGCATAAGTCATCTTTCAGCGTTATGAAGCATTTTTCACCCATTCAAAAGAATATATAAAAACCGTGTGCATTTTACAGCGTTTTTCCTGCCAGAACACTTTTTTTGGAGAAGAAAAATCTGCTGCAAATACACATGTGCACACAGCCTATGGCAACATTTATAAATCTATTTCCGATTGTATTACAATCAAAAATAGGCCAATTTCCGCCCATTTATCTTGATCCACAAAATACTGATGAGAATAGGACGTGCTGTGACAAAGGTTGGGAAACCAGCTCACCTCCTCGGTCCTAGACATGCAGGAGGAGGGAAATCGAGTGACCACACGTGTGTTAACAGGAAAAATGAAAAAAAAATTCCAGCTCCTGAAATTCCAATATTAATTTCAAAATATTAAAAACATGAATCTACAGTGAGGCGCAATGCGTTTTGAGCGCACGCCTGCGTGAGGACCCCCCAGCAATCCCAAGAATGGGTCAGAGCTGAGCAGAGATGGAGCATGTGCACCTCGGCTCCATTCATTCTCAAGGAGTCCGCCGGAGAGAGCCAGGCGCTGCATTCAGCTGTCTCCATCACGCCCATTAAAAATGAATGGAGCCAATTTTGGGATCTGTGGGGGCCCCATTCTATTTTGCCATCAGAAACGCTGATGCAAAGTTTGGTGCGTTTTTGATGTGTTTTTTTCACCACCCATTACCTCCTTTGGGTGACAAAACGCTGAAAGAAGGGACATGATCTATTTTCCAAAAACACAACCAAGGCACAAAATACGCAACAACAACAAAAAAAAAAAACATGATATGTGAACATAGAATTCTGGTTTCTCACAGACTTTGCTGGTACTGCAAAACGCAGCTGAAAATTTGTATAAAAATCTGCAGCAAAAAAAACGCTGAAAAACCCACCATGTGTGGACATAGACTTACTGTAGATACATACAGTTTACACTCTATGGGTCAGCGTGCTCTGCCTTACAGACGCAGAGGAGAAAACCGGATGCAGACTAATAAAGCAGATCTCTCCTCTAACAGGCGGGACCTCGACTAATCAAACCTCAATGGACAGGTCAAAGTGAAATATCCAATACGGTGTTCCAAAATGGACATTGAGAAATGATCCATTCATTCGGGACATTACAATTTGTTCCAACCTGATCCCATATAAATGCCAGATTGGACACACAACACAATCCCGGCACAGAGGACCCTTGTACAAGCACTGCACTCCTTCCTACAGTGCATACATGTCCAGGAGCTGGGAGCTGAATGTAAGTCATTGTTGCCCAAAAGTCATTTTAAGTTGAACGTATGAAATGACAGGAAAACCATAAAAATATCTGAACCCATGATAACTAGTTTATGTTGCATATCTCCAGTTTTTTTTAGGAGTCTGTTTCGTACTGAAAATGTCAGAGAGCCTCATTTCTGCTAACTGGACACATCTATACGGGTACAATCCTTTGTATATCGGCAGCAAAATGCAACACTTATTATTATTAGACTATGCTGACGACATACTGTAAAAGACTGTGCATTAGCCAATAAAGACCAACTCAGGAGCGCCTCTTCTCTGCTGCCCCTGTTATTACTCTCGGGAGCGCCTCTTCTCTGCTGCCCGTTATTACTCTCGGGAGCGCCTCTTCTCTGCTGCCCCTGTTATTACTCTCGGGAGCGCCTCTTCTCTGCTGCCCCTGTTATTACTCTCGGGAGCGCCTCTTCTCTGCAGCCCCTGTTATTACTCTCGGGAGCGCCTCTTCTCCGCTGCCCCTGTTATTACTCTCGGGAGCGCCTCTTCTCCGCTGCCCCTGTTATTACTCTCGGGAGCGCCTCTTCTCTGCTGACCCTGTTATTACGCTCGGGAGCGCCTCTTCTCTGCTGACCCTGTTATTACGCTCGGGAGCGCCTCTTCTCCGCTGACCCTGTTATTACGCTCGGGAGCGCCTTTTCTCTGCTGCCCCTGTTATTACTCTCGGGAGCGCCTCTTCTCCGCTGCCCCTGTTATTACTCTCGGGAGCGCCTCTTCTCCGCTGCCCCTGTTATTACTCTCGGGAGCGCCTCTTCTCTGCTGCCCCTGTTATTACTCTCGGGAGCGCCTCTTCTCTGCTGCCCCTGTTATTACTCTCGGGAGCGCCTCTTCTCCGCTGCCCCTGTTATTACGCTCGGGAGCGCCTCTTCTCTGCTGACCCTGTTATTACGCTCGGGAGCGCCTCTTCTCCGCTGACCCTGTTATTACGCTCGGGAGCGCCTTTTCTCTGCTGCCCCTGTTATTACTCTCGGGAGCGCCTCTTCTCTGCTGCCCCTGTTATTACTCTCGGGAGCGCCTCTTCTCCGCTGCCCCTGTTATTACTCTCGGGAGCGCCTCTTCTCTGCTGCCCCTGTTATTACTCTCGGGAGCGCCTCTTCTCCGCTGCCCCTGTTATTACTCTCAGGAGCGCCTCTTCTCCGCTGCCCCTGTTATTACTCTCGGGAGCGCCTCTTCTCTGCTGCCCGTTATTACGCTCGGGAGCGCCTCTTCTCTGCTGCCCGTTATTACTCTCGGGAGCGCCTCTTCTCTGCTGACCCTGTTATTACACTCGGGAGCGCCTCTTCTCTGCTGCCCGTTATTACGCTCGGGAGCGCCTCTTCTCTGCTGCCCGTTATTACTCTCGGGAGCGCCTCTTCTCTGCTGACCCTGTTATTACACTCGGGAGCGCCTCTTCTCTGCTGCCCCTGTTATTACTCTCGGGAGCGCCTCTTCTCTGCTGCCCCTGTTATTACACTCGGGAGCGCCTTTTCTCTGCTGCCCCTGTTATTACGCTCAGGAGCGCCTCTTCTCTGCTGACCCTGTTATTACGCTCGGGAGCACCTTATTTCTGCTGTCCCTCTGTTATACCTCCTGGAACTTTATAAATAAACTAAAAACATGATGCAGAATGAAATTATTGCACAGTTGTCAATTATTACAGTTCCTAGAGGATTAAAAAAAAAAAAAGGGAGCTTCCAAGCTCCAAAAGGACTTAAGCCTCATTTGTATATTGATTAAGCCAAGGACTTCTTGGTAATGGAGGAATGGACTGTAACTAAACGTATGGATGGACTGGTCTTTGCAACAGCAACATGTACATAGTAGTTTTAGGGGTGAAATCCTGCTGACAGATTCCCTTTAACTCCACTGACAATAAGTCTGGAGCTCCCATACACACATTAGAGAAAGGATGTGTGGCACTCTTTAAAGGGAATCTGTCAACAGGTTTTTGCTACCTCATCTGAGAGCAGCCTGATGTATGCAAAGAGAAGCTGAATCCAACGATGTATAACTTAGATTACTGGGTGCAGCCATTCTGATACAGAGTTTTTAGATTTAACAATACAGTAGAGCTGAAGAAGCTAACCCCGCCCACACCAGGCTCTGTATATACAATGTCCATAGACAGTGAGTTGCTTATCACAGGAGGGGGCGGAGTCAGACTAGCATGCACGCACTGCTGTGTCCCAGCTATGATAAGCTCCTGGTGCTAAAACAATCATTGCAAGCAAACAAAACCTCAGAGCTTGAGAGGCATCACTGAAATCTGTGCTTTATCCCCTGCAGCATGCGGTCTTCAGATTATATAGCAAAAACCTGCTGACTGATTCCCTTTAAGAGTAAAAGGATGCTCAAAAGTAGGATTTCATTCCAAATACAGAAAAGAACAACTTTGCTCTCCAAGATAGATGTAAAATTATAGGGATTTTATTTCAGAATAGAAATGAAAGGGTAAAGCACGATGATCACAAAAGCTAGGGATCAACGAGTACAAAATGCAAGGAGATCAATAATGCTGCATAGAATAAGTCATGGTCACATCATCCACTCCAGGGTTCACAATAGAACATAAGATGAATGGTGTTAAAGGAATGAACAGGGTCATGGCATAAACTCACCGGATTGCAAGATATAGGCAAAGAGCAAGAAGAGCAGGAGAAAGGCGCATGGTGCATTGTAGAAGAGCGCTGCCATAATGGAAGCCAAGTGACATCTTCCACCTTGTTTTGAGGGGATTGTACACTACAAGAAGGAACACAAACAAAATGGGGATAGGAGGATCCCTAATCCCCATTTTGTCTTCATGAATCTAAATCTGTTATATAACGAGATATCTTGTAAAGCATTTACCACTTTATCCTACATATTGTCTGGAGTTTATGTTATGTATTTCACTTTTTGCATATACAAACGGAATAATTAGCATGTGCCATCTTGGTTGTTTGTTGTTATTTTTTGTTTACCCTTAGTTCCTGATGAAGGCCCGAGTAGTGGCCGAAATGTAAGTGATATATACAGAGGATTGCTATTCTGAAATCAAATCCCCATTCACTATCAGGTGTCGGGTGAACCAGTCGATGTCGGCGGGCTCGGCCAACGTTAATCTAATGTGTATGGGGGAAGGGGGGGGCCTTAACCCTCGGAAATGTTTCATAGAAAAATTTGGCAGCAAGATCAACTCCACCGCCTCCTCCCACAAACTGCATATATCAGCATGGTGGTCTTTTAAATGTAAGGGTGTATGCACACAGTGTATTTTAAGGAGGATCCGCTCTGAAACATGCCTGAGAAATCTCCTAACACCGTAAAAAAAAAAAAATAATAATAATGAATATATGCACTGCAATGTTATTCACTTCAGGCTTCGAAAGCTGCAAAGTGGTTAAAAGACGCGACTTGACCATTCTTGCGCTTCGAAGCTGCTCAATATTTCATACATAAAAAAAATGAAAAAATAAACACTACATGGCACAGAATATACAAAAAAAAACAAACAAAACAAAAAAACACAGCATGTAAGGTTTGTTTTATTATAGCAGATTTCCCCAGAGATCAAAATGGCTTTGCACAAAAAAAAGTGACAATTTATGTAGTTCATCGGCCATGCTTTTTTCATGCAGGAAAGAGAAAAAAAAAATATAAGTACGAAAAACGATTCACGAAAATATTTCATGGCAGTTTCCCCCCTATGATGAGTTTATGGTGACTTTTTGACAATGTGTAAAAAACCCAGTGACCAAGGCCATGTTCCCACACGTTGGGTTTTGCTGCAGATTTTTATGCAAATTTTCAGCTGTGTTTTGTAGTACCAGCAAAGTCTGTGAGAACCCAGAATTCTCTGTTCACACATCTTGGTTTTTTTTTGTTGTGTATTTTGAGTCTTGATTGTGTACTTGGAAAACAGAGCATATCACTTCTTAGGCTATGTGCCCACGATGTGGAAATGCTCCGGATTTTTCCTGAGCGTTTATTCATCTCCCTGGCAGAAAAAACGCATGCGGATTGTACATGCGGATTGTACATGCGGATTGTACCTGCGTTTTCCTGCCAGGGACATGCTGATGTGAAGCGTTCTTCACATGCATTTCTTGGACGATGGCCCCCGGAGTCTTTATTCAATCCGTCCTGGCTGTCAGCAGCTCGCGGTACACTGAAGGACCTGCCGTCACATGACCAAATTACGTCAGCGCAGGTCCTTCAGTCCACCGTGATCTGCCGGCAAGCGAAGACAAGCACACCGGGGGCCATCAGAAGGTAAGTATAATGTATATTTTTTATTTTATTCTTTTTTTTACAGGTTCTATGGTACCCGGGTCCAGAGGAGAGTCTCCTCTCCTCCACACCCGGGTACCATCTGCACATTGAATCACATGGAATGCACATCTACAGATCGTGATACGTAATCCATGCGGTCTAATGAAAGTCAATGGCGGCGAAAATGCAGCGCTTCCGCAAAATAATTGGTAGTGCTGCGTTTTTTTCCGCAATGATAATCCGCAGCGGAAATTTCTGCAGCATGTACACAGCACAGGCGGATTATCATTGGGGAACATGGCAGACCTTCTACCATGCGTTTCTGCAGCGCTTAAAAACGCACCGTTGGCACACAGCCTTACAGCATTTTTCACCCATAGGAAGTAATGGGTGGTGAAAAACATGCATCAAAATTTTTTCAGCGTTTTTGATGGTAAAATAGAACGGGGTTCTTTTTTTTCACAGAACTTTATGTACATGCATAAATAGAGACAGAAGGACAGTGAAAAAACGCATCAAAATCTGCAGATTTGACACAGCCAATTTCCTGCCAGAGATCAGTTTTGCTGCAGATTTCTGACTGAAAAAAAACACAACGTGGGAACATAGCCTTACAGTTATAGCAATTTATAGAAATCTCATGCCCACTGGGCTTTTATTTTTTTATACGCAGCATAAACTGTGGGGCGAGTTTGAAACATGTTAATTTCTCTTTCCAGTGCACTGAGTTTTGTCCCATAGAACTGCATGAGAAAATCCCTGCGTGGAAAATCCCCAGGTAAAAAAAAATAAAAAGGAGGATGTGTGTTTTTAGTCTGTTTCCACAGCAGAAATGCACTAAAAAAAAAAAAAACATTTTATCTTCACAGGAAGTTTTGTCAAAGACAAATACCTGGAAGTATCAAAAACAAAGCAGCTTTATTTGTAACATGACACACCAACAAGAGACAAAGACCCCAGAGGCAAAAACGCAACTACCCAATTTATATATTAGATGCAGAAATACTGCAACATCAAAAACTCATCATGGGAACGGAGCCCAAGTGTCCTGATCCACAGCACTTCATTATTACTACTTGTCAAGAACTGAGGTGACCATATCCCACAGCCCATAATTGCTGCTGCATCACCAACTAGATTATACATTAAATATCTACAGTGACTAATGGATATAAAAGATATATATTAATCACAATCCAACCTAGAGAAGACGGCTGATAGTTTTCAGCCATCGTCTGGTGAACATTCCACCAACACAGCCAAAAACATAACCCATAATGGCGATAGATGTACAAACTGGTCATATACAGCCAGCACGGGCGACCGACAGCCAGCACGGGTGACCGACAGCCAGCACGGGCTAAAATTACTGAGGATGTGTTGGTGGAACGTTCATCAGATGATACTCTTCAGCCTTCTTGTATAGGTTGGATTGGATAGATAGATAGATATACACATACACACACAGGTTGATCGTGGAGCCTACTGAAACAGACTATGGGACCTTTTTAAACGCTTAGGAAGCCTTTGCAGATGTTTTTTGTTAATTATTCTAATTTACTGAGATAATGACTTTTGTGTTTTCATTGGCTGTAAGCCAGAATCATCAACATTAGCAGAAATAAACACTTGAAATAGATCACTCTGCTTGTAATGACTCTATATAATATATGAGTTTCACTTTTTGTATTGAAGAACTGAAATAAATTAACTTTTTGATGATATTCTAATTTTGTGAGATGCACCTGTATATAGCTCCATATCCTGTGATGTTCAATGACACAAGAACAGACAACCTTTCTGACAAGTCATTTGATAGACTAGTGACTACTGTGTGCGGAGCGGATCAGCACGACCCCATACAATGTTTTGTGGCTGTTGATGGGTATTCAAATATTAGGCGCTTATCTGCAGTACTTGGCAGCAGCCACGAAACAAAATGTGGCGCTGTGCCGCTCTTCTGTACACCTCTTACACCCAACCAACGGCCATGGATAACAGCTGTACGGTTGGGGTGCCAGATCCCACCAATCTGGTACTAATGACCTATCCTAGGGATTGGGGTCCACATGGGCGTATTTCACGGGCCATATATGATCCTTAATGCCCGGACTGTCCAGACCTGAACTTACAACCTCAGACACATATGAGACTGTAAACCCGAGTGGGGAGACCGGCGGTTAGTCTGGGTACTGCGATCCGTATACAGACTGTGGCATGAAAGACCACAAATAAATGTGTGTACACATATAAGGATAGATCAGACATATAAGGATAGATCACATTAGACATCATAAATGAAAGCTGGTATACCGCTAGGAAAGACTGGTCGTAAAACCGTGAGAAGCGTTTTTTTAAGATGAGTAGGTTATTATTATTAGGGGACTTTTTAAAGTCATTCCTCTGGGTCCATGTTGCCATTATTTGCGCCAAAATTATCAAAGTGTCGCACGAAGTCTGATAAATTAGGCTCCTCTTACGATACGACACTCCTGTCTAGAAAGGTTACTGCACTTTTGACATCTCGCCCTCACTGGAGCTTGAATCTCATTTTTAGAAAAGTAAAATAATAATAAAAAAAAATGAGCTTTTCATAAACCTGGCTTAAAATCTCGTTTGCATAATTAAGTGCACCCTCTTTTGAAAGGTGACATTAAATCGCAAAAAGTTGGAAGCAGATTTTTCATCTATTTTAACTGGCGCAAAAGCCTGGATACATGGCCGACTATTAGGCGGACGTCAATGGCGCTCGGACCACAATACAAGGGCTGACCTCCGGGCACGTGCCCTGGACTGCCTGCCCTATAGGCAGAATTAATCATATATGGGACATTACATGTCATACACACAGCACAGTCCTGACATCAGTACAGGTATACAGATAGGTATATGCCGGAGACCACGAGACGCCTCCGGGTTATTACCCATATGTAGTAATGGGCAGCAGTCAGGTAGAGACGTATGGAGAGAGTACAGGAGCCCGAGTATCACGGCAATGTGTGGGCTCATATACTACCATAATATACATGGTATATAGGTAGGGCAGAAACTGGGCGAGCGATACAGGGAACATGCCGGCTCCGAGACGTACCCACTACAGAGAACAAAGGCAGTGCCCAGACACACCACTGCCAGCTCTGCCCACCCCACACACCATCAGCCAGCAACATGCACAAGACACATGGAAATAGCAAAAGAAAACAGAAATAAATCTAAAATATTCAGAGCCGGTAGTAATGGGCTAGAAGAAAGCAGAGGCCATGTGTGCAGCGCCGCCTGGGGACGCGCTCTCACCTTGACGGCAGGTCACGGCGCGGCGAGGACGTGTGTCTTCGGTGGCGCTCGCTCCCTGTCTGAGCTCCTCTCCAGCAGGTCTGTGTCATTATACAATAGCACAGCATGCTTATTTAACATGCCGGAAGACTGCTGCATTGCATAAGAGGCCAGGCGTCCTGGAGAGCCAACCTCACTGCAGTCTGACTACATTCATCTAAGAGTGCCCCCAAGTGGCCAAAGCTCAGAACTGCGGTGATCTCAAGAGAATGGCATCTACCCTGATCACTTATTCTGATGTAAACGCAGTGAAACCCCTACAAAAGACCACCACTAAGAGACCACCAGCCCTTTATCCAGAACAGATCTCACTGTAAGATGTAACCATTGCATGAAGAACCATTGTCAAGATCAATAAAGGCCGATGTTCTTACACCAACCCTCCTGCAGCCGAAACTTCTCACGGGTGAAACTTTGCTGCAATTATATCCAGGCTAGAGAATACTGTGAGCAAATGGAGGCCTGCACGCAGGGCTGGGGCTGCACACCTGATCTGTCTGCACAAAACTGCTTCCTCTTCACTGACAGCAAACATCTTACAGGAGGACGATCATAAACTAAGTCTATTAAGAAAAGGGAGAACTTGTCGTTATGCAATCAGAAGAATACAATGCAGAGTGCAGAGGCAGCATCGTCCAAATATACAGTGTATTATTTACACGTACAGAGAGCAGCCGTCATCGCCCCCAACGTGCCCGCTTTAGTAGGGAATTGTATTGTCTAGAACAATCCAGGAGCATCTTCTCACCAGACTTTGTGCAGTGGCGTTCCTCTGTTATTCCTCCTAGAAATTTACAAATAAATTGGCAATTGGGTGTTGCCATTCTTTGTCAAAAGGGATGTGGCGCTAGGTAGTCTGAAATCAGCAGCACTGACTGGACAGTGTCGGTATGTACACGGACACCCTTATGTGTACAGGGTACACGGACACCTCTGGACACCCTTATGTGTACAGGGTACACGGACACCTCTGGACACCCTTATGTGTACAGGGTACACGGACACCTCTGGACACCCTTATGTGTACAGGGTACACGGACACCTCTGGACACCCTTATGTGTACAGGGTACACGGACACCTCTGGACACCCTTATGTGTACAGGGTACACGGACACCTCTGGACACCCTTATGTGTACAGGGTACACGGACACCTCTGGACACCCTTATGTGTACAGGGTACACGGACACCTCTGGACACCCTTATGTGTACAGGGTACACGGACACCTCTGGACACCCTTATGTGTACAGGGTACACGGACACCTCTGGACACCCTTATGTGTACAGGGTACACGGACACCCTTTCTCCCTTGATTAGACAGTGTCAGTATGGAAACCCTTTCCCCCAGTCGACCACAAGAACACCCTACTGTTAATGTATTTATTACATTTCCTGGAGGAACAACAGAGAAACAATAAAACGCAGTGTTCTAATAAAAGAAGATCCTGAATTGTTCACTAGGCATAAAATAATTTACTAAAATAGAATTCAGGATAGGCGACCAATCCTTTTTAAAGGGTGCAGCAAACATCTATGCAACTTAACACAATAAATTTAAGCTTTGTGACAGACATGGTGCCCGGAGTAACTAATCACAGCCAAGGACAGATATAGATCTTAGTCGCAGTACACAGATTTTTACCAGATCCGGCATTTAAAAGGGGTGTTCTTAAGTTTGTAGGAACATAACCACTTCTCAAATTTTGAAGTCATCTATACAATAAGGGATTATATTCCAATCGATGGGATTAGCTAGAACACCCAAAAATCCTGAGAACTGGAGCGGTGGCCGATCATGTCCACTCCATTCATTCTTATGGGAGTGCCAAGGTCAGCCGAGTGACGCGCTCCACAATTAGTGAAGATGCCCATGATCGACCGCCGCTCCACTCACACAGGGATCTGCACAGCTTCGGTTCTCAGGATTTTTGGGTGTTCCAGAGGTCGGACTCCCAGCAATCGTAAAGTTATCCCCTATCCCATATATAGAGGATAACTTCCAAACTTGAGACAACCCTTTTAAATGCCAGATCCAGTGAAAATCAGACTACTGGGACCAAGTCCTCCAAATCCCCCTCGCAAATTTAAACATGCAACAAATTCCACAACAATTCCCTAGCGTGAAAAAAAACACAATCACACTGACAAGTAGCAGATTTCAGTGCAAACATACAATTGTTTGCTGTAACAGACAATAGTAGGCTTTTCATCAGCCCATGTCATTCTGACATCACATGGCCGTCAGTGTCACCGGCTCGTTCTGTGGCCTCGCCTTACAATTCCGATACTGATCTCACTGAGTATTGTGCCTGCAGGACAATCCTAAGAGCAGTGGTAATACATATCCAGGAGGCAGGAAAAGTCCTAAAAATAGATGGTGCATTAGTTACCAGCCACCTGAGGCCGTCGGAGTAAATTAGGTCTGGATTACTGCCAAAGCATGTGAGCTAGAAGAGATAACGCAGCGCAGCATGTATACTTCACCAAGTAATACGTCTTACATCCAAGTACGGCACTGCTTGCAATGCAAAGGTATACCAAGAGGGACATGGCGGTTTATACTATTGCCGGACGACCCCTTTAAATATTTATTTTAATGAATAAGCTTTAAAAAAAAAAAAAAACCTTGGCGTCACAGCTGAACCCAGGGATTGGCTGCTCATCCTACACAACATGGCAGCAGGAAAATGTTTGTGTTCTTATGTTTTACCTAACAGGATGGATTGAATTAAGCTGGCCAAAAGGAGCGCTCGCTCGGCCGACTCGCCCGCGCTAAAAGGAGTGCTCGCTCAGCTGACTGCTCCTATCTTGTTCATGAGAAAGTTGCCGACTAATGTGTTGTCCAGCGACTGACCTCAGGGAGAACAGGACGACTCGCAGTCAGAAACTGGACATGCATGATCGACATCTCCTTCAACCATCAGTTGACCTTACAACAATAGACAGACAGTCAGCCGAACCCGTGGATAAATGGCAGGTTCAGCCAACATTAGTCTAATGTGTATTTGGGCCATTCGAGTGGAGTGGATTATTCATTTCCATACACAGAGCAGCCATATTGCTAAGCCTTAAAAATGCTAACCTCAACTTCTGAAACAGTTAAAAACAAGCAACTTCGATACTCTCAATACTCAAAAGTGGAGGGATATTTAATTCTGTAGTTTACTACTCGTTGTCTAGATTACCGTCCATTCTGAAAACTCAAGCGTGGTCGGCTACCTAGGCAAAGAGCACGTGGTGATTGCAGGGTCTATGCTCACCGCTCTGAAGTTGGGAGGATGGCTGAATGTGGCTAGCTTCAGTCCCCCCGCACTTCTGCCATACAAAGCTATCACTTCTAGCAGCATGGGAGAGCGTCGAGTTCAGACCAGCAGCGCAGCTATGCCGCTGCTCCGAACTGTCAATCTTCAGGAGCAGGAAGCTGGGAGTAAATGTGCCGAGAGTTACAAAAATTTTGAGACATTGTAAACAGTTTTACACTAGAATTCTGGCAAAACTGGTGAATCGGAGACAGCATTTGCTGTTAGTTATTTTTGTAATTTGTTAATTTTTTTCATAATGCGGTATATTCTCAGTGGTGCTTCTAACGCCATTTACCCATTAAAAAATAAATTGCAGAAAAAAAAAAAAAAAATCCTTCTTGTGTGTGACATGAAGCTTACAAGCCATCCATGGCCTATAAACCTCCTTACACTGGCATGCCAGGCATGTCACACTACACAAGAAACCTTACAACTACTCTGAGGACAAATGGTTGGAGAAGTCAGAGCTAGTAGGGAATGTTACTTAGGCCACGGCCCCACTATCAGTATTCGGTCAGTATTTTTTCTCAGGAGTGGGAGACAAAACCAGGAGTGGGTGATAAATGCAGAATTGGTGACTTGTTTCTATTATACCTTTTCTCTGATTGTTCCTTACCTGGTTTTGGCTCCCACTCTTGAGAAAAAATACTGACCGAATACTGATCAAATACTGATAGTGGGGCCGTGGCCTTATAGTAACTAATTACAAAGTATTTTTGATATACTTCGGTTTACCAATCCTATATAATGGGTTAATTACGAGTTGCACCCTAGCAATTAGTCCTAACATAATTATCGTGACCATAAAAGCCAGGCTCATCTGATAATTACACTTAACACACTGCTCACCATTTAATCCCAGCCTCTGACGAAAGCTTGCCTGGGACAAGTGTGGTTTTCGCAGCTTCTTTCCTGCAGATCCCATTTAACCCATTGAGAACAAGATATTTTGAAGATCAGAATATAACCGTATTGAGGAGATCAGTTTTCACTAGGTCCCTGTAGAAAACTGTAAAAGTGTCCAATGCATTTCTGCATTTTTCACCCACTCTTGGCTTACAAAAACTGATGTAAAATGCTGACCAGATACTGAATGTGTGAACGTGGGCTAAATGTCACATGCACTTCACGTCAAAAATTTCTAAGTGTTTTTTATTAAATCAGTAGCAGATAAAACTAAGGGACAACAAACATGGCTCCATTATTTCTCTAGAAGGAGTTGTCACCTGGTTTTCCAAGACTCCTCAGTAACAAATCTGAAAAATTAAAGCAGTTATCTGGTGGAGAAAACAATTGGGCCCAAGAATCAAAAACGCAATAAAAAGCAGATTAAAAAATGCACTGAAACACAATGAAATTAAAAAATTTACCCAATCAACAATATCAAAACCTCACAAAATATTCATTGTGGGAACGTAGTCTAAGAGATACATGGACATCATGGATGGGGTTGGGATGGTGGTGACCCTTTCTTTAAACCTCATTAAGAAGCCAATTATTGAAACCAAATAATTGACCAGACATGAGCGTCCGCTGATCATCAAGGGTTAGAGAGGCCGCAGACTTGTATTGTGCCAAGGAGCTGTCCAAGTCAGACGCCATGGTTGTGTGATGGGATTTACAGCTCTATTGGAAGACCCTTAGGACACATTCACATATCACTTTTTCATACACAGTTTACTGGAACTATTCACATATCTGATTTTATTTTTCCTGCATATCACACCCCATGACAGCACAACAGGAGGTTGATCCCACACCTAAATTAGGAACCACAAACAGGTTAAATAACCCCTCCCCATCTCCACTCCTCAGTGACTTTGCTGTCCCTGTGGGGAACGAGCGAGGTTAGGTGGTAAAATTATGCGGCTGGTGGCAGTGTGCCGTTAACCTGAAATTGTGAATTCACGAGGCGGCAGGGGTCAATTGGTATACTCCTTTGTGCCGCTTCTGTCCGTAGTTGACGTAGTTGATGCACGTCAGAGAGCACATTGACTGTTGGCACCATAACAGTCTACAACCTGTTGTCACATACATCAAAATCCAGTTTTACGTTGTCCAGGATGAAATTTTCACAGGGTTTGAGGTCCAAGAAGTAACAGGAGTTTCTAATACATGAGACTATACAGACTCTAATTCAAGAGAAAACCCTAAAATTGGCATACAAGTGGCTAAAACTGTGAAGAAAACTACTCTTCCATTCATTTGAAAATAGGGACTGAAAAACTAATGGCCTAAAGAAATATTGGGAAACCTCTGTGGGTATATTATAATCTCATGTAGCCTCTAGATGTTTGCCCATGTCTAAGTTCACTGGATTGGGCAGCTGCAAGACCATCTGAGACAGAAAATCTTACATGGACCTTGGGGCTGCAAATGTGGACTGGTGAGATCTTCTCCAAATCTAAACTTTGCTCCGCTCCATTCCATGGTGAACAGTTTTTCAATCCAGCCATGAAAGAATTACTGGAGAAGGCTACCGATAAAAAGAAAGCCATTCCAGAGCCCAAGTTTTCTAAAATTATGTTGTCCTTTCGTCCCCAACAAAGTGGACCACCTCATAGGTATAAAGGGAAGAAGAGAAGTTGAAGCTACAATAAGGCCCCTTCACATGTGTGTATAACACGTACGTTAGAAAATGGTATCCGGGTCAGTGTTTTCCATCAGTGTTTTTCCGGGATAGATAAAGAAATTATCAAAATACAAAGCTTCTCCTATACTGGCAATGTTATACACATGAAGCACATGTGCTGTATTTTTTTCACTGACCCATAGACTTGTATGGCCCCTATCATCCATGCTGCCGGAAAAAAACGGACATGTCTCTGTGTGTTTTGAACACACACCATCCTCTTGGACGGGTAATCAATGCACAGATGTCTGACCTATATCTGTCTACAAGGAAGATTTTTTTTTTGGGGGGGGGGGGGGGGATCCTCTAGATTCTCAAATGTCTTTCCTAAACAAGCAAAGGCATCGTTAAGATTCGCCTCATCCATCATTGGCTCCATAATGGTATGTGTTCAGGAAATGCCTTTGGCTCAAACACACAGGGCCTCTTATGTCCTTCATTTTTTCCTGTTGGACTGATCTACGTTGTCACTGGACAAGAACATCTCCCTCTCCAGTCATGCACATTCCTCGCACGTCTGGTGGTTAAAGAAGCAACTTAAAAAAGGAATAAGCTAGCAACAGTTCTGTGTAATTACAATAACCATAAGTGCCACCAGAAAAATGGTGGAGTGCTTTTGTCGCTCTTATTTAGCTCCAGAGTACCTGGTCCTAGACAGGAGGCCAACAGTTATCAAATTTCCAAGCCTGATGGAACACCAACCTCAGGACTCATGTCAGAATTCACTGACAATGTGAATACAATGGCTTATGAGACATCAGGGTTGAACAAGACAGAAGAATCTTGAATTTGTCAGACAGATTTTTTTTCCTGGATGGAAAAACATCCTTTCTCCATGTCTGCACATCACCTCAAAGGATCATCCAACAAACAAATCGACTTTCTCAGCTGGAAGGACTCTCTAGATCAGGGGTCTCAAACACGCGGCCCGCGGGCACAGACCCCTTGACGATCCCGACCTGGTCCAGGAGGAGCCGCCGACAGCAGCGCTGAATTGCCACACAGAGACTGTTTCCCAGCACTGCATTTCCAATGCCAGCCGCTGGCCAATCAGAGGCCAGCAGCTGATATCTGCGTGTCGGCGCAGCGAGTATGACGTCATTGCCATATGCAGATGTCAGCTGCTGGCCTCTGATTGGCCGGCGGCTGACATTGGAAATGCTGTGCTGGGAGACAGTCTCTGTGCGGCAATGCAGCGCTGCTGTCGGCGGCTCCTCCTGGACCAGGTCGGGATCGTCAAGGGGTTGGACTCTGTGGTGCCTGAGGGCCACATCTGCAGGAAGGAGGACAGGTGAGAATCATCTTTTTTTTTCTCTATTTTATGTGTGTGAAGAACAGCACAGGGGGCACAGAGCCACAACATGGGGACCGGGATGGGGCACATAGCCACAGGATGGGGACCTGGATGGGGCACAGAGCCACAGGATGGGGACCTGGATGGGGCACAGAGCCACAGGATGGGGACCTGGATGGGGCACAGAGCCACAACATGGGGACCTGGATGGGGCACAGAGCCACAACGAGGGGACCGGGATGGGGCACAGAGCCACAAGATGGGGACCTGGATGGGGCACAGAGCCACAAGATGGGGACCTGGATGGGGCACAGAGCCACAAGATGGGGACCTGGATGGGGCACAGAGCCACAAGATGGGGACCTGGATGGGGCACAGAGCCACAAGATGGGGACCTGGATGGGGCACAGAGCCACAAGATGGGGACCTGGATGGGGCACAGAGCCACAAGATGGGGACCTGGATGGGGCACAGAGCCACAAGATGGGGACCTGGATGGGGCACAGAGCCACAAGATGGGGACCTGGATGGGGCACAGAGCCACAAGATGGGGACCTGGATGGGGCACAGAGCCACAAGATGGGGACCTGGATGGGGCACAGAGCCACAAGATGGGGACCTGGATGGGGCACAGAGCCACAAGATGGGGACCTGGATGGGGCACAGAGCCACAAGATGGGGACCTGGATGGGGCACAGAGCCACAAGATGGGGACCTGGATGGGGCACAGAGCCACAAGATGGGGACCTGGATGGGGCACAGAGCCACAAGATGGGGACCTGGATGGGGCACAGAGCCACAAGATGGGGACCTGGATGGGGCACAGAGCCACAAGATGGGGACCTGGATGGGGCACAGAGCCACAAGATGGGGACCTGGATGGGGCACAGAGCCACAAGATGGGGACCTGGATGGGGCACAGAGCCACAAGATGGGGACCTGGATGGGGCACAGAGCCACAAGATGGGGACCTGGATGGGGCACAGAGCCACAAGATGGGGACCTGGATGGGGCACAGAGCCACAAGATGGGGACCTGGATGGGGCACAGAGCCACAAGATGGGGACCTGGATGGGGCACAGAGCCACAAGATGGGGACCTGGATGGGGCACAGAGCCACAAGATGGGGACCTGGATGGGGCACAGAGCCACAAGATGGGGACCTGGATGGGGCACAGAGCCACAAGATGGGGACCTGGATGGGGCACAGAGCCACAAGATGGGGACCTGGATGGGGCACAGAGCCACAAGATGGGGACCTGGATGGGGCACAGAGCCACAAGATGGGGACCTGGATGGGGCACAGAGCCACAAGATGGGGACCTGGATGGGGCACAGAGCCACAAGATGGGGACCTGGATGGGGCACATAGCCACAAGATGGGGACCTGGATGGGGCACATAGCCACAAGATGGGGACCTGGATGGGGCACATAGCCACAAGATGGGGACCTGGATGGGGCACATAGCCACAAGATGGGGACCTGGATGGGGCACATAGCCACAAGATGGGGACCTGGATGGGGCACATAGCCACAAGATGGGGACCTGGATGGGGCACATAGCCACAAGATGGGGACCTGGATGGGGCACATAGCCACAAGATGGGGACCTGGATGGGGCACATAGCCACAAGATGGGGACCTGGATGGGGCACATAGCCACAGGATGGGGACCTGGATGGGGCACAGAGCCACAGGATGGGGACCGGGATGGGGCACAGAGCCACAGGATGGGGACCGGGATGGGGCACAGAGCCACAGGATGGGGACCGGGATGGGGCACAGAGCCACAGGATGGGGACCGGGATGGGGCACAGAGCCACAGGATGGGGACCGGGATGGGGCACAGAGCCACAGGATGGGGACCGGGATGGGGCACAGAGCCACAAGATGGGGACCTGGATGGGGCACAGAGCCACAAGATGGGGACCTGGATGGGGCACAGAGCCACAAGATGGGGACCTGGATGGGGCACAGAGCCACAAGATGGGGACCTGGATGGGGCACATAGCCACAGGATGGGGACCTGGATGGGGCACATAGCCACAGGATGGGGACCTGGATGGGGCACAGAGCCACAGGATGGGGACCGGGATGGGGCACAGAGCCACAGGATGGGGACCGGGATGGGGCACAGAGCCACAGGATGGGGACCGGGATGGGGCACAGAGCCACAGGATGGGGACCGGGATGGGGCACAGAGCCACAACATGGGGACCGGGATGGGGCACAGAGCCACAACATGGGGACCGGGATGGGGCACAGAGCCACAACATGGGGACCGGGATGGGGCACAGAGCCACAAGATGGGGACCGGGATGGGGCACAGAGCCACAAGATGGGGACCGGGATGGGGCACAGAGCCACAAGATGGGGACCGGGATGGGGCACAGAGCCACAAGATGGGGACCGGGATGGGGCACAGAGCCACAAGATGGGGACCGGGATGGGGCACAGAGCCACAAGATGGGGACCGGGATGGGGCACAGAGCCACAAGATGGGGACCTGGATGGGGCACAGAGCCACAAGATGGGGACCTGGATGGGGCACATAGCCACAAGATGGGGACCTGGATGGGGCACATAGCCACAAGATGGGGACCTGGATGGGGCACATAGCCACAAGATGGGGACCTGGATGGGGCACATAGCCACAAGATGGGGACCTGGATGGGGCACATAGCCACAAGATGGGGACCTGGATGGGGCACATAGCCACAAGATGGGGACCTGGATGGGGCACATAGCCACAAGATGGGGACCTGGATGGGGCACATAGCCACAAGATGGGGACCTGGATGGGGCACATAGCCACAAGATGGGGACCTGGATGGGGCACATAGCCACAAGATGGGGACCTGGATGGGGCACATAGCCACAAGATGGGGACCTGGATGGGGCACATAGCCACAAGATGGGGACCTGGATGGGGCACATAGCCACAAGATGGGGACCTGGATGGGGCACATAGCCACAAGATGGGGACCTGGATGGGGCACATAGCCACAAGATGGGGACCTGGATGGGGCACATAGCCACAAGATGGGGACCTGGATGGGGCACATAGCCACAAGATGGGGACCTGGATGGGGCACATAGCCACAAGATGGGGACCTGGATGGGGCACATAGCCACAAGATGGGGACCTGGATGGGGCACATAGCCACAAGATGGGGACCTGGATGGGGCACATAGCCACAAGATGGGGACCTGGATGGGGCACATAGCCACAAGATGGGGACCTGGATGGGGCACATAGCCACAAGATGGGGACCTGGATGGGGCACATAGCCACAAGATGGGGACCTGGATGGGGCACATAGCCACAAGATGGGGACCTGGATGGGGCACATAGCCACAAGATGGGGACCTGGATGGGGCACATAGCCACAAGATGGGGACCTGGATGGGGCACATAGCCACAAGATGGGGACCTGGATGGGGCACATAGCCACAAGATGGGGACCTGGATGGGGCACATAGCCACAAGATGGGGACCTGGATGGGGCACATAGCCACAAGATGGGGACCTGGATGGGGCACATAGCCACAAGATGGGGACCTGGATGGGGCACATAGCCACAAGATGGGGACCTGGATGGGGCACATAGCCACAAGATGGGGACCTGGATGGGGCACATAGCCACAAGATGGGGACCTGGATGGGGCACATAGCCACAAGATGGGGACCTGGATGGGGCACATAGCCACAAGATGGGGACCTGGATGGGGCACATAGCCACAAGATGGGGACCTGGATGGGGCACATAGCCACAAGATGGGGACCTGGATGGGGCACATAGCCACAAGATGGGGACCTGGATGGGGCACATAGCCACAAGATGGGGACCTGGATGGGGCACATAGCCACAAGATGGGGACCTGGATGGGGCACATAGCCACAAGATGGGGACCTGGATGGGGCACATAGCCACAAGATGGGGACCTGGATGGGGCACATAGCCACAAGATGGGGACCTGGATGGGGCACATAGCCACAAGATGGGGACCTGGATGGGGCACATAGCCACAAGATGGGGACCTGGATGGGGCACATAGCCACAAGATGGGGACCTGGATGGGGCACATAGCCACAAGATGGGGACCTGGATGGGGCACATAGCCACAAGATGGGGACCTGGATGGGGCACATAGCCACAAGATGGGGACCTGGATGGGGCACATAGCCACAAGATGGGGACCTGGATGGGGCACATAGCCACAAGATGGGGACCTGGATGGGGCACATAGCCACAAGATGGGGACCTGGATGGGGCACATAGCCACAAGATGGGGACCTGGATGGGGCACATAGCCACAAGATGGGGACCTGGATGGGGCACATAGCCACAAGATGGGGACCTGGATGGGGCACATAGCCACAAGATGGGGACCTGGATGGGGCACATAGCCACAAGATGGGGACCTGGATGGGGCACATAGCCACAAGATGGGGACCTGGATGGGGCACATAGCCACAAGATGGGGACCTGGATGGGGCACATAGCCACAAGATGGGGACCTGGATGGGGCACATAGCCACAAGATGGGGACCTGGATGGGGCACATAGCCACAAGATGGGGACCTGGATGGGGCACATAGCCACAAGATGGGGACCTGGATGGGGCACATAGCCACAAGATGGGGACCTGGATGGGGCACATAGCCACAAGATGGGGACCTGGATGGGGCACATAGCCACAAGATGGGGACCTGGATGGGGCACATAGCCACAAGATGGGGACCTGGATGGGGCACATAGCCACAAGATGGGGACCTGGATGGGGCACATAGCCACAAGATGGGGACCTGGATGGGGCACATAGCCACAAGATGGGGACCTGGATGGGGCACATAGCCACAAGATGGGGACCTGGATGGGGCACATAGCCACAAGATGGGGACCTGGATGGGGCACATAGCCACAAGATGGGGACCTGGATGGGGCACATAGCCACAAGATGGGGACCTGGATGGGGCACATAGCCACAAGATGGGGACCTGGATGGGGCACATAGCCACAAGATGGGGACCTGGATGGGGCACATAGCCACAAGATGGGGACCTGGATGGGGCACATAGCCACAAGATGGGGACCTGGATGGGGCACATAGCCACAAGATGGGGACCTGGATGGGGCACATAGCCACAAGATGGGGACCTGGATGGGGCACATAGCCACAAGATGGGGACCTGGATGGGGCACATAGCCACAAGATGGGGACCTGGATGGGGCACATAGCCACAAGATGGGGACCTGGATGGGGCACATAGCCACAAGATGGGGACCTGGATGGGGCACATAGCCACAAGATGGGGACCTGGATGGGGCACATAGCCACAAGATGGGGACCTGGATGGGGCACATAGCCACAAGATGGGGACCTGGATGGGGCACATAGCCACAAGATGGGGACCTGGATGGGGCACATAGCCACAAGATGGGGACCTGGATGGGGCACATAGCCACAAGATGGGGACCTGGATGGGGCACATAGCCACAAGATGGGGACCTGGATGGGGCACATAGCCACAAGATGGGGACCTGGATGGGGCACATAGCCACAAGATGGGGACCTGGATGGGGCACATAGCCACAAGATGGGGACCTGGATGGGGCACATAGCCACAAGATGGGGACCTGGATGGGGCACATAGCCACAAGATGGGGACCTGGATGGGGCACATAGCCACAAGATGGGGACCTGGATGGGGCACATAGCCACAAGATGGGGACCTGGATGGGGCACATAGCCACAAGATGGGGACCTGGATGGGGCACATAGCCACAAGATGGGGACCTGGATGGGGCACATAGCCACAAGATGGGGACCTGGATGGGGCACATAGCCACAAGATGGGGACCTGGATGGGGCACATAGCCACAAGATGGGGACCTGGATGGGGCACATAGCCACAAGATGGGGACCTGGATGGGGCACATAGCCACAGGATGGGGACCGGGATGGGGCACAGAGCCACAGGATGGGGACCGGGATGGGGCACAGAGCCACAGGATGGGGACCGGGATGGGGCACAGAGCCACAGGATGGGGACCTGGATGGGGCACAGAGCCACAAGATGGGGACCTGGATGGGGCACAGAGCCACAAGATGGGGACCTGGATGGGGCACATAGCCACAAGATGGGGACCTGGATGGGGCACATAGCCACAAGATGGGGACCTGGATGGGGCACATAGCCACAAGATGGGGACCTGGATGGGGCACATAGCCACAAGATGGGGACCTGGATGGGGCACATAGCCACAAGATGGGGACCTGGATGGGGCACATAGCCACAAGATGGGGACCTGGATGGGGCACATAGCCACAAGATGGGGACCTGGATGGGGCACATAGCCACAAGATGGGGACCTGGATGGGGCACATAGCCACAAGATGGGGACCTGGATGGGGCACATAGCCACAAGATGGGGACCTGGATGGGGCACATAGCCACAAGATGGGGACCTGGATGGGGCACATAGCCACAAGATGGGGACCTGGATGGGGCACATAGCCACAAGATGGGGACCTGGATGGGGCACATAGCCACAAGATGGGGACCTGGATGGGGCACATAGCCACAAGATGGGGACCTGGATGGGGCACATAGCCACAAGATGGGGACCGGGATGGGGCACATAGCCACAGGATGGGGACCGGGATGGGGCACAGAGCCACAGGATGGGGACCGGGATGGGGCACAGAGCCACAACATGGGGACCGGGATGGGGCACAGAGCCACAACATGGGGACCTGGATGGGGCACAGAGCCACAACATGGGGACCTGGATGGGGCACAGAGCCACAACATGGGGACCTGGATGGGACACATAGCCACAAGATGGGGACCTGGATGGGGCACATAGCCACAAGATGGGGACCTGGATGGGGCACATAGCCACAAGATGGGGACCTGGATGGGGCACATAGCCACAAGATGGGGACCTGGATGGGGCACATAGCCACAAGATGGGGACCTGGATGGGGCACATAGCCACAAGATGGGGACCTGGATGGGGCACATAGCCACAAGATGGGGACCTGGATGGGGCACATAGCCACAAGATGGGGACCTGGATGGGGCACATAGCCACAAGATGGGGACCTGGATGGGGCACATAGCCACAAGATGGGGACCTGGATGGGGCACATAGCCACAAGATGGGGACCTGGATGGGGCACATAGCCACAAGATGGGGACCTGGATGGGGCACATAGCCACAAGATGGGGACCTGGATGGGGCACATAGCCACAAGATGGGGACCTGGATGGGGCACATAGCCACAAGATGGGGACCTGGATGGGGCACATAGCCACAAGATGGGGACCTGGATGGGGCACATAGCCCCAAGATGGGGACCTGGATGAGGCACATTAGTACAAGATGGGCGCCAGGATGGGGAACGTTGCTACAGGATGGGGACCTGGATGGGGCACATAGCCACAGGATGGGGACCTGGATGGGGCACATTAGTACAAGATGGGGACTTGGATGGGGAACATTACTACAAGATGTTTTCCATTATTACTATATGATGCTAATTGTAAGACAATATTACTGTATGTGGCCAATTGGGGGAAATAAAATTGTAAAAAAAATAAAAAAATAAAATAAAGCATGAAAAAATATTGGGCACTAAAAATGCTGTTTTATATGTAAACTAAAGCAAACACAAAAAAGTGCACGTTTATTATCGCCACATCCATAACGACCCAAGCCATAAAAAAATAAACACGGCAAAAATGTTCAAAAGGTGTATACAAAAAAAAATGGTATCACTAAACATGTCACATTGAACAAAGAATGCGGCCCCCCAAATTCAAATTTTTTCCATGTGCGGCCCATATATATATATATATATATATATATATATACGGAAAGGACACCATTGTAGGCATTTACTACAGGCCACCTGGGCAAGCTGAAGATATGGATGAACTCTTTATGTATCAAATGACCAAGTTCTCCAAAAAATATGACGTAGTGGTCATGGGAGATTTCAACTATCCAGACATTTGTTGGGAATCTCTCTCAAGTAAAACTAACAGGTCAAGCAAATTCTTATCCTCTCTTGCTGACAACTTTATCTTCCAAAAGGTAGGGGAGAAAACAAGGGGATCTGCTACTTTGGATCTAATCCTTATAAACGGGGAGGAAATGGTTGAGGAGGTAAAGGTGGCTGGGACCCTAGGAGGCAGCGATCATGCTATTATAGAATTTTGGATAACTAGAGGAGGAAGACATGTGAAGACTCAAACTTCAAGGTTAGATTTTAGAAAGGCAGATTTTAAGAGACTCAGAAAGAGAATAGGAGGGATCCAATGGCTGGATGTCCTTAAGGACAAAAATGTCCAGGAAGGATGGGAAATTTTTAAAAATGAGATTCTCAAAGCACAATCGTTAACAATCCCGAAAAGTACTAAGAATGGGAAGCATTTAAGGAAACCAGGATGGATAAACACAGAACTTAAACACATGCTAAAAAGAAAGAAAGAAATGTTTATTAAATGGAAAGAGGGAGGCATATCTAAAGAAGATTATAATGCAGTCTGCAGATCCTGCAGGGCACGTATCAGGTTAGCTAAAGCTGACAATGAATTAAGGCTTGCAAGAGATGTCAAAAGCAATAAAAAAGGATTTTGGGGGTATGTCAAAAGTAAAAGAAAAGTCAAAGATGCTATAGAATTTTTACAGGATGAAAATGGAGAAATGGTAAGAGGATGTTGAGAAGGCCGAACTTTTTAATTCCTATTTTGCATCTGTTTTCTCTCAGAAAGAAAATGTAACATCAACTGATCTTCACTGTCCTTTTAAAGGAATAGAGGAATCCAAGTTATCTGTAAACAGAAAGATTGTGAGGGAATATTTAGCTAACATAAATGAGTTCAAGTCTCCAGGTCCAGATGAATTACACCCCAGAGTACTGAAGGAGATCGTAGAAGAAATTTTAGAACCACTCTCCATAATCTTTGAAAATTCTTGGAGAACAGGAGAAGTCCCAGAAGACTGGAGAAGAGCAAATGTTGTTCCTATCTTCAAAAAGGGGAAGAAGGTGGACCCAGGGAACTATAGGCCGGTGAGTCTGACTTCTATACCAGGAAAGATATTTGAACAAATTATTAAACAACATGTATGTAAGTACATGGATAAGAATGAAGTGATTAACCAGAGTCAGCATGGGTTTGTAACTAACAAGTCATGTCAGACTAACTTAATTTCCTTCTATGACAGAATCACTGACTGGGTGGATCAGGGAAATGCTGTAGATATAGTATATCTTGACTTCAGCAAAGCATTTGACAAAGTATCTCACACCATCCTTATTGAAAAAATGACCAAGTATGCAATGGACCAGGCAACTGTTAGGTGGATTCATAACTGGCTTAGTGATCGGACTCAAAGGGTGGTTGTAAATGGCTTCACATCCAGCTGGATGAATGTCTCAAGTGGGGTACCACAGGGCTCCGTCCTGGGACCTGTATTGTTCAACATCTTTATCAATGATTTAGATGAAGGAATTGAGGGTAAACTGATTAAATTTGCTGATGACACAAAGCTAGGAGGGATAGCTAATACTAGAGAAGAGAGAGAGAGGATTCAAAAAGACCTAAATAAACTGGAGCAGTGGGCAGCAACCAACAGAATGGTTTTTAACAGGGAAAAATGCAAAGTACTACATCTGGGCAATAAAAATGAAAAAAGCATATACAGAATGGGAGGAATAGAGCTAAGCAACAGTACATGTGAAAAAGACTTAGGTATACTAATAGATCATAGACTGAACATGAGTCAACAGTGTGATGCAGCAGCAAAAAAAAAGGCAAATACAATTCTGGGATGTATTAACAGAAGCATACAGTCTAGATCACGTGAAGTCATTATCGGTCTTTACTCCTCTTTGGTCAGACCTCATCTGGAATACTGTGTACAGTTTTGGGCACCACATTTTAAAAAAGACATAGACAAACTGGAGCAAGTTCAGAGAAGAGCGACCAGAATGGTGACTGGTCTGCAAACCATGTCCTATGAGGAACGGTTGCAGGATTTGGGAATGTTTAGCTTGCAAAAAAGAAGACTGAGAGGAGACTTAATAGCTGTCTACAAATATGTCAAGGGCTGTCACATTGTAGAAGGATCATCTTTATTCTCATTTGCACAAGGAAAGACTAGAAGCAATGGGATGAAACTAAATGGGAGGAGACACAGATTAGATATTAGAAAAAACTTTTTGACAGTTAGGGTGATTAATGAGTGGAACAGGCTGCCACGAGAGGTGGTGAGTTCCCCTTCAATGGACGTCTTCAAACAGAGGCTGGACAGACATCTGTCTGAGATGATCTAGTGAATCCTGCTTTGAGCAGGGGGTTGGACCAGATGACCCAGGAGGTCCCTTCCAACTCTACCATTCTATGATTCTATGATATACCCAGCCGAGTTTAAGACCCCTGCTCTAGATGATGTTTTAAGTATGTCAGTCTTCCACTTGATATCTAGAAGATGAAGGTATCGAGATCTCGAACCATTTGCCTCTTAAAAGAATACAAAGACACCACTCTTCTTCACCCTGAATCCGAGGACCCATGGTCAAGGGTAGATGCTCTGATCCATCCCTAAAAATTCAACCTGGTCTATGCATCTTATTCCTCTTCTTACAAGAATTTTACTGATGTGTCAGAAGAGCTCAAGACAATTCTGACTGCACCTCTGTGGCCACAAGGGACTGGTTCATACTGCGGAACAAGATGAAGGCAGAAGAACTATTTATTTTTTCGATCATCTCAGATCTTCTTCAACGGGGACCCATTTTCTATCCAAATTCAGAAAACTTATGTCTGGCAGTTTGGCTTCTGGAAGCCTAATTCTTAAAACCAAAAAGGTCTCTCTGGGTCCATCATCCTTACTGTACAGTAAAGTAGAAAGAAAATCACAAATATAATTTAACACATTTTTGAGAACTTTTGTATCCCGGTGATTCTACACCTTACCCTTTACATCCACACATCTCCAAAATCCTGGATTTTCTCCAAAAAGGGTTGGAGAAAGCATCTCACAAGTCTCTGCCTGAAGTTTATACTTTGACGAGGACCTTTTTATTCAGCGATGATTCACAAGATAATGACAGCTGCTAGCCATCTATTTCCTAGGGCCTCCGATCTGCTTCCTTTTTGGAAGGTAAACATTGCTCTTAAAGGCCTAAACATTTCTGTAAGTTATAAACTTGACCAGTGTCCTAGCTGCATTCTTAGTAGCCAACACAACAGCAAAAAGAGTAAGAAATCCTCTACTAAATAACCCTAAACAATTTTTTTTCAATCACTGGATTGATCTTCACCTAAATCCATCCTTTCACCCAAGAGTGGTTTCAGAGTTCTGCATTCTTATTGCCAAAAATCCTACAGCAAAGAAGAAGAATTTCTTTCTTTCCATCTGTTACCTGGGCTGAAAGGACAAAGGCCTCCATTGAGTATATCTGGAGCCTTCCAGGCATCGAGTTCAAGATTTGCGAACCCTCACAGCACGTGCTGTCAGGATTGTCCAGTGCCGGCCGGGCTATGGGTGCCCGAGGACCATATAGGGGTTGTCTGATTTAAAGGTTACACACAACATAAGACTTCTCTCTTGAGAACTACAGAGACCAACCATGTGTGGACCAGTCTATCCACATTGGGCATTCCCCAAACCACTACAAGTACCTCCTAGTGGTAGTCACAGAAGTGTCCTCCTGTATAGTATTCACAGCAGCCTTTACCCCAACAGGCAGATCACAACTCAGACCCCTCCATCAAGCAAACCCCTTTCCACCAGCATTCACTACTCTACTCCCTTAAATTTTCACCAAGACTTGCAGCAATGCCTCCCCGACCGTCCCCACTAGCTGCAACAATGATACGGCTCTCCTTGCCCCCTACTTGTCACAGCAAGCTCCCACTCATGGGGAGGTTACATGGTTGTCACCCTTCTGCTGGTAGTAGTCACAGCCTTCTCTCTAATGCTGCAGTAACAGCAGTGCCATGAGGGTTTTTTTTTCCACTCTGTTTCCCCCCTATAGTCACATCAGGTACTCTCTCGCTTCTGACGGATGTGAACTTTTGACAATCTTTTTGCTACAAGGGTGTTGGAACCCAACATGGACAATATCTATGACTTAACTCTGTATTGAATTTATGAGTGCTGGATATTTCCAGGACTCTATCAAGAGAAACTAGATACAGGGTTGTGAACCTGCTAGGAGAGAAGGCTGGTTTTCTTTGTGTGATGTCCTTTGTTTAAGTGATAAAGTAAAAGGTTGCATCTACATACTGAATGAGATGATACAGGTACACACACCTTCCGTGGTGATCTTGAATGCAGATCCTGTTTGTCACCTAGTGTAATCTACATATATACACTGCCCCTGTGGATTTGGATTGTATACCATTGCTCCTGAGATAGACATCCTGTCTCTGGCCTATGGATATGTATATTGGTACACAATGCTTTTGATGGACATCTTGGAGCCAGCCCAAATGGAGTTGAACCTATCCTCAGGACACTTGATACAAAGACCTTTTGGCTATATACCAGATGCCATCAGCAGGAAGATGAAGACCACTGCAATCATGTATGACCTCTGATACTCTTACCCATTCTAAACCTAAGAGCGCCACCTTCAGAAGAGTGCCTGCATCAGCAGCCATGTGTATGTTTCTGGAGAACTTCAAAGACTGTGACCTGATTGGATGGTACCATTATTTGGAGGTGTTACAGGGATGGGCAATGTATGGGTCATGTCTGACTGTGTAACTGATATATAAAGGTAGCACATCAAACTAGTTAGGCAGTATTCTTCTTCTTCTTCTTCTTCTCACTTCCCATCTTCTACCACCCTCTCCTTTTACCTTTCCCTTACATTGTTCCCTTGTCCCTTAGTTAGGTTTCCCTTATGTATGTTATTGTAAATATCCTATTTGTAATAAATCCCCTTTTAAAGATCCAGTAGCTCTTGTTAATTAATATTAACAGGCACCCCAAAACTCCGCAGATTCTACAAAGGGTATCTAGAAAATAAGCCAACCGTAGGGAACGAGAACCCCACCACTACTAGGAACTCCCGCAATCAGCCGTAATCTGACAGAAAGTGTTCAACTACTCTGCAGCGCCACCTCAGCAAAAATGAAGCATTGCATTGTTACTGATTAAGTCAATGAGCTGACCATGTAACCTTAATAAACGTACTGTTTACCCAGTTAACATAACCTTAACACCCATATATGATGCATGCACTAAATAAATGAGCTTTTCCTGGGTTTACACCTAAGAGATTGGTAGCTGCCTTCACATGGGGATGACAGCGGCACGGGCAGAGGAGCAGCTCACCAGCTGTGGGCCAAGATCAATATTAAACACTAACACAGAAACTTAGATTTTTTTTTATATTTTGGGTTAACAGTAAGGGAATGTGAAAACCTATTCAAAAGGAGGAACTGTGGTGATGCCTCGGGGACATCGGAGATTAGCTCCAGTCTTTGCGTCCATTCCATGTGAAGTAGCGGCAGATCCACATGTCTTTCATCTCCTCACACAAAACAAGGAAACTTTGCGTGTGCAAACTACATACCATGCAAATAGTTCCCTGCTGGAGTAAGCGTGACACCGCCATAATGTGACAGTGAGGTCACAGGTGCGGACACCCACAGGTGCACCGAGCTGAAGTACAACAAGTCAGTGACTCTCTGGTAATCTATATGGATAATTCCTTCTCCACCGCTGAGAAATTCTAAATGTGTGTAGAGAAAGCTCAGCCATGATGAATCACAACCCCTGATCCTTGTGTTCCCATGATAAGTCAGCAGCTGGCACAGGAGCTGACACCGGCTTCAACACTCTTCCCAGCAACGACACGTGCACCCCCAGTGCTACTGAGCGGACATGTGTTCTGGGAGGTTGCGAGAAGGGTGATGGGATAGTCACCAGCCAGCTTTACATTGCACAGACTGGATACCATTGTAACACTCACAAATATGAGGCCTATGCAGGTTTTCAGCCATGAACAGCAAGCAAAGAGCCTGAAAATGACAAGAAATTGGAGCAAAAACTCATATTGGAGTTTATTTCTTCCTTCAGCAACTAATTTAACCCCTTTACCCTCGAGGGTGGTTTGCACGTTAATGACCAGGCCAATTTTTACAATTCTAACCACTGTCACTACGAGGTAGTTACTCTGGAACGCTTCAACGGATCCCCCTGATTCTGAGACTGTTTTTTCGTGACATATTGTACTTTATGACTGTGGTAAAATTTATTCGATATCACTTGCGTTTATGTGTGAAAAAAAAAATCGTAAATTTGGCAAAAATTTAGCAATTTTCAAAATTTTAATTTTTATGACCTTAAATCAGAGAGATACCGTACAGACAAAAAGTTTGGACACACCTTCTCATTTAAAGATTTTTCTGTATTTTCATGACTATGAAAATTGTACATTCACACTGAAGGCATCAAAACTATGAATTAACACATGTGGAATTATATACTTAACAAAAAAGTGTGAAACAACTGAAAATATGTCTTATATTCTAGGTTCTCCAAAGTAGCCCCCTTTTGCTTTGATGACTGCTTTGCACACTCTTGGCATTCTCTTGATGGGCTTCAAGAGGTAGTCACCGGAAATGGTTTTCACTTCACAGGTGTGCCCTGTCAGATTTAATAAGTGGGATTTCTTGCCTTATAAATGGGGTTGAGACCATCAGTTGTGTTGTGCAGAAATCAGGTGGATACACAGCTGATAGTCCTACTAAATAGACTGCTAGAATTTGTATTATGGCAAGAAAAAAGCTGCTAAGTAAAGAAAAATGAGTGGCCATCATTACTTTAAGAAATGAAGGTCAGTCAGTGCAAAAAATTAGGAAAACTTTGAAAGTGTCCCCAAGTGCAGTTGCAAAACCCATCAAGCGCTACAAAGAAACTGGCTCACATGAGGATCGCCCCAGGAAAGGAAGACCAAGAGTCACCTCTGCTTCTGAGGATAAATTTATCCGAGTCACCAGCCTCAGAAATCGCAGGTTAACAGCAGCTCAGATTAGAGACCAGGTCAATGCCACACAGAGTTCTAGCAGCAGACACATCTCTTCAACAACTGTTAAGAGGAGACTTTGTGCAGCAGGCCTTCATGGTAAAATAGTTGCTAGAAAACCACTGCTAAAGACAGGCAACAAGCAGAAGAGACTTGTTTGGGCTAAAGAACACAAGGAATGGACAATAGACCAGTGGAAATCTGTGCTTTGGTCTGATGAGCCCAAATTTGAGAGATCTTTGGTTCCAACCACCGTGTCTTTGTGTGATGCAGAAAAGGTGAACGGATGGACTCTACATGCCTGGTTCCCACCGTGAAGCATGGAGGAGGAGGTGTGATGGTGCTTTACTGGTGACACTGTTGGGGATTTATTCAAAATTGAAGGCATACTGAACCAGCATGGCTACCACAGCATCTTGCAGCGGCATGCTATTCCATCCGGTTTGCGTTTAGTTGGATCATTATTTATTTTTCAACAGGACAATGACCCCAAACACACCTCCAGGCTGTGTAAAGGCTATTTGACCAAGAAGTAGAGTTATGGGGTGCTACGCCAGATGACCTGGCCTCCACAGTCACCAGACCTGAACCCAATCGAGATGGTTTGGGTTGAGCTGGACCGCAGAGTGAAGACAAAAGGGCCAACAAGTCTCTGGGAACTCCTTCAAGATTGTTGGAAGGCCATTTCTGGTGACTACCACTTGAAGCTCATCAAGAGAACGCCAAGAGTGTGCAAAGCAGTCATCAAAGCAAAAGGTGGCTACTTTGAAGAACCTAGAATATAAGACATATTTTCAGTTGTTTCACACTTTTTTGTTAAGTATATAATTCCACATGTGTTAATTCATAGTTTTGATGCCTTCAGTGTGAATGTACAATTTTCATAGTCATGAAAATACAGAAAAATCTTTAAATGAAAAGGTGTGTCCAAACTTTTGGTCTGTACTGTATGTCACACAAAATAGTTAATAAATAACATTTCCCACATGTCTACTTTACATCAGCACAATTTTGAAACAAAATTTACAAAAACATTTTTTAAGAGACCACATCACATTTGACGTGACTTTGAGGGGCCTTTATGACAGAAATACCCAAAAGTGACACCATTCTAAAAACTGCACCCCTCAAGGTGCTGAAAACCACATTCAAGAAGTTTATTAACCCTTCAGGTGCTTCACAGGAATTTTTGGAATGTGGAAGAAAAAAAATGAACATTTAACTTTTTTTTTCACAAAAATGTTACTTTAGACCCAAATTTTCTTATTTTCGCAGGGTAACAGGAAAAAATGGACCCCAAAATTTGTTGTGCAATTTCCCCTGAGCACGCAGATACCCTATATATGAGGAAAAAACACTGTTTGGGAGCACGGCAGGGCTCGGAAGGGAAAGAGCGCCATTTGACTTTTTGAATGTAAAATTTGCTTGAATAATTAGCGGACACCATGTTGCGTTTGGGGAGCCCCTGATGTGCCTAAACAGTAGAAACCCCCCACAAGTGACCCCATTTAGGAAACTTATTTAGATGTGTGGTGAGCATCTTGAACCCCCAGGTGCTTCACAGAAGTTTATAACATTGAACCGTAAAAATAACATTTTCACATTTTTTCAACAAAAATGTTTTTTCAGCCCCCAATTTCGCATTTTCACAAGGGTAACAAGTTGCGTTTGGGGAGTCCCTGATGTGCCTAAATAGTGGAAACCACCCCACCCTCCCCCCAGTGACTCCATTTTGGAAGCTACACCACTCGAGGATTTTATCAAGGGGTATAGTGAACATTTTGAACCCAGAGGTACGACACAGAATTTGATAACATTAGGTCATCATATTAAATAAGTTGTCATTAGTCTTGAGTGCAAGTGCTCGCTATTTTAGTTTGCGTCAGGTACTAAGGTATGCACCAAGTATCGCGGGTGCTCTAGTGACATGCTCGAGTCCCTGCCCCGCATGTTTTTTTTATTAGACACCCAAAAAAAAAACATGCGGGGATCGCTCGTGCATGGCAGGCAATCCCCGCAAGGTGTTTTTGGCTGCATAACAGCTGCAAAACATTTGGGGAGGAGACTCAAGCATGTCACTCGAGCACCCGCGATACTCAGTGCATACCCAAGCACCCGATGCAAACTCAAGTAGCGAGCACTTGCGCTCACTAGTCGCCATATTGTCATTTTTTTTTTCTTTACTTCTGAAAAAATCTCAACCCCAACCTTAGCCTAACCCTAAAGTTTATTTTTTACGCCGTTCCTCGTGTGGTATAAGTGATTAGACGACGTTATTCTTCAGGTCGGTGCAATTATAGCGATGCCAGATTCATATCGGGTTTTTATGATTGACAGCTGTCACACACTAAAAGACGCATTTTTTTTGCAAAGACTAGTTTTTGCATCGCCATATTTTGAGAGCTATAATTTTTCCATATTTCGGCCGACAGAGTCATGTGACGGCTTGTTTTTTGCGGGACAAGTTGACGTTTTTATCGGTATCATTTTCAGGCAAATGACATTTTTTGATCGCTTTCTATTCCGATTTATGGGAGGCAGAATAAACAAAAGCAAACAATTCAGGATTTTTTTTTTTTTTTTTAATTTAATTTTTTTTTATGCCGTTGTGCGTGTGGTAAAATTGATAAGGTAGCTTTATTCTTCGGGTCAGTACGTTTACAGCTGTACCGCATTTTTTTTTTTTTAATATTTTGGCGCTTTTACACAATAAAAACTATTCTATAGAAAAAGGAATTGTTTTTGCATCGCTTTTTTCTGAGAGCTATAACTTTTTTATTTTTCCGTTGTTGGAGCGGTATTGCGGCTTGTTTCTTGCAGGACAAGATGACGTTTTCAGCGGTACCATCTTTATTTACATTCGTCTCTTTGATCGTGTATTATTCCATTTTGTATTTGGCCCCTACACCAGAACTGCAACCCCTGTGTGGGGGGCTCGTTATTCTGTATGGAGGGCTGTGGGGGGGGCGACGACATTACTCTGTATGGAGGGCTGTGTGTGTGTGGGGCCCATTATCCTGTATGGAGGGCTGTGTGTGTGTGGGGCCCATTATCCTGTATGGAGGGCTGTGTGTGTGTGGGGCCCATTATCCTGTATGGAGGGCTGTGTGTGTGTGGGGCCCATTATCCTGTATGGAGGGCTGTGTGTGTGTGGGGCCCATTATCCTGTATGGAGTGCTGTGTGGGGGGGGGCATTATTCTGTATAGAGAGCTGTGGGGGGGGGGGCATTATTCCGTATGGAGGGCTGTGGGGGGGGGGGGCATTATTCTGTATGGAGGGCTGTGGGGGGGGGCCATTATTCTGTATGGAGGGCTGTGGGGGGGGGCATTATTCTGTATGGAGGGCTGTGTGGGGGGGCCCATTATTCTGTATGGAGGGCTGTGTGGGGGGGCCCATTATTCTGTATGGAGGGCTGTGTGGGGGGGCCCATTATTCTGTATGGAGGGCAGTGTGGGGGGGCCCATTCTGTACGGAGGGCTGTGGGGGAGGGGGGCATTATTCTGTATGGAGGGCAGTGAGGGGGGGGCATTATTCTGTATGGAGGGCTGTGTGTGGGGGGGCATTATTCTGTATGGAGTTCTGTGGGGGGGGGCATTATTCCGTATGGAGGGCTGTGTGGGGGGCCCATTATTCTGTATGGAGGGCTGTGTGGGGGGGGGCATTATTCCGTATGGAGGGCTGTGTGGGGGGCCCATTATTCCGTATGGAGGGCTGTGTGGGGGGGGGGCCCATTATTCCGTATGGAGGGCTGTGTGGGGGGGGGGGGGCCCATTATTCCGTATGGAGGGCTGTGTGGGGGGGCCCATTATTCCGTATGGAGGGCTGTGTGGGGGGGCCCATTATTCCGTATGGAGCCCATTATTCTGTATGGAGGGCTGTGTGGGGGGGGGCATTATTCTGTATGGACCCCATTATTCTGTATGGAGGGCTGTGGGGGGGGGCATTATTCTGTATGGAGGGCTGTGTGGGAGGGCATTATTCTGTATGGAGGGCTGTGTGGGGGGGAGGGCATTATTCTGTATGGAGGGGGGCATTATTCTGTATGAAGGGCTGTGTGGGGGGGCCTATTATTCTGTATGGAGCCCATTATTCTGTATGGAGGTCCGTGTGGGGGGGGCCCCATTATTCTGTATGGAGGGCCGTGGGGGGCATTATTCTGTATGGAGGGCCGTGTGGGGGGGGGCCCATTATTCTGTATGGAGGGCCATGTGTGGGGGGGGCCCATCATTCTGTATGGAGGGCCATGTGTGGGGGGGGGCCCATCATTCTGTATGGAGGGGCTGTGTGTGGGGGGGCCCCATTATTCTGTATGGAGGGGCTGTGTGTGGGGGGGCCCATTATTCTGCATGGAGGGCTGTGTGGGGGGGGGGGCATTATTCTGCATGGAGGGCTGTGGGGGGGGGGGGCATTATTCTGCATGGAGGGCTGTGTGGGGGGGGGGAGGCATTATTCTGCATGGAGGGCTGTGTGGGGGGGCCATTATTCTGTATGGAGGGCCGTGTGGGGGGGTCCATTATTCTGTATGGAGGGCCGTGTGGGGGGGTCCATTATTCTGTATGGGGGGCTGTGTGGGGGGGGGTGCATTATTCTGTATGGAGGAATATGTGAGGCCCATTATTCTGTATGGAGGACTGGAGTATACTGGTTTGCCCCCGACTTATTACAAGTTTTTCGTTTTGGCCTTCTGTGAGTTTAAGTTTTACATCCCTGGTCTAAGCCAATGGGAGACGTCACCAGGGACTGACCTGAGACTAATCATCCAGAACACACAGGCGCAGAAACATCAAACCTGGAGTAGCGCACGCTCACACTATGCTAGTCTTGATTGAGTAGAAGAGGTGCCAAATTCATTAAATGGAATCTGTCAGTAGATTTTTGTCATGTAATCCGAGGACAGCTTGCTGTAGGGGTTAAAACACTGAATTCAACGATGTGTCACTTATCAGGCTGTGTACTGTTTACTTACAATGAAGGTTTTATCTATAGGAAATGATCATTGTGGTAACTAGGTGCCATGTGAGCCCTGGTTCGACCACACCCCCTCCTCTGATAAGCAGCTCACTGTCTAAAGACAATGTACATACAGAGCCTGGTGAGGGAGGGGGAAGCTTTCTCAGCTCTGCTGCATCCAAGATCTCTGATTGGGTCACAACTGCTGAACCCAGTAATCTAAGAGACACATCACTGGAATCAGGGTCTCTCCCCCTACATTACACTGCTCTCAGATGGGGCAGCAAATACCTGCTGACAGATCCCCTTTACTTGGCGCACACCACTTGGTACATTCAGCCCCTCTTCTAAGTGGCGTGCGTCACACACCCGGTGTAATAAACACCAGCACTTTATGATACGGACCTCGCCCGGCTCCAGCTCTGCCAATGTCAACGGAACTGATCCAAAGTGATGTGAAAAGGCCAAACATCACAAACCCACAGCTCCACGCTGCACGGCCTGTCCACATACAAGGCTTTTACCACTGGTCCAGGAAGAAAGACCTGGACTCATATGAATGGAGGCAGCGAGCACATCCTAAATACCAGGGTGGCATCACCCTCCAATAACTGCACACAGTCAGGAGAGGAGGGCAGTGATCCCCAGATCCTGCTGCACCACAACTCCCAGCAAGTCAGCTCCTGCTGGGAGCGGTAGTGCTGGAGGGGCACAGCCTGCAGAGATGGCTCAGGCAGGTGTGTGGAGGATGCCATGCAGTGTGGCAGTGCCAGGCTCCCCCATCAGTGCCCTGCAGGCCCATGGCGAGGTACATGCCACCATTGCCCCTGCAACCCCGTACACATTACCTGCCATCACCGGCTCCCGATGGCGACTCCCTGCAGCGGCCTGTAACCCCGGGCTTTGTCTGCCAGCCCCTGTGAGGAGGAGCTGCAGCAGCTGCGGCACTGCCAGGGGAGAGAGGCGGACCTCACACACAGCAGAGCGCCATTGACAGTTCAGAGTTAACCACGCCTCCTTACGTCATTACGTAACGCTCTGGCATGAAGCTGGGATGCGTGAAGCACTGCCAGCACCTGCAGGTCACTTCCTGCTCAGAGGCCGCCTGCAGTCATGTGCTGGAGCTGCTCACACCCCGGGAATGTCAGCCAGCACCGCCTGCCCAGCACCGCCTAGTAATGGGCGGTTATTGTAATTATTGCTGGTCTGGGGTTATACAGTCATCACGTCAGGGGATGATTTTATTGTAAAGGGATTTTCCATGATATTTTTCCACTTAAAGAACCCACAAATAAGAAAGGACGTCACCAGTGTACTGCCCCGGACACAGGCAGAATAGGGCCGCTGTGCAAGCGCACTAGATGGGCTTTATGCATTCCACTAGCTCATCACAATGCCACATGTTTTGGAGGGGGCAGTGGCCCCCTTATCGCTTGGGACCCTGAGCAGCCACACAGGTTGCACCAATCACATGTCCGCCCCTGGCCCTAGAGCCCTGACTGGTGTAAAAAACATTTGCCACTTCCTTGGGAATGTCCGCTACATTTCCCGAAAAAATATAATGTAATTACATTAATTATATCAAAAGTTTTTCATACTTACCACTCATAGGATCCACTGCAGGCGAAGCTCCACTTCTGGACTGACATCCTGGCGCTCAATGAGATCATCGCGTACACGCCATTTCCAGCGCACCACAGAAGAGGCGGAAGGACTCCCTTGGAGCTGCACTTCCAAGGTTGAAGCTCCCTGCGCTTAGATGTAAACCACCAGCACGCGATGCCCCGGAGCCCGGTGAGCAGAAGCACAAGAGGGGGGCCCGGGCCCCGCTCTTTTCTACTGTTGACTGGGCCCCATACTGCAGTAAGGGAAATAATGCCCTGATGGCGTCCCTGCTCTCACATACCCCACAGATTAGTGGGAGACTGAAAGAGAACTGTCCATACAGACTTGCCAGCTCATTATGTTCCCTGCATCCCTCACCTCAAGACCCTGAGCTATACGGCTGTCACCCTGGTTATGGGGTCCTGCAGTTACAAAATGTAATTCTAATACTAGAGGTGAGCACAGGGTTCTGCGGCAGATCCGGATGGCACCACGGACATGGAGTAGTCTGGTGATGTCACCCTCCTTCACTAGTGAAGGCCTATGGTGAGCGATTACTTGGGAGTGAAGCTGCACCACAATAATCTAATTCATGACGAGCAGTGGCTTTACCTTACACCCCAAATCTTCCTCCAGTTCAACAAGCAGGAGGAGGCAGCGCTGGCCAGGGAATAGAGCCGGAGTGATGGAGGCGTCAGATCTACCATAGTTTTTCAGACTCATTTACATACAAAATTCAAACCCTGATTTCTCTGTAATGTGGGAACGGACCAGCTATGTAAATGTATTGCTGGACTTAAGCTACATATGCATATAGTTTGGGGGCAAGGACGCAACGATCGCAGTCACAGAGGTCACTAGCGGCCCATGCGGGTGAGGGGCCCGCTGACGCCAGTGCAAACTTCAACTGGATGTGCGTCCTCGAATGCACATTTAGCTGAAGTGTATAGCGGCGCAGAGACCCGCAGGGTCTGTGCACTGCAGTACACACTGCCGGAAAATCAGAGGCCAGCGGCTGATGTCCGCATATACGTGACTGAGGACACATGGCAGTGACGTCATGTGCTCCCGTTGCTTGCACGCTGAAGTCAACTGCTGGCTTCAGAAGAGGATGCCGCGCAACGGAGGAGCGTAGGGAAGGTGAGTATAATTGTTAATTTTTTTTCAATGCAGTAAAGAACAGCAGCAGAACATGGTACATATACCAGGATGGGAAACTTATATACCAGGATGGGGGATATATAGCGGGATGGGGATATATATCAGGAAGATGGATATACAGTCATGGCTGAAAGTGTTGGCACCCTTGAAATTATTCCAGAAAATGTAAGTATTTCTCCCAAAAAATTAATGCAATTACCTATGTTTTGTTATACACATGTTTATTTCCTTTGTGTGTATTGGAACAACACAAAAAAAGAAGAAAAAAAGGCAAATTGGACATAATTTCACACAAAACCCCAGAAATGGGCCGGACAAAATTGTTGGCACCTTTCCAAAATTATGGGTAAACATCATTGTTTGAAGCATTTGATGCTCATTCAAACTCACCTCTGGAAAGTAACAGGTGTGGGCAATATGAAAATCACACCTGAAACCAGATAAAAAGGGGAGAAGTTGACTCAATCTTTGCATTGTGTGTGTGTGTGTGTGTGCCACACTAAGCATGGAGAACAGAAAGAGAACTGTCTGAGGACTTGAGAGCCAAAATTGTTGAAAAATATTAACAATGTCAAGATTACAAGTCCATCTCCAGAGATCTTGATGTTCCTTTGTCCACGATGCGTAACATAAGACGTTTACAACCCATGGCACTGTAGCTAATCTCCCTGGATGTGGACAGCAGAGAAAAATTGATAAAAGGTTCAAATGCAGGATAGTCCAGATGGTGGATAAGCAGTCCCAATCAAGTTCCAAACAAATTCAAGCTGTCCTGCAGGCTCAGGGTGCTTTTGTGTCAGTGCGAACTATCCGTTAACAGTTGAATGAAATGAAACGCTATGGCAGGAGACCCAGGAGGACCCCACTGCTGACACAGAGACATAAAAAAACTAGACTGCAGTTTGCCAAAATGTACGTGAGTAAACCAAAATCCTTCTGGGAAAGCATTTTGTGGACAGATGAGACCAAGATAGCGCTTTTTGGTAAAGCACTTTATTCTACTGTTTACTGAAAACGGAATGAGGCCTACAAAGAGAAGAACACAGAACCTACAGTCAACCATGGTGGAGGTTCAATGATGTTTTGGGATTGTCTTGCTGCCCTTAGCACTGGGTGCCTTGATTATGTGCAAGGCATCATTAAATCTGAAGATTACCAAAGGATTTTGGGTCACAATATAGTTCCCAGTGTCAGAAAGCTGGGTTTGTATCATAGGTCATGAGTATTCCAGCAGGACAATAACTTCATATACACTTCAAGAAGCACCCAGAAATGGACGGGAACAAAGCGCTAGAGAGTGGCCAGCAATAAGTCCAGATCTAAATCCCATTTAACACCTGCGGAGAGATCTTCAAATTGCTGTTGGGAGAAGGAACCCTTCAAATATGAGAGGCCTGGTGCACTTTGCAAAAGAAGAGTGGTCCAAAATTCCAATTTGAGAGGTGTAAGAAGCTTGATGATGGTTATAGGAAGTGATTGATTGCAATTATTTATTATACAAATATTAAGTTGAGGGTGCCAACAATTTTGTCCAGTTCATTTTTGCTATTTTGTATGAAATTATGTCCATTTTGCTTTTTCTTCTCTTTGTTATATTGTTCCAATACACAGAAAGGAAATAAACGTGTATAACAGCATATGTAATTGCAATAATTTTGTGGGAGAAATACTTTATTGTATGGAACTATTTCAAGGGTGCCAACATTTTTGGTCATAATAGTAAATATACCAGGTTGGGGAACATATACAGTTATATGAAAAAGTTTGGGCACCCCTATTAATCTTAAGCTTAATGTTTTATAAAAATTGGTGTTTTTGCAACAGCTATTTCAGTTTGATAGATGTAATAACTGTTGGACACAGTAATGTTTCTGCCTTGAAATGAGGTTTATTGTACTAACACAAAATGTGCAATCTGCATTCAAACAATATTTGACAGGTGCATAAGTATGGGCACCCTTATTATTTTCTTGTTTTAAATACTCCTACCTACTTTTTACTGACTTACTAAAGCACTTTTTTTGGTTTTGTAACCTCATTGAGCTTTGAACTTCATAGCCAGGTGTATGCAATCATGAGAAAAGCTACTTTAAAGTGGCCACTTGCAAGTTGTTCTCCTGTTTGAATCGCCTCTGAAGAGTGGCATCATGGGCTCCTCAAAACAACTGTCAAATGATCTGAAAACAAAGATTATTCAACATAGTTGTTCAGGGGAAGGATACAAAAAGCTGTCTCAGAGATTTAACCTGTCAGTTTCCACTGTGAGGAACATAGTAAGGAAATGGAAGAACACAGGGACAGTTCTTGTTAAGGCCAGAAGTGGCAGGCCAAGAAAAACATCAGAAAGGCAGAGAAGAATGGTGAGGTCAGTCAAGGACAATCCTCAGACCACCTCCAGAGAGCTGCAGCATCAACTTGCTGCAGATGGTGTCACTGTGCATCGGTCAACTATACAACGCACTTTGCACAAGGAGAAGCTGTATGGGAGAGTGATGCGAAAGAAGCCGTTTCTGTAAGCACGCCACAAACAGAGTCGGCTGAGGTATGAAAAAGCACATTTGGAGAAGCCAATTTCTTTTTGGAAGAAGGTCCTGTGGACTGATGAAACCAAGATTGAGTTGTTTGGTCATACACAAAGGCGTTATGCATGGCGGCAAAACAACACAGCATTCCAAGAAAAACACTTGCTACCCACAGTAAAATTTGGTGGAGGTTCCATCATGCTTTGGGGCTGTGTGGCCAATGCCGGCACCGGGAATTTTGTTAAAGTTGAGGGACGCATGGATTCCACTCAGTATCAGCAGATTCTTGACAATAATGTTCAAGAATCAGTGATAAAGTTGAAGCTACGCAGGGGATGGATCTTTCAGCAAGACAATGATCCAAAACACCGCTCCAAATCTACTCAGGCATTCATGCAGAGGAACAATTACAATGTTCTGGAATGGCCATCCCAGTCCCCAGACCTGAATATCATTGAACATCTGTGGGATCATTTGAAGAGGGCTGTCCATGCTCGGCGACCATCAAACTTAACTGAACTGGAATTGTTTTGTAAAGAGGAATGGTCAAAAATACCTTCATCCAGGATCCAGGAACTCATTAAAAGCTACAGGAAGCGACTAGAGGCTGTTATTTTAGCAAAAGGAGGATCTACTAAATATTAATGTCACTTTTCTGGTGAGGTGCCCATACTTATGCACCTGTCAAATTTTGTTTGACTGCAGATTGCACATTTTCTGTTAGTACAATAAACCTCATTTCAAGGCAGAAACATTACTGTGTCCAACAGTTATTACATATATCAAACTGAAATAGCTGTTGCAGAAACACCAATTTTTATAAAACATTAAGCTTAAGATTAATAGGGGTGCCCAAACTTTTTCATATAACTGTACAGTAGTGTGAAAAAGTGTTTGCCCCCTTCCTGATTTCTTATTCTTTCGCATGTTTGTCACACTTAAATGTTTCAGATCACAAAACAAATTTAAATATTAGACAAAGATAACACAAGTAAACACAAAATGCAGTTTTTAAATGAAGGTATTTATTTTTAAGGGAAAAAGAAATCCAAACCTACAGGGCCCTGTGTGAAGTGATTGCCCCCTAAACCTAATACCTAATACATCCTTAGCTGCAACAACTGCAAAGAAGCGTTTGTTATAACTGGCAATGAGTCTTTTACAACGCTCTGGAGGACTGTTGGCCCACTCATCTTTGCAAAACTGTTGTAATTCAGCTACATTGGAGGGTTTCCAAGCATGAATAGCCTTTTTAAGGTCATGCCACAGCATCTTAATCGAATTAAGGTCTGAAATTTGACTAGGCCACTTCAAAGTCTTAATTTTGCTTTTCTTAAGCCATTCTGTCAGGATTTCTGTTGCCCTTCCACAGTTTTACCACTAGTGGCCGCTTTTGTTCATTTTAAAAATTGTGCTGCAGTTTCACTCCTTGGGAGGCTGCTGTTGTGTTCTGCAATTGCCCTTTACCAAGATGGCGGATTCTGAAGCTATGGAATCCATCTGTTTGGGCCTACTTAAAGCCAAATGGAACTCTCACTCATTGCTTGAGTATGGTGTCAAGCTATTAGCCTAGTTTCAGTCTCCAGCTCCTGAACATTCTTACCCAGACTGTTATTTAAGTCATTTACGGATTGTTTCCTACAACTTCTTGCTAACTTCAAGAACTTCTACTACTGCTTGCTGTTCCTGCTTGTGCTCCTTCGGCTACTGGTTTCCAGCAGTACTACATCAGTATTGTAGCACATTCAGAGGTGGACTTGCTGATGTGTTCTGGATCATTGCCCTGCTTCATAGCCCAAGTGCACTTCTCACGAACAGATGGCCAGACATTCTCCTTCTGGATTTTTTGGTAGACCGCAGAATTCATGGTTTCATTTATCACAGCAAGTCTTCCAGGTCCTGAAGCAGCAAAACAGCCCCAGACCATCACACTACCACCACATTTTAATGTTGATATGATGTTCCTTTACTGAAATGCTGTGTTACTTCTACGCCTGATGTAATGGGACATACACTTTCCAAAAAGTTCAACTTTTGTCTTATCAGTTCACAGAGTATTCTCCCAAATGTCTTGGCGATCATTAAGATGTTTTCTGGCAAAACTAAGATGAGCTGTTATGTTATTTTTGCTCAGCAGTGGTTTTCATCTTGGAACTCTGCCATGCATGACATTTTTGCCCAGTCTCTTTCTTATGGTGAAGTCTTGAACATTGACCATAACTGAGGCGTAGGAGGTAGCGGGAAGGGGAATAGTTGGGATCTCATCACGTGGGAAATTTGTATTGGTCCATTGCAGTGAAAAATTCAGGGAGGGTGCCGTACCTGTTGTAGTTTGCAGTTTGGAAGACTTGAAAGGAAGGTAATTCTCAGCACAACAATCCTATTAAAATCCAATCTTTTATTGTAGATGTAGTTAAAACATATTTAAAAGAGAAAGACGCCAAATGTGAATACGAACAAATGTGATTGGTTCAATGTAACTATATATATCTGGTGAATATCTCATAGTGATATCCTATGACTAAGGGTTCCACAGAGTGGCAGAAACATGTCAGGCCATGAGGTTTCTTTTTCTCTTTTAATTTTTTTTTTTTATTACGTCTACAATAAAAGATTGGATCTTATTAGGGCCATTGTGCTGAGAATTACATTCCTTGCAAGTCTTAACTAAGGCAAGTGAGGCCTGCAGTTGTTTGGATGTTGTTGTGGGGTCTTTTGTGTCCTCTTGGATTAGTCATTGCTGCGCTCTTGAGGTGATTTTGGTCGGCTGGCCACTTCTGGGAAGGTTTACCACTGTTTTATTTTTATTATTTATATAGCACCATTGAGAAGGGGTTATATACAAAATACAGATATCACTTACAGTAAACAAACTAACAATAATAGACTGGTTCAGAGGGAAGAGGACCCTGCCCTTGTGGGCTTACATTCTACAGGATGGTGGGGAAGGAGACAGTATGTTGGTGGGTTGCAGCAGCTCCGGTGTTGTTGAGGTGGCAGCAAGGTCATGGCAGGCTGTAATCTTGTTTGAAGAGATGGGTTTTCAGGTTCCGTCTGAAGGATCTGAATGTGGTGGCTAATCGGATGTGTTGAGGCACAGAAAGCACTGGTGAACTCATCAATGCAAAAAGACCTGGGCGCCCATGGAAGACAACAGTGGGGGATGATCGCAGAATAATCTCCATGGTGAAGAGAAACCCCTTCACAACAGCCAACCAAGTGAACAACACTCTCCAGGAGGTAGGCGTATCAATATCCAAATCTACCATAAAGAGAAGACTGCATGAAAGTAAATACAGAGGGTTCACTGCACGGTGCAAGCCACTCATAAGCATCAAGAATAAAAAGGCTAGACTGGACTTTGCTAAAAAACATCTAAAAAAGCCAGCACAGTTCTGGAAGAACATTCTTTGGACAGATGAAACCAAGATCAACCTCTACCAGAATGATGGAAAGAGAAAAGTATGGCGAAGGCGTGGTACAGCTCATGATCCAAAGCATACCACATCATCTGTAAAACACGGCGGAGGCAGTGTGATGGCTTGGGCATGCATGGCTGCCAGTGGCACTGGGTCACTAGTGTTTATTGATGATGTGACACAGGACAGAAGCAGCCGAATGAATTCTGATGTATTCAGAGCCATACTGTGTGCTCAGATCCAGCCAAATGCAGCCAAACTGATTGGTCGTCGTTTCATACTACAGATGGACAATGACCCAAAACATAAAGCCAAAGCAACCCAGGAGTTTATTAAAGCAAAGAAGTGGAATATTCTTGAATGGCCAAGTCAGTCACCTGATCTCAACCCAATTGAGCATGCATTTCACTTGGTAAAGACTAAACTTCAGACAGAAAGGCCCACAAACAAACAGCAACTGAAAACCACCGCAGTGAAGGCCTGGCAGAGCATCAAAAAGGAGGAAACGCAGCGTCTGGTGATGTCCATGAGTTCAAGACTTCAGGCAGTCATTACCAACAAAGGGTTTTCAACCAAGTACTAGAAATGAACATTTTATTTACAATTATTTAATCTGTCCAATTACTTTTGGTCCCTTTAAAAACAGGGTGGCACATGTTAAGGAGCTGAAACTCCTAAACCCTTGATCCAATTTTAATGTGGATACCCTCAAATGAGAGCTGAAAGTCTGAACTTCAACTGCATCTGAATTGGTTTGTTTAAAATTCATTGTGGTAATGTCTAGAACCAAAATTAGAAAAATGTTGTCTCTGTCCAAATATATATGGACCTAACTGTAAATCCATGCAACCGGCATGGATTTATATAGTGTGACCGTAAAAGAATGGTAAAAAATAAATGTATACTTACCTTCTGATGGCCCCCAGAGTCCTTGTCTCTGCTTGCCGGCATCTCACGGTAGATGTAAGGACCTGCCGACGTCAGCGGTCGCGTGACCCGTCACATGACTAAATAATGTCATGGCAGGTCCTTGAGTCCACCGCGAGCTGCCGGCAAGCAGTGACAAGGACGCCGGGGGCCATCAGAAGGTAAGTATAATATTAATTTTTTATTTTATTCTTTTTTTTACAGGTTCTATGGTACCCGGGTCCAGAGGAGAGTCTCCTCTTCTTCAAACCCGGGTACCATCCGCACATTGAAACGCATGGATTCCGCATGTACAGATGTAGTGATGCGGATTCCAAGCGTTCCAATCAAGTCAATGGCGGTGAAAACGCAGCACTTCCGCAAAATAATTGGCAGTGCTGCGTATTTTTCCGCAATGATAATCCACAGCGGAAATTTCCGCAGCATGTGCACAGCACATGCGGACTATCATTGGGGAACATGGCAGACCTTATACCAAGCGTTTTTTAAGTGTTTCTGCAGCGAAATTGCCGCTGCGGAAACGCTTAAAAAACGCATAGTAGGCACACAGCCTGAGGCTAAATACCCTGTCTGACATGTGATTCTGACAAGTGATTTTGACAAGTGACTTTTACAACTGTAATAATAAAAAATTTCACTGTTCGCTGTTGGGACTTAATCCCAAAATTTTATGTCCAGAAGCCAGTGCACTAACCACTGAGCTGTATACTTAGTTATAAAAACCTATTTGGTTATATGATTTTCAGTGCAAACCTGATTAAAATTCATTGGGACTTATGCATAGACGGCAAGCAAGCCAAATTCAAATGATGTTTGATTTTGATGTGTGAGTCTAATGTGTGACTTTCTTCAAACATCAGAATCACAATGACTTTTAGTCACCCTGAGTATTTTCATGGTTGATCTCATAAGACAAGAAAGCTGCTAGCTACTATCACTTGATTGGATAGCGCAATGGTAAAGCATCAAACTCTGAAACTACAGTGTCAGAGTTCAAATCCCAATAGGAATAAGAATTATTATTTTTTAATTATTCCTATTTAGCACACAAACTACAGGGATGTTTTACTTTTAATATCTGACATTCTGATTGTCATCCTGATGTGTTAAGAGTTTACGACACGCTGTCTATTTGCATAGCCACTGTGCCTCTTTTGCTTTGAGGAGGTGTTCTTTCACAATGAGCATCACCTCTGCAATCCTCTCTTCCATCTGGGCCACATGTTCGATTATACTCCTGTAGGGTGTAGACTCCGTCTTCCAGGTCTCCTTTGCTACATGGGGTTGTCGGCCATATAACAGCTCAAATAAGGGGATTCCAGTAGAGGCCTGTGGGACTTCTCTAATGGAGAACAGAAGGTATGGCAGTAGACAGTCCCAGCCCCGGCCGTCTTTCTCTACGACCTTTAACATGGCCTTCAAGGTTTTATTAAACCTCTCCACTAAGCCATCTGTCTGGGGTGGTAGACTGAGGTCCTGAGTTCTGTGATTTGCAGGGTTTTGCACAACTCCCTCATCACCCTTGACATAAATGGGATCCCTTGGTCCGTTAGGATTTCCTTAGGCAACCCCGTTCTAGAGAAGATGTGTACCAACTCCTGGGCTATACATTTGGCAGAAGAGTTATGTAGTGGTACGGCCTACCGATACCATGTAGCATAGTCCAGTACCACCAGGATATACTGATGTCCTCTGGCGGATTTGACCAGGGGTCCTACTAGATCCATGGCTATGTGATCAAATGGCACCTCAATGATTGGCAACGGCACTAAGGGGCTCTGGACAACCTGGCTTCCTCCCTTTCTCCCACAAGTCCCAAAATAAGGCAAAGTTCCGAACTACAAGGTACAGCAATAGGAGTTCAAGAAAACCACACAGGAAAAATAAGTATTTAAAGCGAGTGTAGTGCTACAAAGAGTTAAAACTTAACATTTATTACAACTGAATAAAAAAGTAATACACAAGTCCAAAGGACCTAAAAACAAGTATAAGCCTGTCTGAACAAGAACCTTAATACATTTACACAATTGATGGTGAGCCTTTAAACACCTATAAATATGTTAATGGAACGACCTCACCAGATAGAATGTTGGTTCTTGCTCTCTGGCTTTAAGACAGCTCCATGTGATGGGGCATCCAAAACCTTATTCAGCCTCCAGCAACTCACAGCACACCGCTCCCAACGCGTTTCATTGCCTCAGCTAATCATCAGGGGAGAAGAGGGTGTCATGCGGTATAGAAGCTGGCATCAAACGCTCAGCTTATCCATTAGACAGTGCCCTGTCTAATGGATAAGCTGAGCGTTTGATGCCAGCTTATCCATTAGAACCAACATTCTATCTGGTGAGGTCGTTCCATTAACATATTTATAGGTGTTTAAAGGCTCACCATCAATTGTGTAAATGTATTAAGGTTCTTGTGGGCTGAGACACGATACGTTTGAGACACTGTCTTGAGAGCTCCGTTACTATTTTCCCGCCATTTTCTGTGTGATGTTACAGGTAGACTATGTTGGTATCACATATGGTTATATTCCTGGACATAATGAGCCATTGATTTTTAGGGTCACTCACTATCACAGACAGGCTTATACTTGTTTTTAGGTCCTTTGGACTTGTGTATTACTTTTTTATTCAGTTGTAATAAATGTTAAGTTTTAACTCTTTGTAGCACTACACTCGCTTTAAATAAAGTTCCGACCTATTATAACAGGGTGCAACCGGTCCTTGACTACGCCCACCTCATGGGACTAGGCGCCACAGTTTGTGTTTATCACCACTCGGGCTACAGGATAGACCTTAACGTCCCCATAAATACAACGGACGCCGACCTTTTTCCCCGGAACCAGCCAATGAGGAATTGTGGCCCTTAGTAGGGTTACCAAACTCTCCAAGTCTAACAGAGCAGTCACTCACACTCCATTCACTGACACAAGGCATGCATGCGGTCCTTCGCCTGGTTGAGGGACAGCACTACAGGCAGGATATGCAAAGTACGAGCAGCACCTTCCTGTGCTGCAGTCCATTGGCTCGTTGGTAATGGGGCAACAGGCGGCTATGTGACCTGGGGTGTGACATCTCCAACATACTATGCTATTGGGCGGGACCTTTGGCAGCAACTAAGACCCCTCCTGGGCTCTAGGACGCCCCCATATGTGGCTCTAGTTCCTCTCTTTTGGGTGTCCTCCCCCTTTTGGGAACCCCAGTATGAAAACTCTATGACCCCTGGCTTCCCCAAGGAATTCTCTACCGCCTGGTATCTTTCCATCAACCCCACCAGGTCATTGACATTATGGGGATCTCCTTGGGCCACCCAGGCTTGCACCGACCTTGGCAGGGAATGTATGAACCTGTCCATGACGACCCGCTCCACCATCTGCGCTGGGGAGAAAGATTCAGGTTGCAACCACTTTTGGACCAGGTGTAGGAGGTCGAACATTTGGGACCGGGGAGGTTTGTCACTGCAATAGGCCCAGTGGTGCAGCACATGCGCCCTGACAGTCAGAGTCACTCCTAAGCACGCCAAGATTTCCGTTTTTAATTTGGCATACTCTTTTGCGTCCTGCAAGGCCAAGTCATAATTGGTTTTCTGCGGCTCGCCTGTTAAATATGGCACCAAAACCTCTGCCCACTGCTCGGAGGCAATTTCTCCCGCTCTGCCACCCTCTCAAAGACTGTCAGGAATACCTCAAAATCATCATCCGGGGTCATCATTTCTAATGCTCATCTTACCGAAGTCTCCACACCACCAGCCACAGACACTGAATGAGACACTCGGTCTCCATTTTATACACATGCCCTGGGGTGGGGATATGTGAGCAGCCAATCCCTCCCGTCTCTTATGACTGCTCGTAAAAAACGGCCCTGATTCGCCCTATTAACCCTCTCAACACTGTGTGCTGGAGCATGCTTTCCCGGTTTTACATCACTGAAGCTACCGGTGGCCATCTTACAATACCCATGAAAAAAAATCCCTCACCCCAACCCCAAACTCTTCCCCCCACCCTATTTTCACGGGTGTGTCAGAAGTGACAGACCGTCGCCCCGCAGTTGGTTGCAGGAGATCTCTTCGTTTGGCATTACAGACACCTTCTTAGAAGCTGTCTTTCTAGGACCCAGCGTCTACCTTCCTCTTGCTAATTAAAACTCTGGCCTGGGTGTATAAATACCTGCTGTTTGCTAGAGGGAGGTGCCGGCAATACTCACATGACCCCTTATGAAAGCTTGGAGCTAGTGCAGTACTTCTCCTCTCCGGTGCTAAGAGGACGTGTGTTCATCTCTCTGAAGTGGATTAAAGCTAAGCTATCTTCCCTAGTTTGTTCCCCCTTGTTGTCTTTAATTGTCAATGGGGATCGAGTAGCGATCATCCCCTCCCTTCCCTAGCCAGGGCCAAACACCAGGGATAGACAGGGCAAGGTTCCTGTGCGACGATTGGTTTGGAACCAATATAAGGACGTTAGGGGAGACAAGGTGATATAGGTCAGCCTAGGAGGTCTCCACTACCCCCTTTCCCTAGGGTCTGGGCCCCTTTCCCCCTTCCCTTTGTGTTGCACTTAGTCTTTCCTACACCTTGCGTGATACCGATCCAGCTTAAACCTACCCTTACAAGTAAGGGATGGGGTACAAAAACACATTGAACAATTTATTATGCTCTCTTACTTTAGAAACACAAACACTTGTTTACCAAATGCAGGCAACTCCAGAGCAGTGCCCGCTACATTGCTATAAGGATAAAAGACAATTAAATACATGCACAGAACTACACTGGAGCTCCAACATATACATTCTTATACAATCTTGAACTTTCAAGGAAACCCGGGGCTCCAGGCTGAAAATCCCTAGTAAACTTTTCGCTTCCACCCACCAGAAGATTTAGTGCAAAAGAATTCTTCTTCCATAGACTCCTTTCCTCTCAAGCCCTTCCAGCTCTCATCTCCTGTTGGATCTGACGCTCATGAGTGCACAAACATCTCAGGGCATCCTTAGGGGTCTCAAAAAAGGTAGTAGTACCTACGGCAACCACTCTCAACTTGGCAGGATAAATCATGGAATATTGTACTGCCAGTGTTCTCAATCACCTTTTCACGTCCAGAAATATGAATCTCTTCTGTTGAACAGCCACTGAAAAATCCAGAAAGAATGAGACCTTCTGCCCACCAAGCCTAAAGTCTTGCATCTCATGGGCCTTTCTCAAAATGATGTCCCAATCTTTGTAATGTAATATTTTATTCAGAATAGGCCGGGGAGGTCTGCCCACAGGTCCTGGTCTGGTAGTGAGTCAGACCCTATGGGCTCTCTCCACCGCAAATAGATGGATAAGTACTTCATTGCCAAAGGTGTCGAGCCATTTTTCAAAGAAGCTGTCTGGGTTTCCAGCTTCCACTTTCTCTAGGACTCCCATGTGATGCTTCCTTTCTGAACCGGGTGACTAAGCACATGGCACTTAATTGCACTGTGTTAGTGAAGAGTCAGATATATAACTCAGACGAGGATCAAAACTCAATGCTTGGACTAGCTGTCGGCTCTTCCGACCCGAGCGCGACAGCTGCATAGTGAGCCGACAGCCAGTACAAGTATTGTGTTGCGATCCTTATCCGAGTTTTACGGCCGTGTGACTCATGCCTTACTGGTTATGGCAAAAGAGAAGAAATGGATATCAGCTCACCCACTTAGAAGATTGCAGCACGGATCCAACAGTGCGACTGGGAGGATAAGTAGAAAACCAGGGAAGTCCAGCTGAGCAAATCTTCTAAAAATAATTTCTTTATTAGGTCATGAAAAAAAATGTTAAAAGAACCTTAGGAGGACATCAGCAAACGCGTTTCGAGCTATGAGGTCTTAATCATTGCATAGTAGAAAACCGCATGGAAATGGCGTTATATGTCATATCCTGCTGATCACATGTTCAAAGGTAAGCCAATCAAGATTACACACACAATAATGGATACAAACATATGACATAATAAAATGCTTTTTTTGCAATATACCAACAGCATAAAAGTTATAACACGGGAATTATAAACATATTTAATAGTATCTACTTATATGTAAGGAGAGAAAAAAAGGGGGGAGAACAGTGCTCATTCATAATGATACATCAGATCGTATCTGATGTTCATGTCGGCCGGTGCGCGTGTGTTCAAAGTATAGATCCACCAGCTTTCTCTATTAAGGAGTTTTCTCCTATGATCGCCACCCCTATGTGGTCTTATAACTCTCTCAATGACAATTATACTGAAAGCTGTGGTATCCCCATTGTGACACACCGAGAAATGCCTTGAAGCCGCACAACATTTTGTAATTAATTTATTATGGGCGTCTAACAAATATTGTCTGATGCGTACTTTCAGGGGATCGCAAGTACATCCCACGTATTGTAAACGGCATGCATTACATGAAATGACATAAATAATATAGGTAGAATTACAATTAATAAAAATTTTTATATTATATACTGCATTAGTAGAAAAAGATGTAAAAGTTTTTGTGCTAATTATGTGGGTGCAGCACGTGCAAACAGAAGAGTTAGATATATAACTCAGACGAGGATCAAAACTCAATGCTTGGACTAGCTGTCGGCTCTTCCGACCCGAGCGCGACAGCTGCATAGTGAGCTGACAGTCAGTACAAGCATTGTGTTGCGATCCTTGTCCGAGTTATACTGCCGTGTGACTCATCCCTTATTGCTTACTTCTTTTAAGTTGTTTTGATATTGTGTTATTTAGGTATTACCATCCATACATATGTATTGCACCTTTTTCATTATTGATTACTATTTGACATCACTTTATATATTCATATCTATTTCATTATATTTATATGGCTATATTGATTATCATGCCCAAAATATGTGTCACGCAAGGTGTGGGAAAGACTTAGTGCAACACAAAGGGAAGAGGGAAAGGGAGCCCAGATGCTAGGGAAAGGGGGGAAGTGGAGACCTTCTAGGCTGGTCTAGAGTCGCCCTGTCTCCACTAACATCCCTGTACTGGCTCTTCACCAATCGCCACATGTGTACCTCGCCCTGTCTTTCTCTTGCATATGGCAAAGGCTAGGGAAGGGAGGAGATGAGCACTAGTCGAACTCCACTAAACACTATAGACAACAGGGGTGGACAAACAGGGGAAAATTGCTTAGTTTTAGACGACTTCAGACAAATGCGCACACGTCCTCAAGCTCCAGAGAGGAATAAGTACTGCTTTTGCTAAAGCCTTAATCATAGAATCATAGAATTATAGAATGGTAGAGTTGGAAGGGACCTCCTGGGTCATCTGGTCCAACCCCCTGCTCAAAGCAGGATTCACTAGATCATCTCAGACAGATGTCTGTCCAGCCTCTGTTTGAAGACGTCCATTGAAGGGGAACTCACCACCTCTCGTGGCAGCCTGTTCCACTCATTAATCACCCTAACTGTCAAAAAGTTTTTTCTAATATCTAATCTGTGTCTCCTCCCATTTAGTTTCATCCCATTGCTTCTAGTCTTTCCTTGTGCAAATGAGAATAAAGATGATCCTTCTACAATGTGACAGCCCTTGACATATTTGTAGACAGCTATTAAGTCTCCTCTCAGTCTTCTTTTTTGCAAGCTAAACATTCCCAAATCCTGCAACCGTTCCTCATAGGACATGGTTTGCAGACCAGTCACCATTCTGGTCGCTCTTCTCTGAACTTGCTCCAGTTTGTCTATGTCTTTTTTAAAATGTGGTGCCCAAAACTGTACACAGTATTCCAGATGAGGTCTGACCAAAGAGGAGTAAAGACCGATAATGACTTCACGTGATCTAGACTGTATGCTTCTGTTAATACATCCCAGAATTGTATTTGCCTTTTTTGCTGCTGCATCACACTGTTGACTCATGTTCAGTCTATGATCTATTAGTATACCTAAGTCTTTTTCACATGTACTGCTGCTTAGCTCTATTCCTCCCATTCTGTATATGCTTTTTTCATTTTTATTGCCCAGATGTAGTACTTTGCATTTTTCCCTGTTAAAAACCATTCTGTTGGTTGCTGCCCACTGCTCCAGTTTATTTAGGTCTTTTTGAATCCTCTCTCTCTCTTCTCTAGTATTAGCTATCCCTCCTAGCTTTGTGTCATCAGCAAATTTAATCAGTTTACCCTCAATTCCTTCATCTAAATCATTGATAAAGATGTTGAACAATACAGGTCCCAGGACGGAGCCCTGTGGTACCCCACTTGAGACATTCATCCAGCTGGATGTGAAGCCATTTACAACCACCCTTTGAGTCCGATCACTAAGCCAGTTATGAATCCACCTAACAGTTGCCTGGTCCATTGCATACTTGGTCATTTTTTCAATAAGGATGGTGTGAGATACTTTGTCAAATGCTTTGCTGAAGTCAAGATATACTATATCTACAGCATTTCCCTGATCCACCCAGTCAGTGATTCTGTCATAGAAGGAAATTAAGTTAGTCTGACATGACTTGTTAGTTACAAACCCATGCTGACTCTGGTTAATCACTTCATTCTTATCCATGTACTTACATACATGTTGTTTAATAATTTGTTCAAAGATCTTTCCTGGTATAGAAGTCAGACTCACCGGCCTATAGTTCCCTGGGTCCACCTTCTTCCCCTTTTTGAAGATAGGAACAACATTTGCTCTTCTCCAGTCTTCTGGGACTTCTCCTGTTCTCCAAGAATTTTCAAAGATTATGGAGAGTGGTTCTAAAATTTCTTCTACGATCTCCTTCAGTACTCTGGGGTGTAATTCATCTGGACCTGGAGACTTGAACTCATTTATGTTATCTAAATATTCCCTCACAATCTTTCTGTTTACAGATAACTTGGATTCCTCTATTCCTTTAAAAGGACATTGAAGATCAGTTGATGTTACATTTTCTTTCTGAGAGAAAACAGATGCAAAATAGGAATTAAAAAGTTCGGCCTTCTCAACATCCTCTCTTACCATTTCTCCATTTTCATCCTGTAAAAATCCTATAGCATCTTTGACTTTTCTTTTACTTCTGACATACCCCCAAAATCCTTTTTTATTGCTTTTGACATCTCTTGCAAGCCTTAATTCATTGTCAGCTTTAGCTAACCTGATACGTGCCCTACAGGATCTGCAGACTGCATTATAATCTTCTTTAGATATGCCTCCCTCTTTCCATTTAATAAACATTTCTTTCTTTCTTTTTAGCATGTGTTTAAGTTCTGTGTTCATCCATCCTGGTTTCCTTAAATGCTTCCCATTCTTCCTACTTTTCGCGATTGTTAACGATTGTGCTTTGAGAATCTCATTTTTAAAAATTTCCCATCCTTCCTGGACATTTTTGTCCTTAAGGACATCCAGCCATTGGATCCCTCCTATTCTCTTTCTGAGTCTCTTAAAATCTGCCTTTCTAAAATCTAACCTTGAAGTTTGAGTCTTCACATGTCTTCCTCCTCTAGTTATCCAAAATTCTATAATAGCATGATCGCTGCCTCCTAGGGTCCCAGCCACCTTTACCTCCTCAACCATTTCCTCCCTGTTTATAAGGATTAGATCCAAAGTAGCAGATCCCCTTGTTTTCTCCCCTACCTTTTGGAAGATAAAGTTGTCAGCAAGAGAGGATAAGAATTTGCTTGACCTGTTAGTTTTACTTGAGAGAGATTCCCAACAAATGTCTGGATAGTTGAAATCTCCCATGACCACTACGTCATATTACTCCTTCACAAGGAGTAATGAATATCCCTGGCACCTCCTTCTGGAATACAGCAGGTATTTTTATACACTCAGGCCAGAGTGTTAATTAGCCAGAGGAAGGTAGCCGCTGGGTCCTACAGACAGTCTCTAAGAAGGTGTCTGCAATGCCAAATATAGAGATCTCCTACAACCCACTGCAGGGCGACTGCCTGTTACTTCTGACACACCCGTGACAATATGGGGTCTAACCCATTGCCAAAAAATCTTTTTATTTGTTTTGTCTAGGCTTTTACGTTTTATTTAAAAAAAAGATTCATAGACAGGCAGTCCCCTGTTCATAAACTTGATAGGTTCTGTAGGTTTGTTCATAACCGCTATTTGTATGTAAGTTGGAACAGGGCCAGCAAAAAAACAAAAAAAACAAATACGTCATCGCTGACCTCTACAGCTGTTCGCCATGCTGACGTCTTCTTTCCGCCGTGGTGGGTTGCATCTCCGGCTTCTTCTCGTCCAGGCCTTGGAAGTCACTGCATGGTGTAAGGTCGCGACGTCGTATTATTTTTTTTTTACCAATACCTCATCGCTCACCTCTCCGGCCACCTCGCTGCCCGCCTATAGTGAGGAGGCCAAAGATACAGCAAGTAACAGTGAAAAGAAGAGGACCGGACAGTGGGCAGCAAGCAGCAGGGCTGCCAGAGAAGTGAGTGATGAGGTGAGCATTCGTTGTATGTTTTTAACATCTTACGTTCATAACTAGGAGTCATACGTAAGTCGGATGTTCATAATTCGGGGAATGATTGTAGTTAAAATTTAGGAGGTGTAAACAAGTCTTTTGTAGGTATTGTTCCTCTTTTTTTTTACTTAGGCCATGTTCACACATTTAGTATTTGGTCAGTATTTTACATCAGTATTTGTAAGCCAAAATCAGGAGTGGGTGAAAAATGCAGAAGTGGTGACTTGTTTCTATTATACTTTTCCTCTGATTGCTCCATTACTGGTTTTGGTTTACAAATACTGATGTAAAAAACTGACCAAATACTGAAAGTATGAATTCAAAGCATATAGTGGGGAAAATAAGTACCGTATTTGATACACTGACGATTTTGCAAATTTTCCCACCTACAAGAGGTCTGTAATTTTTATCATAGGTACACTTCTACTGTGAGAGACAGAATCTAAAAATAAAAAACAGAAATCACATTGTATGATTTTTAAATATTAAATTGCATTTTATTGCATGAAATAAGTATTTGATCAGCTACCAACCAGCAAGAATTCTGGCTCTCACAGACCTGTTGGTTTTTCTTTAAGAAGCCCTCCTACTCTGCACTCATTACATGTATTAATTGAACCTGTTTGAACTCGTTACCTGTATAAAAGACATTTGGCCACACACTCAATCGCACTCCAACCTCTCCACCATGGCCAAGAGCAAAGAGCTGTCTAAGGACACCAGGGACAAAATTGTAGACCTACGCAAGGCTGGGATGGGCTACAGGACAATTGGCAAGCAGCTTGGTGAGAAGCCAACAACTGTTGGCACAATTAATGGAAACTAGAAGAAACGCAAGATGACTAACCATCTTCCTTGGTCTGGGGCTCCATGCAAGGTCTCGTCTCGTGTGGTAAGGATGATTCTGAGAAAGGTCAGGTCAATGACCTGAAGAGAGCTGGGACCACAGTCTCAAACATTACCGTTAGTAACACACTATGCCATCATGGATTAAAATCCCGCAGGGCACGCAAGGTCCCCCTGCTCATGCTAGCACATGTCCAGGCCCGTTTGAAGTTCGAAAATGACTATCTGGATGATCCAGAGGAGGCATGGGAGAAGGTCATGTGATCAGATGAGACCAAAATAGAACTTTTTTGTATCAACTCCACTCGGAATGTTTGGAGGTAGAAGAAGAATGAGTACAACCCCAAGAACACTGTCCCAACAATGAAGCATGGTGGAGGAAACATCATACTTTTGGGGTGCTTTTCTGCAAAGGGGACAGGATGATTGTACCGTATAGAAAGGAGGATGGATATCGCAAGATTTTGGCAAACAATCTCCTTCCCTCAGTAAGAGCATTGAAGATGGGTCGTGGCTGGGTCTTCCAGCATGACAATGACCCAAAACACACAGCCAGGGCAACTAAGATGTGACTCCGTAAGTAGCATTTCAAAATCCTGGAGTGGCCTAGCCAGTCTTCAGACCTGAACCCAATAGAAAATCTTTGAAGGGAGCTGAAACTCAATGTAGCCCAGTGACAGCCCCGAAACCTGAAAGATCTGGAGAAGATCTGTATGGAGGAGTGGGCCAAAATCCCTTCTGCAGTGTGTGCAAACTTGGTCAAGAACTACAGGAGACATCTGACCTCTATAATTGCAAACAAAGGTTTCTGTACCAAATATTAAGTTCTGTTTTTCTATTGTATCAAATACTTATTTCATGCAATAAAATGCAACTTAATTATGTAAAAATCATACAATGTGATTTTCTGGATTTTTTTTGATTATGTCTCTCACAGGTGAAGTGTACCTACCATAATAATTACAGACCTCTCCATTCTTTGTAGGTGGGAAAACTTGCAAAATCGGCAGTGTATCAAATACTTATTTTTCTCCCTGTAGGTCTCCAATAGTAAAGTCCCAGAAGACCACTTTAAAAGAATACTTCATAAGTAATTCATACAGCAAATGCTTCGCAATCCTTTATGGTTTTTCTCTGTTGCACGGATTAAATCTGTCCAACATGTCTGAACTTGAAGATCTAATCCTTAAAAATGGCAACAGTAGTGGCCAAAGAAATTCTCCCGCAAGGAAATCCTAATCCTGTGTTGAGGACTTTAGAAAGAACAATGTTTTTTATATATACTCTCTATTAAAAGACGAGCAAAGTGTATTTATTAAAGAGGGCTCACAGACCTGACATTGACAAAAATTAGTACAAATTCCCTCAAATTCTCTGATAAATTCTAAAAGGTTCTGAAGTCTGAGTTTACGCATACACAGGAATATTTCACATGTATCCACAGGATGTATAATCATTGTCTCCTTCAGCCCTGAAGAGTCTGAATGGAGCAGCAGCTGGAGACTCGAGATCTTCTGCCCTAGTCATCTTTAGGGTACCAGCAGTGGAGCCTCCTCGTGATCATACATTTATTATAATAAAACCCCTCTAACCTTAGCTCACAAGAGGTGGTAGTGTGCCTCAACTTTGAATTTTCAATACATCAGTTCTCCACAATTTTATCCATCAGCACCCCCATTTTTTTATATTTTACTCATTCATATAGCCCCATTAATTTCCACAGTGCTTTACCTACCTCATCATCACTGTCCCCATTGGGGCTCACAATCTAGATTCCCTATTAGTATGTCTTTGGAGTGTGGGAGGAAACCGGAGAACCCGGAGGAAACCCACGCAAACACGGGGAGAACATACAAACTCCTTGCAGATGTTGTCCTTGGTGCCAACTACTGAGCCACGGTGGGTTTGATTAACATGTGTTCAATACGGCTGATAACAGACATCATTCAAGACCCTGGGGGTGGCGCTAGGTGAGAAATAGTGCAGAGTATTGATGCACTAGGCGGGGATTGGGGTACTCACATTTATACAAAGATTTACAGAAAGTTGATTACCTTACTATACATTGTAGCGCAGCTGGTATATGCGAGCTTGTCATTTACTTTCCTACCAAACAGTGTAATTAAATAGGTAATCCTATTGTTCCTCATAAGTTCCCGTTAAAGGGGTTTTTATAGGATAGGTCATCAATATCAGACGGACACCCCCACCAATCAGCTGCAATTAACTCAGGGAGCCGCCGCATGTAAACACATGGAATATAGCTGCACAGCACAACTCCATTCAATGTGTAGTGGCCGCTCCTGGGTCCTGCAGAACAGCTCCTATTCAACAGAAGCAGCAAAATAATAGGAGCGGTCCTGCTGCATAGCTCTGCAGTATTCAGCTGCGACCACTACACATTGAACGGAGTTGCACTGTGCCGCTGTGTTCCATGTGTTTACATTAGGTCACCACCGGAGCTTGTAACAGCTGATCAGTGGGGATACCGGATGTCAGACCCCAGCAATCTGATATTGATGACCTATAACATGGATAGTTCATCGATACAGTAAATCCTGACCAGAAAACCCCTTTAAGCTACACAGATTTTTGCCTTGGATTCCCATACATTTAACAATTGTATTCACCTAAAAGTGAATTTTTGTTAAATTCTATGCCCACATGACTATTATTTTGACAGATGTATCCATATTTCTAAAATTCTGTTAATCACATTGAGTGTCTTATCATTGATAAGATCAACTAACTACTCGCTAGGGCTACTTGGTGATTGTGCTGCACAATGGGTACTTAATACTGTCACACCACCGCTGCCCACCGCCAGAGCAGTGCCAAGTAGAGCTCTCTGGTACAATGTGTGATTAGTCCTGATGCTGAAGCAGAGATTCCACCAGTGGGGTCACTGTGGGGATAATGGTGGATCACCGTGTAGCCCTAATCTTAGCGTTCATTGTGATTACTTGTACAGAAGAGAATGCTACAAATATTCCGCGCTATGTAGTCAGCAAATTCACTGACTCCCACAAAAATGCTTTTGTCTACGGATATTTCTGTGGAAGTCAGTGCATTTGCTCACCACATAGAAAGCATAAAGCCATAAGATGACCTATAGTGACCCTCTGCAATTTCCTGTAACCTGGACATATACCCTAGAAAGAGAGACTTGATGGTAACATAACATAATCTGATGCTATCTGTTGGATACAGAAGTCATTTACTTTGGATTTACATATCAGACATCAGGTTACGAAGATGAGGAAGGTGAGAAGAGCGCTACTGGATGTTAACATGCATCTCTCTAATCATAAGGTCTTTTCAAAAGTACATCTTTCCATAAAAGGCTAATCTTGGCCAATAATAACTACTATACAATGTGCAGCTTCCACCTATTTAAAGGGAAACCGTCAGCAGGGTTTTGCCATGTAATCTGACAGAAGCATGATGTAGGGGCACAAACCCTGATTCAAGCAATGTATCACATAGTATACTGGGTGTAGCAGTTGTGATAGAATCACAGTTTTCTCTGCTGCAGATCTAGCAGAGCTCGGAATACTGAGCTGTGTATAACCCCGCCAACATCACTGATTGGCTAATTTCTGTGTACATTGTATAGTGACAGAAAGCTGCTAATCAGTGCTGGGGGTGAGGTTGGACTAACAGGCACCAGGCAGCTTGTCCTGCAATGATAATCTGCTAATAAAAGACTGATTTTATTGAAACAGCAAAACACAGCCCAGTGAGTGACACATTGCTAGAATCAGGCTCTCAGACCTTACATCATGCTGCTCTCTGATTTATTATGCTTACTTATTTAGCGCCATTAATTTCCACAGCACTTCACAGACATCATCATCATCATCATCATTGTCCCTGTTGGGGCTCACAATCTACATTTCCTATCAGTATGTCTTTTAGAGTGTGGGAGAAAACCTGAGAACTCAGAGGAAACTCAAGCAAACACGGGGAGAACATACAAACTCCTTGTAGATGTTGTCCTTGGTGCTAACCACTGAGCCACTGTAAAGTTGATTAACTTTTGGTCAATTCTGCTGATAACAGCAACATAGTGGCACAGAACAGACATCATCCAAGACCCTGGGGGTGGCACTAGAAGAGGAATAATGCAGAGTATTAATGCACTAGGCGGGAATCCGTTTACCCTCATTTACAGTCATGGCCGAAAATGTTGGCACTCTTGAAATTGTTCCAGAAAATGAAGTATTTCTCCCTGAAAATTATTGAAATTACACACGTTTTGTTATACACATGTTTATTTCCTATGTGTATTGGAACAACACAAAAAAAATGAGAAAAAGAGGCAATTTGGACATAATTTCACACAAAGCCCCAAAAATGGGCCGGACAAAATTGTTGGATTCTGCCCAAAATTGTGGGTAAACAACTTTGTTTCAAGCATTTGATTCTCGTTCAAACTCACCTGTGGCAAGTAACAGGTGTAGGCAATATGAAAATCACACCTGAAACCAGATAAAAAGAGAAGTTGACTCACTAAGCATGGAGAACAGAAAGAGGAGAACTGTCTGAGGACTTGAGAACCAAAATTGTTGATTGTATATAAAGATTTACACATATTGCAGAAAAAAAAGCAACGCATTTCGAATGCTCTCCGGCCCAGGTAAAGACCGCCGGAGAGCGTTCGAAACTCGTTGCTTTTTTCCATGCAATATGGAATTCAGTTTTATTAGTTATCAATAAAGGACTGTTTTTAATGAAACTGGAACCACTTTCACTTTTCTATTGGAATATTTAGTGCGGTCAACACAGAGGTTCCCTGATTTTACACATATTGAGCCGACATGGTGAGCTGGTTTCACCCCTTTTCTGCAATTTATTTTCCCACAGTCAATTTGTGACCCCTCGCTCTTTTATCACAATCATTCAATTATTTTTAATTATGCCTTCTTGTCATATTGCTTTTAGTTTTTATTTTATATTAATAAAATCATGATTATTGATTAATATTGATTATTTATTGTATCAAACTGTTTCGGATACTCTTACTCTTATTTGGTATACTTTCTGTATTTTTTAATTTTTGGTATTTCCTTCTTTGGATAGGTTTATATTCTAAACAATGTTAGTCTAGACTCATTTTCCATACGGATCTAAGGTATCTGTAAAAAAAAGATTAATTGCTACATGCACTAATCTTGTCTGTTTTACAGACGGAATAATGTGTGTAATAGCAGGCAGCATCGGCACCCATCTCCTAAGCGGACAGACTGCTGTTGCCTCCTTTATTGTGGATGTGGCTGGCCCGACAATTACACCTTTCGTCTGAACCCTCATTATGTTGAGTAATGTAGTGTATTATATAAGTAATTAGGCTAAAACTTATTTATTTGTTTAATGATCTGACATGCATTTTCCTCATATGTCACTAAGGAAAAGTATGAAGCTGGCTGAGGAGCTGTGCCTGTTTCATACGCAGCAGATGCCGGCTGTATTACATAGCCGGCATCTGCCCCTGACTACAGGGACAAAAGCTGATCACTGCAGTTTAACCTTTTAAATGCTACCTTCAGTCTCTGACAGCGGTATTTAAATAACTTAATTGCCTGTTCACATGTGCACCAGCTCTCATAGGGCCCCCCCACGATCACAGGGAGCTCATGGGTTACCATTGCAGATGTGGGCCCACTGACGGTCCCCATTAACTGCCATGTTAACCCTCCTGTGAAGTTCAGCCACAATTTCACTTTATACTTCAATACTTTGGTATTTCAGGATATAGTATAAGTGATCGCAGGTTCAAGTTCCCTAAGGATGACTAACAAATGCAAAAATGAAAAAAAAAAAAAGTTTTTAAAAAATAATTCATAAAAAAAATATATAAAAGTTTAAATCACTCCCCTATCTCCTCTTCAAAAGTAAAGAAATCCCAAATATTCCTTGTCATTAAAGGGGTTTTACACTACTATTGCATTGATTACTTATCGTTATGTTAGGCCATCAATAACAGATTGTTAAAGGTCCAATACCCAGCACCACTAAAAATTTTCAGTCATCAGCTCCAATCACAGTCAAATGTAAACTGTGTATAGAGCAGGACACCACAGCTTGGTATTTTGATTAGTGGCTGCTCATGGGTTCTGCAGATCAGATCCTATTCATAGTGAGCGGCAAACTATATAGAGACGAGTCATGTCAAAGAAAAGTCATCATGGCTATTTGGGATAACGGAGAACAAAGAAGAGAGAATAACTTCAGTCAGAGACGACTTCACTGAATATCATTGTTTTCTCTACCTCTGACTAGTCAGATCAGTACTGCATTCACTGTATATTATGCAAAGAGGAATGGGTTTAATCATTCTTGCTTGCGGTAACAACAGATCTAAGCATACCCTTATTATTTTGGTTGTAGTGAAAGCAATTATTTCATATGATACAAACTAATTCACCAAAAGCTAACCTTATTTTCCAATTTATATCTGTACTGAGCTTGGTTCTGTGCTGTATTTATGTACTGAGCTTTAAACTGGTTCTCTATTTATGCACCAACATTGGTTACTATGCTGCATTTAAATAGTGAGCTTGCTTCTGGAGATGTACAGTGGGGGACATAAGTATTTGATCCCTTGCTGTTTTTGTAAGTTTGCCCACTGACAAAGACATGAACGGTCTATAATTTTAAGGGTAGGTTAATTTTAACATTGAGAGATAGAATATCCCCCAAAAAAATCAAGAAAATCACATTGTATAAATTAGATAATTTTTTTTGCATTTTGCAGTGAAAAATAAGTATTTGATCCCCTGCAAACCATTATGAGTTATGGCTCCTACAGACCAGTTAGACGCTCTTAATAAACTTGTTACCTGCATTTAAAGACAGCTGTCTTAAATAGTCACCTGTATAAAAGACTCCTGTCCACAGACTCAATTAATCAGTCAGACTCTAACCTCTACAACATGGGCAAGACCAAAGAGGTTTCTAAGGATGTCAGGGACAAGATCATAGACCTGCACAAAGCTGGGATGGGCTACAAAACCATAAGTAAGACGCTGGGCGAGAAGGAGACAACTGTTGGTGCAATAGTAAGAAATGTAAGAAATACAAAATGACTGTCAATTGACATCGATCTGAGGCACCATTCAAAATCTCACCTCGTGGGGTATCCTTGATCGTGAGGAAGGTGAGAGATCAGCCTAAAACTACACGGGGAGATCTTGTTAATGATCTCAAGGCAGCTGGGACCACAGTCACCAAGAAAACCATTGGTAACACATTACGCCTTAAAGGTTTAAAAGAAGGCACATGTGCAGGACCGTCTGAATTTTACCAAAGAACACCTGGATGATTCTCTGAGTTATTTTGAGAAGTTGCTGTGGTCAGATGAGACAAAAATTGAGCTCTTTGGCATTAACTCAACTCGCCTTGTTTGGAGGAAGAAGAAGGAGTACAGCTCTAAGAGCATCGTCGCAACCGTGAAGCATGGTGGGGGAAACATTATACTTTGGGGGTGCTTTTCTGCAAAGGGGACATGACGACTGCACCGTACTATAGGGAAGATGGATGGGGTCATGTATCGAGAGATTTTGGCCAACAACCTCCTTCCCTTAGTAAGAGTATTGAAGATGGGTCGTGGCTGGGTCTTCCAGCAAGACAATGACCCAAAATATACAGCCAAGTCAACAAATGAGTGGCTCAAAAAGAAGCACAGTAAGGTCATGGAGTGGCCTAGCCAGTCTCCAGACCTTAATCCCATAGAAAACTTATGGAGGGAGTTGAAGATCCGAGTTGCCAAGCGACAGTCTCAAAATCTTAATGATTTAGAGATGATCTGCAAAGAGGAGTGGACCAAAATTCCTCCTGACATGTGCACAACCCTCAATGTCAACTACAAAGAATGTCTGACTGCTGTGCTTGCCAGCAAGGGTTTAGCAACCAAGTATAAAGTATTGTTTGCTAGAGGAATCAAATACTTATTTCTCACTGCAAAATGCAAAAAAAAATATCTGATTATTATTATTATCTAATTTATACAATGTGATTTTCTTGATTTTTTTTGGGATATTCTATCTCTCAATGTTAAAATTAACCTACCCTTAAAATTATAGACTGTTCATGTCTTTGTCAGTGGGCAAACTTACAAAAACAGCAAGGGATCAAATACTTATTTCCCCCACTGTATATGTAGGTTGGATCATAAATTGGAAAAAAATCAGATCTGACGCTGGGAACTCAGTCAGATGGGACAGAATTCAATCCTATCAGAAGAGGTACACAAGGTAAACAGGGTATAATAAGAGAGGCAATGAAGATTCTAGGCTTAATGACATCATGGATACAGTGTGTACAGTGGAGTCAGTCCCACACAATTTCTTCAGCAATGGATCCTTTCTTCTTGGAACAGGTGGCCCTTCAGTCTACACTGGAGTATAAAACTCCAAGCAAGTGTTATGAACATAGCACACACTCACAGGTAACAGAAAAAGGGAAGACGTTCTACATGGAGATGCCGCACCCACACCCAACTGGTCCCTGTACAGACTAGAAAGACCCTAGAAGCACAATTCAAAAACAACGCCTCGGATCTGGCTCCCTAAAAGGCCATCAAGGGGTTTTTCATACCTCCTGAGGAGCCAAAGGGGAGGCCGCAACACACTGCCAACAAGAGGAGAGGAAAGTGTACAGGTGTAAAGGACATATTGATATTCATGCTATGGCAACTCCATTTTGTCAGCTTGCTTCAAAATCATGTTATTATACTCTTTGCATAACATACATTCTTTCCTTCTTTCCTCTTGATTCACAAGCAACTTTCCCACACTAACCTTTTCTCCCAGGAACATTCTATGAGACACCCCGCTCCTGTTATCTAGCTAGTCTGAGCCGGGATGTACGACCTTGTAACTTTCCACCATGCACCGAACTAACGATAACATGACCATATGTGTATTTCCGTAATAATTGTACTAACATTGGTTCAAGCTTGTAGTATGGGTGTAGGTGATTGGCCATTAATAAACTCAAAACAATATAAAATGCTAAGTAGAAATAAACAGGGTTAGAGAGATTCTTGAATCCCCCCATATAGAGCTTTGCCTCCGTCTGGTTTTCTATTGGATTGCAATCAACCTTGTAAAATAATTTGACACTCACTTGGTCAACCGTGAAGGGTCATTACTGCCCTCCCTCAACACTCACTAGGTCAACCGTGAAGGGTCATTACTGCCCTCCCTCAACACAGGAAGATACGAAAACCTAGGGTGAGAAAATTAAAACATATTGAAATAGGGTAGAGAGGGAAAGGTAAGGAAAGCCAAAAGTAAACAGAACCTCCCAGAAACCTAAAGAGGTGAAAGGAAGAGGAACTGGGAGGAAAACAGACTCGCATCAGGAATTCAACTGGTGTTAACCATGCAAGGTAATCCCCTTGGCTGAAGGGATCATACTCCTAAACCCAAGTCAACCTAGAGGAATAGCCAGAAAGGAACTGCAGTGAAGGGTGAACATATAAAATCCAACCCAGAATGTGATAGGGCAGATCAAAACAGAAAAATGGAAAACTCCTGGAGGGGCACAAACCAACAAGGGTGAACAAAGACAATTGGAACCATCAACATTTGGACAGGGAAGAAAAGGCAATAGCTCAGCAGATAGTGGGACCAACCATGGAGCAACAAATCAGCAGATCGAATCCCCAAACTGAGCCATGACAGCAGTCACAAAAAAATCTCTCGGTTGGTGGATTTCTCCCATAAACCTTCAAAAAGGATCTTATCACTATATGTGACAGCCACTACGGATTCAATCCACAGCGGGGAGCCAAGTGGAAAAACAATACTTTCAATGCTCCTGGAAACCATAAATTCACTGAATGTCCACAAAATTACAGAGAATTGAGGGCAGTGTGAAAAACATTGCAGAAGTGTCATCTTTACCTACGAAATCGACATGTCAGGGTACTGTCTGATAATGCTAGAACAGTGTCATTTCTCTGTCATCAAGGGGGATCAATACATTATCATCTTCACTTATAGGCATCAGAGATATTTCAATGGACAGAAAAAAAAGTTTTCTATTTCATAGGTGGGTCTGAAAGGTCCAGAGAATCTAATGGCAAATTTTCTCAGTTGATCCAGCAGAATGGGCTTTAAACATAAACATATTCTACCAATTGACTTGGCGCTGGGGTACCCCTCAAATAGATCTTTTTTCTTCCAAAGGAAATGCAAAAGTGGAAAAACTCTTTTCTCTAAAATCAAAGGAGTAGATGCCTGCCGGAGTAGATGCCTTATCCCAAGACTGGAATATGAATCTAACATACGACTGTCCACCAAATTCTCCTGATTACGGTGGTACTGCGTAAAATTCAGGAAAATCTGACTAGAGTAATCCTGGTAGTTCCATTCTGGCCAAAAAGGAGCTTGTTTCCCCTGCTAAAACAAATGGTACTGGAAGGTCCAGTTTTTCTACTACTAATAGAAGATTTTTTGACCCAGAGCCCCCTCTGTCACAACAATATAATTTTCTTTAACCCCTTTTAAAGCGCAAGACGTACTAATACGTATCTGCGCCCTGGACTTTAAGAGCCTGATACGTATTAGTACGTCTTTGCGATCGCGCCCGCACACAGGCTGACACCCGGTACTATGTGCAGGGAGCGGTCCCGCACCGCTCCTGGCACATTAACCCCCACAATGCGCCAATCTCAGCATTGCGGTGGCAAGGGGAGGTGATCGCAATATTCACCTCCTCTTCACGCCTCCAGCGCTGTCTGCCGCGGCTTCCCGGATCTTGCCATGACGACCTGATGTCGTCATGACAACATCCGGGTCACCAGACAGCAGTGCATGACCAAACTATCTTCTGCATCTGCAGCGCTGACAGCCTGCATAGCACAGGGATGGTGCTCCATCCCTATGCTATGCAGGCGATCAGAATAAAAAAAGTGAAAGTCCCATAGTGGGACAAAGTATAAAAGTAAAAAAAGTGTCAGAAATTGAAAAAAAAAAAAAATTGTAAAAATATTAAAAATAAAATAAAAAAATAATCCACCAAAAATAAAAATATAATGTACCCATCAATAAATATTAGGAAAAAAAGAAACAATAAAAGTACACATATTTGGTATCACTGCGTCTGGAACGACCTGACCTATAAATTTGTTCCACTAGTTAACCCCTTCAGTGAACACTGTAAAAAAAATAATAAAAAACGAAGCAAAAAACAATGCTTTATCATCATACCGCTAAACAAAAAATGGAATAACACTCGATCAGAAAGAAGAATATAAATAAAAATGGTACTGCTGAAAGTGTAATCTCGTCCCACAAAAAACAAGCCACCATACAGCTCCATCAGCCGAAAAATAAAAAAGTTATAGCTCTCAGAATAAAGCGATGCAAAAAAATATTTTTTTCTATAAAATTGCTTTTATTATGTAAAAGCGCCAAAACATAGAAAAACAATATAAATGTGGTACCGCTGTAAACGTACTGACCCGAAGAATAAAGCTACCTTATCAATTTTACCACAAGCAGAACAGAATAAAAAAGTTTAAAAAATAAACCAATTCCTGAATTGTTGGTTTTTGTTTATTCCGCCTCCCAAAAATTGGAATAGAAAGCGATCAAAAAATGTCACGTGCATGAAAATGGCACCAATAAAAACGTCAACTCATCCCGCAAATAAACAAGCCATCACATGACTCTGTCAGCCAAAATATGGAAAAATTATAGCTCTCAAAATATGGCGATGCAAAAACTAGATTTTACAAAAAAATGCGTCTTTTAGTGAGTGACAGCTGTCAATCATAAAAACCCAATATGATTCTGGTATGACTGTAATCACACCGACCTGAAGAATAAAGTCGTCTAATCACTTATACTGCACGAGGAATGGCATTAAAAATAAACTCTCGGATTAGGGTTGTGCTAGGGTTAGGGTTGGGGTTAGTGTTGTGCTAGAGTTAGGGTTGGGCTAAAGTTGTGCTACGGTTAGAGTTGGGCTAGGGTTGTGCTAGCGTTAGAGTTGGGGTTAGGATTGGGCTAGGGTTAGGGTTGGGCAATGGGTTAGGGTTGAGGTTGGGGTTAGAGTTGGGCTAGGGTTAGGGTTGGGATTTTTTTCAAAAGTAAAAAAAAAAAAGATAACGATATTACGACTAGTGTTGCTCGCTACTTGAGTTTGCATCGGGTGCTCGGGTATGCACTGAGTATCGCGGGTGCTCGAGTGACATGCTCGAGTCTCCGCCCCATATGCTTCGCAGTCAAAAAAACCTCGCGGGGATTGCCTGCCATGCACGAGCGATCCCAGCATGTTTTTTTTGGGGTGTCTAATAACCGTGAAACATGCGGATGGGGACTCGAGCATGTCACTCGAGCACCCACGATACATGGTGCATACCTGAGTACCCGATGCAAACTCAAGTAGCGAGCACTTACTCTCAAGACTAATGAGAACTTATTCAATATGATGACCTAATGTTATCAAATTCTGTGTCGTACTTCTGGGTTCAAAATGTTCACTATACCCTTTGATAAAATCCTTGAGGGGTGTAGTTTCCAAAATGAGGTCACTTGTGGGGGGTTTCCACTATTTAGGCACATCAGGGGCTCTCCAAATGCAACATGGCGTCCACTCTCAATTCCAGCCAATTTTGCGTTCAAAAAGTCACACAGTGCTCCTTCCCTTCTGAACTCTGCCGTGCGCCCAAACACTGTACTTTCCCCACATATGGGGTATTGGCGTACTCAGGAGAAATTGCACAAAAGTTTTTGAGGTCCATTTTCTCCTCTTACCCTTGTGAAAATAAAAAAAATGGGGCTAAAACATAATTTTTGTGGAAAAATGTTTTATTTTCATGGCTCCATGTTATAAACTTCTGTAAAGGACTTGGGGGTTCAGGGTGCTCACCACATATCTAGATAAGTTCCCTGAGGGGTCTAGTTTCCAAAATGGTGTCACTTGTGGGGGGTTTCCACTGTTTATGCACATCAGGGACACATCCGCTAATTATTCAAGCAAATTTTACATTCAAAAAGTCAAATGGTGCTCCTTCCCTTTCGAACCCTGCCGTATGCCCAAGCAGTGGTTTTCCCCCACATATGGGGTATCTGCTTACTCAGGAGAAATTGCACAACAAACTGCATGGTGCAATTTCTCCTGTTACCCTTATGAAAATGCAATATTGGGGGCTGAAAAACATTTTTGTGGGAAAAATGTGAAAATTTTATTTTTACGGCTCAATGTTATAAATGTCTGTGAAGCACCTGGCGGTTCAAGGTGCTCACCACACATCTAGATAAGTTCCCTGAGGGGTCTAGTTCCAAAATGGTGTCACTTGTGGGTGGTTTCCACTGTTTAGGCACATCAGGGGCTCCCCAAATGCAACATGGCGTCCGCTAATTATTCAAGCAAATTTTACATTCAAAAAGTCAAATGGCGCTCCTTCCTTTCTGAACCCTGCCGTGGGCCCAAACAGTGTTTTTTCCCCACATATGGGGTATCTGCGTGCCCAGGGGAGATTGCACAACAAATTTTGGGGTCCATTTTTTCCTGTTACCCCTGTGAAAATAAAAAAAATTGGGTCTAAAGTGACATTTTTGTGAAAAAAGTTAAATGTTCATTTTTTTCTTCCACATTTCAAAAATTCTTGTGAAGCACCTGAAGGGTTAATAAAGTTCTTGAATGTGGTTTTGAGCACCTTGAGGGGTGCAGTTTTTAGAATGGTGTCACTTTTGGGTATTTTCTGTCATAAAGACCCCTTAAAGTGACTTCAAATGTGATGTGGTCCCTAAAAAAAATGTTTTTGTAAATTTTGCTGGAAAAATGAGAAATCGCTGGTCAACTTTAGCTGGTTAACCCTTATAGCTCCCTAATGAAAAAAAAATTTAGTTACAAAATTGTGCTAATGTAAAGTAGACATGTGGGAAATGTTATTTATTAACTATTTTGTGTGACATGACTCTCTGATTTAAGGGGATAAAAATTAAAATTTTGAAAATTGCTAAATTTTCAACATTTTCACCAAATTTCCATTTTTTTTCACAAATAAATGCAAGTGATATCAAAGAAATTTTACCACAATCATGAAGTACAATATGTCACAAAAAAAAACAATCTCAGAATCAGGGGGATCCATTGAAGTGTTCCAGAGTAATTACCTCATAAAGTGACAGTGGTCAGAATTGTAAAAATTGGCCTGGTCATTAACGTGCAAACCACCCTCGAGGGTAAAGGGGTTAACCTGTCAGCTTGGATTCCTGTTGTGCCCGGCTCCATTCTCTGGTAACACAGAACGGTCACAGACTGCTCTGGCCGGCGATTCAGCAGCTTCTCCTGATGTCACTGATGTTACATTCTGCTCTGTTGACGGGGTTTGACTGCTGACATCACGCTGTTTTGCAGTCGGCTCCCTGCTGCCTAATTGCAGGGAGCTGATTGTCAATCAGCACGATGTCAGCAGTCACGCACTGTCAACTGAGAAGTCTGGAAGAAGAAGAGCTGCTCTGTTAACGTGGAGCTGTACCAGTAACACTAGGTTACTGAGAAGGTTTAATGTGACTGGATTTTGGGTCTCGGTTTTTTTGAGTAACCAAAAGAACCAGCCTGGGAAAAGTCAATCCTCTGATCCAGTCTTTGTCTACGTTCACACATTGCGTATTTTCGCGCGCTTCTTTGCGCGCGCTTTTTGAAAATACGCAATGTGCTTTGTGTCTGCCAGCAAAGTGAATGGGAAATTCACTTTGCCGTTCAGACACTGTGTAATTTTACGCAGCGGGAAAGCGCAGCTGCGTAAAGAATTGGCATGTCAATTCTTTACACAGCTGCGTCCCGCGCTTTCTCCTATTGTGCCCATTATAAGCGATGGAATTACGCAACGGTGTTCACACACTGCGTAATTCCATCACTTTTTTACGGAGGCGCAGGATGGATACTCACCTACTCGATGTCAGGGGAGAGGCGTCCGGTCCGGTCCGCTCCAATCCCGCGCTTCCAGCATCTGCTGGTGAGCCGATCAGCTGTTAGCTAACCGGCTTGTAACCGGCCGGTCAGCTGATTACAAGCCGGTCAGCTGACAGTCTGCTGATCGCTTCACGGCAGATGCTGCAAGCGCGGGACGGAGCAGACGCGTCTCTCATCCATCAGGTAGGTGAGTATCCATAGTCTGTACATACACTGCTAGGGACACACACGACACATAGACACACAGGACACATAGACACAGACAGTACACACACGACACACAGACACAGACAGTACACATGTCACACTGAAATGAAGTGTGACATTACACATGTCACCCTTCCTTTTCACACTGCGTTTTTTGCTGCGCTTTTTTACGCAGTGTGTGAATGGAGGTGCTTTTTTTACCTGCTTAAAAAAACGCAGGTAAAAAAAGCAGGAAAATACGCAGCGTAAAAAAACGCAGGGAAATACGCAATGTGTGAACGCCGCCTTTACATGTCTATTAACAGCAGCTAAGTTAGCTCAGCAGTGTAGAGTGTGTTGAGACTGAAGAAAGGCTGGTTAGTCTGCTTTGCAAAGAGAGGTGTGCTGGAGCCAAACAGAGAGGTGTTTGTCTGGTGAACACGTTGTATACAAGTGTAAACTGTTGCTGGGAATACCGAGGTTGGTGAAGCTGTTAGTTATGTTGTTTCATTCTACCTGTAGAAAAGGACTGTTTATATTATCCATTGATACTGAAGAAAGGTTGTTTTGTTTTGGAGCTGTAAAGTTTATGATGGACAGTAAACTACATGCTGTTTTGATATAAAACCCTGTTCTACATATATCCAAACAGCTACCCGAGAGAGTGAACCTCTACAGCCCATAGTAAAAAAATATATAATAGTCCTGTATCACCCCTTTAATGATTTGTAATTTTTCCATGTTATATAAAAATGCATCCATCAAATACTTATCTTTATTTATGTGTTTGACTGAATGACAAGAGGAACAAAGGACATATGGTTCCATTTGACTGATCGTTCCTATTTACCATTTGTTTGCTCTTTATCCTAGCTTTTCTATCTATTGCGTTCTACCAGTTATTAGTTGTTTTAAAGTTTTCAGTCTCCGTTTTGGGCAATAGCTTTCAGTTCCTTCGCTTTGTATCCAACCAGAATGATGTATTGAAAGGTGCCTTGCAGATTTGATTAACTCTTCATGTCATGAATAGCCATTTATTTTACGAGGGGCGTACATTAAAGATTTCCCCTGACCCACTTCCTGTGGACAGAGAGCAATGAAACTTGGCACCGTTATTAGTCCTTCTCTACATAGGTGCCACCTAGGGACACACACTTCTCCCATTTCTTTAAGTAACTGTAAACACCTCGCTTGTAGAAGTCGACAGGTTGCTCCAAAAGCCACGTTGTGACTTCGGAAATCAGAGTCTCATCATCTGGAAAATGCTTGTACTTCATAAAAAAACCTTCACTGTTGGAAAGAGGTGGAAGTCCGATGGTGCGAGGTTGGGTGAATAAGGGGGATGCTGTAGAATTTCAAAGCCACAGGAGCATGCTTCCATTTGGGCAACATGTGAGTTGTGAACTGGCGCATTGTCTTGCAGAAGGAGGACACCTTTGGTGAGTATGCCACGTCTCTTGGTTTTGATGGCCTCCCGCAATTTCTGCAGCAGTGAAGCATAGTATGCCCCAGTGACCATGGTACCCTTTGCTAGGAAATTCATCAATACTACTCCGTGCTGGTCCCAAAATACTGTGAGCATAACTTTGCCTGCCGAGGGTTGGGCACGTGCCTTCTTTGGAGGCGGTGAGTCATGATGCTTCCATTGCATCGACTGGACTTTAGTCTCAGGATCATAGTGATGGACCCAGCTTTCATCCTGTGTTATTAGTCTGTTGAAAAAGTCCTCCTGACTTCCATGGCACATTGTCTATAGAGCCTGAGAGCATTCGACTCGTTCCTCCTTCTGGAAAGGTGTGAGCAGCTGGGGAACCCAGCAAGCGGATACCTTATGCATGTGAAGATGGTCTTGGATGATTTTTTCCACGGACCCCCACACTCATCTTGATATTTTGGGCTAAGTGGCGAATGGTTATGCCGTGATTTTCCTAAATGACGACTCCACTTGCTGGATGGTGTGTTCATCAATAGCAGAGTGGGGTCACCCTGGAATTGGAACTGTTTGCACCGAAGTCTAGCCACATTTCAATTGACGATGCCAGTTCTTGACTACAGTGCATTGTGAAAGTATTTGCCCCCCTTGAACTTTTCTACCTTTTGCCACATTTCTGGCTTCAAACATAAAGATATAAAATTCTAATTTTTTTGGGAAGAATCAACAACAAGTGGAACACAATCATGAAGTGGAATAAAATTTATTGGATATTTTAAACTTTTTTAACAAATTAAAAACTGAAAAGTGGGGCGTGCAATATTATTCGGCCCCCTTGAGTTAATACTTTGTAGCACCACCTTTTGCTGCGATTACAGCTGCAAGTCGCTTGAGGTATGTCTCTATCATATTTGCACATCGAGAGGCTGAAATTCTTGCCCATTCTTCCTTGCAAAACAGCTCAAGCTCATTGAAGTTGGATGGAGAGCGTTTGTGAACAGCAGTTTTCAGCTCTTTCCACAGATTCTCGATTGGATTCAGGTCGGGACTTTGACTTGGCCATTCTAACACCTGGATACGTTTATTTTTGAACCATTCCATTGTAGATTTTGCTTTATGTTTGGGATCATTGTCTTGTTGGAAGATAAATCTCCATCCCAGTCTCGGGTCTTAGTCAGACTCCAACAGGTTTTCTTCCAGAATGGTCCTGTATTTGGCTCCGTCCATCTTCCCATCAATTTTAACCATCTTCCCTGCCCCTGCTGAAGAAAAGCAGGCCCAAACCATGATGCTGCCACCACCATGTTTGACAGTGGGGATGGTGTTTTGAGGGTGATGAGCTGTGTTGCTTTTACGCCAAACATATCGTTTTGCATTGTGGCCAAAAAGCTAGATTTTGGTTTCATCTGACCAGAGCACCATATTCCACATGTTTGGTGTGTCTCCCAGGTGGCTTGTGGCAAACTTCAAACGAGACTTTTTATGGATATCTTTGAGAAATGGCTTTCTTCTTGCCACTCTTCCAAAAAGGCCAGATTTGTGCAGTGTACGACTGATTGTTGTCCTATGGACAGACTCTCCCACCTCAGCTTTAGATCTCTGCAGTTCATCCAGAGTGATCATGGGCCTTTTGGCTGCATCTCTGATCAGTCTTCTCCTTGTTCGAGATGAAAGTTTAGAGGGACGGCTGGGTCTTGGTAGATTTGCAGTGGTCTGATACGCCTTCCATTTCAATATGATCGCTTGCACAGTGCTCCTTGAGATGTTTAAATCTTGGGAAATCTTTTTGTATCCAAATCCGGCTTTAAACTTCGCCACAACAGTATCTCGGACCTGCCTGGTGTGTTCCTTGGTCTTCATGATGCTCTCTGCACTTGAAACAGAACCCTGAGACTATCACAGAGCTGGTGCATTTATACGGAGACTTGATTACACACAGGTGGATTCTATTTATCATTACCAGTCATTTAGGAATTTAGGACAACATTGGATCATTCAGAGATCCTCCCTGAACTTCTGGAGTGAGTTTGCTGCACTGAAAGTAAAGGGGCCGAATAATATTGCACGCCCCACTTTTCAGTTTTTTTTTTTTTTTTTAAAGTTTAAAATATCCAATAAATTTCGTTCCACTTCACGATTGAGTCCCACTTGTTGATTCTTCCCCAAAAAATTAGAATTTTATATCTTTATGTTTGAAGCCAGAAATGTGGCAAAAGGTAGAAAAGTTCAAGGGGGCCAAATACTTTCAGAATGCACAGTTCATTATATGATGGGGAATCATCACCATAAACCTCTTTCATCTCATCGAACGTCTCCTTTGTTGTGTGGCCTTTCAAGTAAAGGAACTTGATGACTGCTCTGTATTCCACTGGGTCCATTATCAATCCTCACACCACTTCAGCACCTGTAAAATCAAGACTGTTATGAGTTCGGAGTTGCAAATTGGCAGGTAACCTATAGAGACGTATATCATTACACATGTGAAGTTTCAGCGCCCTGTGATAAATAGAAGTGGGTCAGGGGAAATCTTTAATGAACCCCCCTCGTATCTTAAAAGGACATCAGGTTTTTTTCGCTTATTTTATTACTACTGCTCCGAGATTTTTTTTTTTAATCCGCCATGTGGTTCTAAAGATAAGGGACTGTGATGAACCCGTAGCCGCCATCTTGGTAATGATAAATCATATCCAGGGATGGTCACACTTCAGCAGCCCCCACCCTTGGGACCTTCTGTTAAAACGTCAACTAGATAGTTTCCCCCATCCAGGCTCCTGTGAGATAAGAAGCCCCAGGGCCTACTTAACACTTGAATGCTAGGAGCTTCAAAGACTTCGAGAGGAAACACAGCCAGCAGGGGGGGGGGTGCTTCGTCCATCTGTAACTGACCATTTGTCCCATAGGACTAGTTTCTTTGTCTGTCACAAGCATGGAGGCATAAGATATAGAAACATGAATAGTACACGCATGTTGCGTGGGATGGGCCAATAAAAAAATATATCACGGCGTCCCGGAGCCATTGCGCACACAAGCCTCCGCGGTAGACGTTTGTACGTGCTCTGGAAGCCAAGATATAGCGCTGAGCCATTCCTGAGGACCGTATGGTATCATAATTGATATCAAAAGGTCGGTTACGGCGGCCCGAATCCATGGGAACCCCTGGGGGTATCCTGAGACCATCCCAGAAGAAGTTATTGGGTTCCTTAGAATTTGGGCTTCTGATCGAAGTTAGACCTGAGGGTGGAGACTGAGCCAGCTGACCTCACCAGCAGTGGGCGGGACGGGGCAGGTAAGATAGCAGGACAGACAAGAGATAAGTCAGTCTTGACCCAAGAGTGGTGTGCTGAACATCTGAGCACCAGCTGAGGCCACCAAGGGGAGGAGCAGTTTGACCATGCGGTGGTAGGCCTCAGCCTGTAACAAAGAACCGTGCCTGAGACCGCAGAATCCTCTCACTGCGTCACAAGAAAATCAAGAAACCGGTAACTGATATGCTGTGGTGATTCTGTGTGTTGTATTCCATTGTTGTATAGTTTAGCCTGACCTTATACCTGTGTATATTTAGTTGTATATCGTGTATCTAGTGTATTATTATAATCAATTACCTCAAGTAATTGTGGGCCTGCCTTTTATTCTGCATAACGAACGCACGTCCGTGTGAGCTCGGCTCAAGCCAAAAACGCTACCCAGGGTTGGTTCCTGACCCGATATAGGCCCATTCACGGACTGGGCGTATATCTAAAATAGGGACTGGTGGCAGCATACCAACTGGGGATTGGGGAAGGCTGGTAGTGACGGTCGGAGGTTCAGATATATATATTCCTGGCGCGGCCAAGGAAGATATATATACCGCCCTCACTACAGAGGGCCCCGATACCCAGTAGGTTACAGGACAGTCTCTCTGGCGACCGCTTATCCTAGGTGCAGTTCCTTGACTGACCTGAGGCTAAGAGGGCGCTAGCGAGTTGTGCTGTGTAGTGACGTTACGGTTTAGTGACGTTGAAGGGATAACACTCTACCGTGTTCCCTGCGCTGGTTGCAGCTACCTGGCACTACTTTCTCTAGGTGCAGTACCTTGACTGACCTGAGGGGTAAAGGGGCGCCAGAGAGCTGCACCCACCGGCCGGCTTTCATCACATTGGTGGCAGAGCGGTGGGATTGCAGAATAATAGTGTTGTGGGACCCCTACTCCCAGGCACTAAAGACTGCCAGTGGTAACTTCCACTGCTGGAGTCTTAAGGTCAGCCCAACGTTAGACGGTCAGGCTAAAAGTATAACAAGGTGTGTGCAAACTCAGGGTTGCAGCGGTGTCGGTTACCAAGATGGCAGACGGCACCAGGAGCAAGACCCTGCAGGAGGCTAATGCTACGGTCCGTGTGGCAGGAGGGGAGGACATTGTTACTCATGGCGAGGAGGAGTCCAGCCCGGGCACCTCAGGGAGCCAGTCCCCAGTATACGGTTCCGCAGTGGGCTGCCCACCACCTACCCAGCCCAGCCTGTCCAGATCACAAGCCCTTTTACAAGCGGCTATGGCAAGTCTCCAGTCTCATGGCGATGCCGTCTACAAAACCCTCCTGGCAGCATCAGAGAAGGCAGCGGAGGAGGAGCGTGCAGAGCGGGCTGCGGAGCGGGCTGCGGAGCGTGAAGCTGCAGAGCGCCGGGAGGCTGCGGAGCGTGAAGCTGCAGAGCGCCGGGAGGCTGCGGAGCGTGCAGAGCGAGCTGCGGAGCGCCAGCACCAACTGGACCTGGCCCAGCGGGGGCTTCCGCTAGAGCAACCAACCCATCAGGAGACCAAGTCGTCCAAAGTCCGAGCTGAGGACTTCCCTCTACTGGAGAAGGATGGGGACCTGGACTCCTTTCTGGTGGCATTTGAAAGGACCTGTCTTCAGCACCATCTGGCCCGGGATCAGTGGGCCAGATACCTGACCCCCCGTTTGAGGGGTAAGTCCCTGGATGCCTTGGGGGACTTACCTGCCGGGGAGGTACAGGACTACGACTGCATCAAGCGGGCACTACCCACGGTCACAGCGGTCATAGCCGCTGTCACCAGGAGTGGGAGCGCCGGAGCCCAAGGAGCCTTGCAGAGGTCCGACGGCTTCCCCACTTCTGACCAAGTGTCTGCCGGGTCAGACAGCGGCCAGGTGACATGCCCGGAGGGGCTGATGGAGGATGTGGCAGTTTCGTCGATTCTGGCCACATCAAGTCAGGAATTTCAGGCTGCGTTGGAAGCAGACGACAGCCTGAAAGCTCTCAAGGAACAGGCGGCACAGCCTCCCATGGAGTCAGACTGCGAGCGTGTGGTCTGGGACCAGGGACGGCTGTACCGGGTAACGGTCCAGCAGGGTTCACCGGAGGCGTGGCCCAGGGACCGACAGTTAGTGGTACCCTATCCGTTCAGGGCGGAATTGTTGCGGATCGCACACGAGATTCCGATGGCCGGACACCTAGGGATCGCTAAAACCAAGGCCAGGATAGCTCAGCATTTCTACTGGCCTGGGATGGGAGCCGCGGTGGGTGCCTACTGCCGTTCGTGTGACACCTGTCAGAGGGTGGGGAAGGCGGGGCCGCGCCCCAAAGCCCCACTGGTAACTCTGCCAATCATCGAAGAGCCTTTCTCGAGGGTCGCTGTGGATCTTATTGGACCTCTGTCCACTCCCAGCCACTCCGGGAAATGCTTCATACTCACGGTAGTGGACTATGCCACCCGGTACCCGGAAGCGGTAGCTTTGTCGTCCATTCGGGCCGACAAGGTGGCTACCGCCTTACTGGAGATCTTCTCCAGAGTGGGTTTCCCCCAGGAAATGCTCACCGACCGAGGGACCCAGTTTATGTCGCGGCTGATGGAGTCCCTCTGTAAGCAAATGCAGGTGCAACATCTGGTGGCCAGCCCGTATCACCCACAGACTAATGGCCTGTGTGAGCGGTTCAATGGCACCTTAAAGCAGATGCTTAAGATGTTGGTCGACTCCCACGGGAGAGACTGGGAGCGTTACCTCCCACACCTCCTATTTGCTTACCGGGAGGTTCCGCAGGCCTCAACGGGGTTCTCCCCCTTTGAGCTCCTGTACGGGCGACGGGTACGGGGCCCCCTGGCTCTGGTGAAGGAAGCATGGGAAGGGGATTTGGCCACCCCCGAGGTGTCGGTCATCGAGTATGTCGTGCGCCACCGGGACAGGATGATGGCCTTGGCAAAGCTGGTGCAGGACAATATGGCCCAGGCCCAGGCCGACCAGAAGCGGTGGTACGACCAGAATGCTTGTGAGAGGACCTACCAGGTGGGTCAAAAGGTGTGGGTACTGGTCTCCGTACCACAGAACAAGCTTCAGGCAGCCTGGGAAGGTCCCTACTTCGTGCACCAGAAACTCAACGCCGTCACCTATCTGGTCACCCCGGATCACGCCCGTGGAAGGAGGAAGGCCTTCCACGTGAACATGATGAAAGCTCATCATGAGCGGGAAGCGACTGCCCACCCAGTGTGCAACCTTCCCGAGGAAGGAGAGGTAGAAACCCTCCTGGATCTGCTCACCCAAGCCAAGGCGGGTGGGTCCATCGAGGATGTGGGGGTTGGCCACCAGCTCACGGAGGACCAACGGTCCCAGCTGGGGACCACCCTGCACCCCTTCCGGGGGCTGTTCAGCAGCCTGCCCGGAAGGACTGAGATGGCTGTCCACGACGTGGACACTGGCGATCATCCGCCGATCCGGCGTTCAGCATATCGGGTCTCTTTCGAGGTGCAGGGAAACATGCGCCAAGAGATAGACGAGATGCTGGGGGTGATCCAGGCATCCAGCAGCGCGTGGGCCTCGCCTGTAGTCCTCGTTCCAAAAAAGGACCGAACTACACGGTTCTGCGTGGACTACCGGGGGCTCAACGCTGTAACGGCCACCGATGCGTTCCCCATACCACGCATCGATGACCTGCTCGATCAGATGATCAGATAGCCGGGGCTAAGTACCTGACCATCATGGATCTGAGCCGGGGGTACTGGCAGATTCCTCTGACCCCCGCGCCAAGGGAACGCTCTGCCTTTATCACCCCTTTTGGACTGTACGAGTACACAGTGATGCCATTCGGCATGAAGAATGCCCCTGCCACTTTTCAGCAGATGGTCAATACGCTGCTTGAGGGACTTGAAGGGTACGCGGCTGCGTACTTGGACGATATTGCAGTCTTCAGTCCCACTTGGGAGGATCACCTAGAGCACCTGCGGCAGGTGCTCGGTCGGATCCACCGGGCAGGCTTGACCATCAAGCCGGAAAAGTGCCAGCTGGGCATGAGTGAGGTCCTCTACCTGGGTCACCGGGTAGGCGGGGGGGTTCTGAAGCCAGAACCTGGGAAAGTGGATGCCATCGCATCCTGGCCCACTCCTAGGACCAAAAAGCAGGTGATGTCCTTCTTGGGGACCGCCGGGTACTATAGGAGGTTCGTCCCACACTATAGCACCCTGGCCAAGCCCCTGACGGACCTCACCAAGAAGAAGCTGCCCGTCGTAGTCGACTGGACAGTCGCCTGCGAGACAGCTTTCGGGGCACTCAAGGCCGCCCTAAGTAGCTCCCCTGTACTGCAAGCTGCCGACTTCGACCGGCCGTTTGTGGTACAGACCGACGCCAGTGACTTTGGCCTCGGTGCTGTGCTAAGTCAGGTCAACACGACAGGCCAGGAACATCCTGTCTTGTACCTGAGCAGGAAGCTACTGCCCCGGGAGGTGGCTTACTCCACGGTGGAAAAAGAATGCCTGGCAATTGTTTGGGCCCTGCAGCGTCTGCAGCCCTACTTGTACGGGAGCCATTTCACCGTGGAGACGGACCACAACCCCCTCAGCTGGTTACACACGGTCTCTGGGTCGAATGGCAGGTTGCTACGCTGGAGCCTCGCTCTCCAGCAGTACCACTTCTCCATTCGCCACAGAAGAGGCCGTGACCACGGTAACGCTGACAGGTTATCCCGGCAAGGGGAGGGTGCAGAAGGACGCACGGGGGAACACAGGAATGTGCTACCCCCTCGCGCCCTCGTATAGGGGGAGGTGTGATGAACCCGTAGCCGCCATCTTGGTAATGATAAATCATATCCAGGGATGGTCACACTTCAGCAGCCCCCACCCTTGGGACCTTCTGTTAAAATGTCAACTAGATAGTTTCCCCCATCCAGGCTCCTGTGAGATAAGAAGCCCCAGGGCCTACTTAACACTTGAATGCTAGGAGCTTCAAAGACTTCGAGAGGAAACACAGCCAGCAGGGGGGGGTGCTTCGTCCATCTGTAACTGACCATTTGTCCCATAGGACTAGTTTATTTGTCTGTCACAAGCATGGAGGCATAAGATATAGAAACATGAATAGTACACGCATGTTGCGTGGGATGGGCCAATAAAAAAATATATCACGGCGTCCCGGAGCCATTGCGCACACAAGCCTCCGCGGTAGACGTTTGTACGTGCTCTGGAAGCCAAGATATAGCGCTGAGCCATTCCTGAGGACCGTATGGTATCATAATTGATATCAAAAGGTCGGTTACGGCGGCCCGAATCCATGGGAACCCCTTGGGGTATCCTGAGACCATCCCAGAAGAAGTTATTGGGTTCCTTAGAATTTGGGCTTCTGATCGAAGTTAGACCTGAGGGTGGAGACTGAGCCAGCTGACCTCACCAGCAGTGGGCGGGACGGGGCAGGTAAGATAGCAGGACAGACAAGAGATAAGTCAGTCTTGACCCAAGAGTGGTGTGCTGAACATCTGAGCAGCAGCTGAGGCCACCAAGGGGAGGAGCAGTTTGACCATGCGGTGGTAGGCCTCAGCCTGTAACAAAGAACCGTGCCTGAGACCGCAGAATCCTCTCCCTGCGTCACAAGAAAATCAAGAAACCGGTAACTGATATGCTGTGGTGATTCTGTGTGTTGTATTCCATTGTTGTATAGTTTAGCCTGACCTTATACCTATGTATATTTAGTTGTATATCGTGTATCTAGTGTATTATTATAATCAATTACCTCAAGTAATTGTGGGCCTGCCTTTTATTCTGCATAACGAACGCACGTCCGTGTGAGCTCGGCTCAAGCCAAAAATGCTACCCAGGGTTGGTTCCTGACCCGATATAGGCCCATTCACGGACTGGGCGTATATCTAAAATAGGGACTGGTGGCAGCATACCAACTGGGGATTGGGGAAGGCTGGTAGTGACGGTCGGAGGTTCAGATATATATATTCCTGGCGCGGCCAAGGAAGATATATATACCGCCCTCACTACAGAGGGCCCCGATACCCAGTAGGTTACAGGACAGTCTCTCTGGCGACCGCTTATCCTAGGTGCAGTTCCTTGACTGACCTGAGGCTAAGAGGGCGCTAGCGAGTTGTGCTGTGTAGTGACGTTACGGTTTAGTGACGTTGAAGGGATAACACTCTACCGTGTTCCCTGCGCTGGTTGCAGCTACCTGGCACTACTTTCTCTAGGTGCAGTACCTTGACTGACCTGAGAGGTAAAGGGGCACCAGAGAGCTGCACCCACCGGCCGGCTTTCATCACAGGGACTTTTTATTTAGTGCTACTTTTCTGGCCTTTACCAAGGGGTCGTTGCTCACAGGCTAATAGTGAACAGCAGCATAAAGACACGCCCTCAGAGAGTCCTGTGAGCCACACCCACTTCTTAATGAACACATAAATGAGCATTAAATAAAAAGGCACATATCTCTGCAAGTGTACAGTAGGTGTAGAAAAGAGAAAAGCAGAATACTCAGAGGAGCAGCAGGAATAAAAAGTAAGAGCAAAATCGGGACACTTTTCATCTGGTGGGAGGGCTCCTTTAAACACGTGTAGGCACAGACTAAAGGAATTTGCATCACCAGCTTTCTGTGCCCTAGATCCCGGTGTAATATAAAAAGGGATCAAAAGATTAATGAGAAAATCCAATCTGCATTTAATTGATAGAAACTGCAGTGAGTTTTCCCTGTTGTACTTAGATTTCATAAATTTACAATTTGTGAGTAAATTAATTATATGTACAACAGGAACAACTGTTTCTTATGAACCATTAGGGGCCTGTTTTGTAAAATCGTCTAAAATTAAACATTAGATAAGTTACCATATGAAAAACGTTCACATACACACATACCGAACCATACACACATACAGAACCATACACACATACAGAACCATACACACATGCATGCCAATTTACATATTATACATGTCTTTTGAGTAGGAACAGCCACAGAGCCCTCATGAGAAACAGTCAGTGTCCTCTAACACATGGTAGGCTCAGTGCTTGGCTATCACCGTCAGTACTATAGACTTTGAATGTAGCGGCATTATATATGCCAGACTGGCAGGGGACCAATCTTGGTCCAAACCTCTTTACCTCAGATGAATGACTGAATTAATAAATATGGTAAAAAGGTGTCACTTTTTTTTCCATTAAATGCCACATGGGATGGGAATTGCTGAATTGTAACACAAAAGGGAAAATTGCCACTGGCCACTTTTCATCAGCACCTTTAAAGGGGTTGTCCAGGACTCTAACATTGATGGCCTATCCTTAGGAAAGAGTCAGACGTCTGTATAACTCAGACGGAGATCGCAACGCAATGCTCGGACTGGCCGGTGGTTCTCCCGACCTGAGCATGACAGCTGCACATAAATATGTGCTATCACGCACCAGGTAGAGCCACTGGCCAGTTTGAGCGTTGCGATAGCCGTCCGAGTTATGCAGTTGTCAGACTCTTCCCTTAGGATAGGTGATCAATGTCTGATCAGTAGGGGTGCGATACCCGGCACCCTCGTCGATCAACTGTTTCTGGTGTTGGGGCCGCCAGAACTGCTCAGTTACAGTAAAAAAGAAACCGTTGAAATGAGTATACATACAAGAATATCCTTAGTATATGCTTTAAGGATGTAACAGAGGGAGGCAGCACGTTTATAAGACTCAAATATCCCTAATCAGAGGGTACTTTTTCAATATACCAGAAAAAGTACTATAGATTTCCCATGTTTTTCTTGTGTGACCAGGGCTGCCACTAGGAATATTGGGGCCCCATACTGGCAAAATTTTTGGGACCCCTTGAGACCCCACGCCAGCTATGCCTCCACCCTTTGAAGTTTCCACAGTCCCACCGCCCACTCTTGGAAAAACTCTACTTTCTGCACCACATCTTCACCAATCACACATTAACAGTTCCCATTGAACACCATATCACATATATTGCCAGCAGCTTTTGTTTTGGCCAAAAGATTTTTTAAGCCGCCACTATGACAAGGAGACTCTTCTGGCCGGACCTTACTCTACTCTAACCTATTAAACATTTCTTATAATACCCAATACTCTTTTAGGTATATTTTTATTTATGGGAATGTGTAACATCCATTTTTTAAAATGACCAATAATACCACATACAAGGGATAAATACCACCACACTATGACCATATCACATATTACCACCACATAGTGACCGAATAATACCCCATGCAAGGGACAAATACCGCTACACCATGACCGGACTACATATTACCACCACATAGTGACCGAATAATAACACATACAAACGACAAATACCGCCACACCATGAACAGACTATTACCACTACAGTGTCCGAATAATACCACATACAAGGTACAAAAACCGCCACACCGTGACTAGATCACATATTACCACCACATAGTGACCGAATACTACAATACTGATCATTAATTGAAAACAATACTAATATTATCATAAGTACCATTATACACAGGATCTCTGTACATTGTATACAGTGTACAGTGTCAGTATACAGATAACACACTGACTCACCGGTGACGTCTCTAGTTGGAGTCTTTCATCTTCGCTTTTCCTCTTCATCCAGTGCAGACCGCCACCACTTCTTCCAGCCAGGACTCGTCTCTGCATAAAATTCTGGCAAAACTGAACAATCAGCGATAAGGGAAATTTTATTATATTACATAAAGCGACAATAAAAATGTAAGTTTTATTAATCAAGAAAAAAAAGAATTATATATAACAGTGTAAAAAAATCATTTTTGACTTGTGATGTTTGCTCCATTAAAAACCTGAGCAATTGCATAAGAAAAACATTAAAAAGCCAGAAGAGGCGACTAGACAGCAGTGAGTTTGAGGATCCTGGAATCTACTCCGATCTAGTGGTGTCAGCGCTGAACTGTCTACATCGGAGGGGATTACTGAGGCCCTCACTGCAGCAACTCCGATCTAGTCTCCTCAGCAGTGAAGCTTCTAGATCGGAGGCTAAAGTGAGGAGCAGAAAAATCACCTCCGATCTAAACACAGCCTTGCCGGGAGCAATATTCAAATACATGGGTGGCACCAGCAGTGACTGAATGCGGGGCTGCCCATGACTGCTTGAGAGAATCACACCCCTATGACTGAATACAAGCAGGTAGGATCTAAGTATATATAAAGTTATAAAATCATTATACTACCACTGATTTTAATGAAAAAAGCTTGTTAGTGATGCACATTGCATCACTAACAAAGCAATGGGGGCAGTGTAGATAGCAGCTAGGATGTGACAGGTTCCCTTTAATTAGCCCCATCAGTAATAATGTCCCACATCCTGGCTCCATGTCTCCATCCTGCCCCCATTTTCTCCATAATTAGCCCCTACAGTAATAATGTTCCACATCTTGCCCCCATGTCTCCACCCTGCCCCCATTGTCTACATAATTAGCCCCTACAGTAATAATGTCCCACATCCGGCCCCCATGTCTCCATCATGCCCCCATGTCTCTCCATCCTGTCCCCATGTCTCTCCATCCTGCCCCCATTTTTCCATTCTGCCACCCATGTCTCTCCATCCTGCCCCCATGTTTCCATTCTGCCCCCCACCCCATGTCTCTGCATCCTACCCCATGTTTCCATTCTGCAACCTATGTTTCTCCATCCCGCCCCCAATATCTCACATTCTGCCACAATGTGTCTCCATTCTGCCCCCCATGTCTCCATAATTAGCCCCTACAGTAATAATGTCCCACATCCTGCCCCCATGTCTCTCCATCCTGTCCCCATGTCTCCATTCTGCCCCCATGTCTACATTCTGTCTCCATGTTTTCATTCTGCCCCCCATGTCTCCATCCTACCCACATGTTCTCATTCTGCCACCCGTTTCCATTCTGCCCCCAATGTCTCGATTTTGCCCCCATGTCTCCATTATGCCCCCCCATATCTCTCCATCCTGCTCCCATGTCTCTCCATCTTACCCCCATATCTCTCCATTCTGCCCCCCATGTCTCCCATTGTGCCCCCATGTTTCCATTCTGCCCCCAATGTCTCACATTCTGCTTCTGTTTCCATTCTGTCCCCAATGTCTCACATTCTGCCCCCAATGTCCCCCATGTTTTCATCCTGCCCCCAATGTCCCCCGTGTTTTCATCCTGCCCCCAATGTTCCCCATCCTGTCTTTGTGCGGCTTTAAAAAAAAAAAGTCTCTTCTTACCTTGTGGCGATCCCACGGTGTCCTGCTCTGCCATTGCCGGAAGCACGATCGCTGGCGCATGGAGGCAGGGGTGGATTAAGAGTGGCAAGGCCCCCGGGCAGTTTAGAAGGCGCGGGCCCCCCCCCCCTCCACACACCTGATGTATCACATGTCACATGATCCCCTGTGATAGATCATGTGATAGTTCACGTGAAATAAATTTGGCACAATATTAATTATAATAATTTTTTTTAGGCTGTGTGCCCACTATGCGTTTTTTAAGCGTTTCCGCAGCGGCAATTCCGCTGCAGAAACACTTAAAGAACCCTTGGTAGAAGGTCTGCAATGTTCCCCAATGATAATCCGCATGTGCTGTGCACATGCTGCGGAAATTTCCGCTGCGGATTATCATTGCGGAAAAATCTGCAGCATTACTAATTATTTTGCGGAAGCGATGCGTTTTCGCTGCCATTGACTTGCATTAGAACGCATGGAATCCGCATCCCTGCATCTGCAGATGCGGAATCCATGCATTTCAATTGTGCGGATGGTACCCAGGTCTAGAGGAGAGGAGACTCTCCTCCAGACCCAGGTACCATAGAACCTGTAAAAAAAAGAATAAAATAAAAAATAAATATTATACTTACCTTCTGATGGCCCCCGGTGTCTTTATCCGATGCGTCCTGGCTTGCCGGCAGCTCACGATGGTCTGAAAAGGACCTGCCGTGACGTCATTTAGTCATGTGATGGGTTACGCGACCGCTGACGTTGGCAGGCCATCAGAAGGTAATTATATATTTATTTTTTACCATTCTTTTACGGTCACACTATATAAATCCATGCTGGTTGCATGGATTTATATAGTGTGACCAAGTTGTCAAGCACTTTGCAAGTGATGCTAAAATCGCTTGGAAAGCGCTTGTCAACCCGCATGCAGAAATGCATGTGAAGAACGCTTTACATCCGCATGTCCCTGGCACGAAAAAAGCATGTACAATCCGCATGTAAAATCCGCATGTGTTTTTTCTGCCAGGGAGATGCAGAAACGCTCAAAAAAAATCCGGAGCATTTCTGCATCGTGGGCACATAGCCTTACATTAATTGTATAACTCAATATTGAGCACACATAGCCATCTATACACGGCGGGAGGCCGCACGGCGCCATCTATACACAGCGGTAGGCCGCACGGCGCCATCTATACACAGCGGGAGGCCGCACGGTGCCATCTATACACAGCAGGAGGCCGCACGGTGCCATCAATACACAGCAGGAGGCCGCACGTAGCCATCTATAGACAACAGGAGGCCGCACGTAGCCATCTATACACAGCGGGAGGCCGCACATAGCCATCTATACACAGCGGGAGGCCGCACGTAGCCATCTACACACAGCGGGAGACCACACGTAGCCATCTATACACAGCGGGAGGCCGCACGTAGCCATCTATACACAGCGGGAGGCCGCACGTAGCCATCTATACACAGCGGGAGGCCGCACGTAGCCATCTATACACAGCGGGAGGCCGCACGTAGCCATCAATACACAGCGGGAGGCCGCACGTAGCCATCTATATACAGCGGAAGGCCACACGTAGCCATCTATACACAGCGGGAGGCCGCACGGTGCCATCTACACACAGCGGGAGGCCACATGTAGCCATCTATACACAGCAGGAGGCCGCACGTAGCCATCTATACACAGCGGGAGGCCGCACGTAGCCATCTATACACAGCGGGAGGCCGCCCATAGCCATCTATACACAGCAGGAGGCCGCACGTAGCCATCTATACACAGCAGGAGGCCGCACATAGCTATCTATACACAGCAGGAGGCCGCACGTAGTCATCTATACACAGCACGGCGCCCCCCCCCAGAGACAGCGGGAGGCCGCACGCAGTCACGCACACACAAACATATACAGACATATACATACACGCATAAACACATTTGAAACACAAAACTACATATAAACAGACATCACACAATGATATCTGCCTGCACGCGCGCACACACACACTCACACACACACTCTCACACACACACCATCCCCTGGCTCCAGTCCTCCTGCTCCTCTCCGGTGCAGCAGTGCAGGCCGGGCGCGCACTGCGTGACGTCACAGCTAGGGACACGGCCGCGCACAGGGCCGTGTCTCCTAGCTGTGACGCGGCCGGGCCAGCACAGGGAAGTTAACAGCTGCAGTGCTGGCCCGGCCGAAGAAGTAGCGGCCGTGCACCGCTGCTGGGGGAGCGGTCCAGGGGCCCCCCCGCCACTGTCTGCCGGTATGTGCGGCGGCGCCGCACATATAATGAGGGCAATCTGGCCACAGACACCCTGGAGGCCAGGGGCCCTGGGCGGTAGCCCAGATTGCCCTCAATATAATCCGCCTATGCATGGCGGTGACATCATACGCCAGCGACGTGCGTGCTGATGTCAGCCATGTAACATCCCTGGCGGCGTGCTTGCATGGCTTACCATCTCCCACCATGCAAGACCGCAATCTTACCTATCAGGCCAGGCTGCACACTTTGCTCCAGTACCAGCTGTTTGTATGTCTCTTGTCTGCTGGCTTAGGGCGACCGCGCTGTTGCTTCCTGATTCTTAAAGCTAAAGTGTGCGCAGTCCTAATGCGTCCCCAGCCTATTGCTGTGAGTCACTGGATACTTAACCCCCCTCCACCCAGTAGGAGGTGCCTGAGCAACACTTTCTTACATTGTGTTCTGTGCAACTGTGAGTTGTCAGGTCCTGTCCTGACGCTAGTCTGTTTCCGCCACCCTGGGGGCTGAGTACCCAGGGCCGCTACCTGTATCTCTGACTTCTAGTCTGTTTCCGCCACCCTGGAGGCTGAGTACCCAGGGCCGCTACCTGTATCTCTGACTTCTAGTCTGTTTCCGCCACCCTGGGGGCTGAGTACCCAGGGCCGCTACCTGTATCTTGTTCCCGGTTCAGTTCCTGTCTGAACTGTGTCCTAGCCCGTTACCTGTTGTAAATGGCTTCACATCCAGCTGGATGAATGTCTCAAGTGGGGTACCACAGGGCTCCGTCCTGGGACCTGTATTGTTCAACATCTTTATCAATGATTTAGATGAAGGAATTGAGGGTAAACTGATTAAATTTGCTGATGACACAAAGCTAGGAGGGATAGCTAATACTAGAGAAGAGAGAGAGAGGATTCAAAAAGACCTAAATAAACTGGAGCAGTGGGCAGCAACCAACAGAATGGTTTTTAACAGGGAAAAATGCAAAGTACTACATCTGGGCAATAAAAATGAAAAAAGCATATACAGAATGGGAGGAATAGAGCTAAGCAACAGTACATGTGAAAAAGACTTAGGTATACTAATAGATCATAGACTGAACATGAGTCAACAGTGTGATGCAGCAGCAAAAAAGGCAAATACAATTCTGGGATGTTATTAACAGAAGCATACAGTCTAGATCACGTGAAGTCATTATCGGTCTTTACTCCTCTTTGGTCAGACCTCATCTGGAATACTGTGTACAGTTTTGGGCACCACATTTTAAAAAAGACATAGACAAACTGGAGCAAGTTCAGAGAAGAGCGACCAGAATGGTGACTGGTCTGCAAACCATGTCCTATGAGGAACGGTTGCAGGATTTGGGAATGTTTAGCTTGCAAAAAAGAAGACTGAGAGGAGACTTAATAGCTGTCTAGAAATATGTCAAGGGCTGTCACATTGTAGAAGGATCATCTTTATTCTCATTTGCACAAGGAAAGACTAGAAGCAATGGGATGAAACTAAATGGGAGGAGACACAGATTAGATATTAGAAAAAACTTTTTGACAGTTAGGGTGATTAATGAGTGGAACAGGCTGCCACGAGAGGTGGTGAGTTCCCCTTCAATGGACGTCTTCAAACAGAGGCTGGACAGACATCTGTCTGAGATGATCTAGTGAATCCTGCTTTGAGCAGGGGGTTGGACCAGATGACCCAGGAGGTCCCTTCCAACTCTACCATTCTATGATTCTATGATTCTGTTTGTCTCTATGTCCGTACCTTCCCTTTTCCTGCAGTGTCTGAACCTGCACCTAACTCCAACTCGTTGTCTCTGTACTTCTGTTTGTGAGTTTTGTGTCCACTCGCTACTTCATTGTAAGTACCTTGTGTGTATCTGGTTCTGCTTGTCCCCTTTCCCTGCCTCCGTATCTACCTCCTTTGTTTTAACCATCTTCCTGTATTTTCCAGTCTGTTCCATGTGAACAGAGCCCTGTCCTGTCTGCCTGCACCTTCTGTTCAGCTCTGCTCTGCTTGTTCACCGCACCTGCGGTTCTGCTCTACTCTTCTTGTTCACCGCACCTGCGGTTCTGCTCTGCTCTGCTTGTTCACCGCACCTGCGGTTTTGCTCCGCTCTGCTTGTTCACCGCACCTGCGGTGTTGCTCCGCTCCGCTTGTTCACCGAACCTGCGGTTCCGCTCTGCTCCGCTTGTTCACCGCACCTGCGGTTCCGCTCTGCTCTGCTTGTTCACCGCACCTTCGGATTTGCTTCGCTCTGCTTGTTCACCGCACCTGTGGTTTTGCTCCGCTCTGCTTGTTCACCGCTCCGGCGGTTCTGCTCTGCTTGTTCACCGCACCTGCGGTTCCGCTCTGCTCCGCTTGTTCACCGAACCTGCGGTTTTGCTCTGCTCCGCTTGTTCACCGCACCTGCGGTTCCGCTCTGCTCCGCTTGTTCACCGTACCTTCGGTTTTGCTCCGCTCTGCTTGTTCACCGCACCTGCGGTTTTGCTCCGCTCTGCTTGTTCACCACTCCGGCGGTTCTACTCTGCTTGTTCACCGCTCCGGCAGTTCTGCTCTGCTTGTTCACCGCATTGGCGGTTTCGCTCTGCTCTGCAGTCCACCGCACCTGCGGCTCCGTTCCTGTGTCCCAGTCTGTCCTGGTCCCTATCCTGCCTGCGTTCCTACCTGCCAGTACCCGCCTGTCTGCATACCAGCCGTGCCCACCTGTCTGCATACCAGCCGTGCCTGCCAGTCCCCACCTGTCTGCATATCAGCCGTGCCTGCCAATACCCACCTGTCTTCATACCAGCCGTGCCATCCAGTACCCACCTGTCTGTATGCCAGCCTAACCTGCCTGTTCCTGCGTTCCCCAGTGTGGGTCAACAACTGTGACAGGGGTCTGACCTGGAGTAGCACCTGGTCCCTCTGCTCGGTTCCTCCCTGGTTCACGGAGTCGACTGAGCAGCTGTGTGACCTTGGTCGGACCGAGTTGATACTTAGTTACGCCCCTCCAGGCACTCCTTGGTTCATGGTCCAGTGGGATCACTAATCACGCTCACGCCAGTCTGCCCAGGCGTGTGAGTAACAAGCCACTGGCCAATCACTGTGATTGGCTGGCGGCTGTTAACTATTGCCATGCGGGAAGCTTCCAGAACAGCAATAGATTTAAAGTGAACCGGCGTCCAAGGACGCAGGTTCACTGAACCGGCAGATTACTGTCGCTTGAGCCCGGTGAGTTAAAGAACGGGGCCCTGACCGAGCCCTCTTTGCTCGCCGGGCCCAATACACCAGTAAGGTCAGTAATGCCCTGATGGCGGCCCTGTGTGTGACAATCAAAACAGTCTTACTGAAAGGTAATTCAACTTACCAAAGATAATGTTCATGGAAAGTGCATGACTGCGAGGAAAAGACTTTAATCCATCCACTGATTCCTCCACTCACTAGAATTAGAACAGATCAGTCCGTTCTCGGACTCCAAACAAGAAGCATAACCTGGGCTTTACCTGATCTGTCCAGATTTTATGCCTGTTTTCTAATCTAAACTAAAAGGCATTTACAGGACTTTACCGGCTTTACCACACTTCAGTGCCTTCTTTAATCCTTTCTAACTGACAAATATTTCATGGAGAGGTGATAGGAAACAAATTAACCTACATTAAAGAGTACAGCCACGCTCGGACCTTCCTCAGTGTCTGATTGTGCCACATCTGATGACGATTATCATTTATGATCAAGGGACAAAAACTTTTGTCCTAAGCTGAGCCATTAGGCTCAAATGTGTGAAGCGAAGAGGTGTGGGGCATTGGTCCAGAGGCGTAAGTCAGAAGCAGGCTAGGCCAAGCCAAGCCGTGAGGGAGCAGGCTTGTCATCCTCCAAATTCAATCCCTTGAGTTTCTGTTCTGTGGTCGGCTTCTTTTTCAGCCAAGCCACAGGAGACACACCTTTTCTCAGGGTGCTTGGGTTCTGCTTTTCTAGCTGCAGTCTTAGCTTGAAACAGGTGTTTTCATTTGTGTGCCTATCACCTTTTCGGTGCAGCTGAATATTCTGTCCCCCTGCTGGTGTTTCCTGCTGGTGATAGATTCTTTTGGATGTTCTGACATTCTATTGATATTTGGAGCTGAGCCAGTCTATGAGATTCCAGCTAAGGGTTTTCGCTTTACTGTTTCTTTGCTATACTTTGCACCTATATTATGTTTATCATGAGGAAGTAGGCAGTATATTTGTTAACAGTACTAGCTTTATTCTTTTGTTTTTCGTTATTTACTTTACTCACATTGGGTTCTTTTCTTTGTTCAGCATAGTTCTCTTATAGGCAATTCTCACTCTGCTCTGCCCTCCGGTTCTTTAGGAGGAACGTGAATCAATTCATAGTCTTCCTTCAACATTAAAAACTATGTTACTAAGTCCATCTAGTTCAACCCATAGCATAACATGTTGGTCCAGAGGAAGGCAAAAAAAAAACCATGTGGCAAACACTAAGCTCCACATTGGGGAAAAAAATTCCTTCCTGACTCCATACGACAATCAGACTAGCTCCCTGGATCAACGCCCTATCAAGGAATCTAGTATATATAACCTGTAATATTATACTTTTCAAGAAAGGCATCCATGCCCTTCTTAAATTTTAGTAGTGAATCACTCATTACAACATCATGCGGCAGAGAGTTCCATAGTCTCACTGCTCTTACAGTAAAGAATCCGCGTCTGTGATTATGATTAAACCTTCTTTCCTCCAGATGTAGAAGATGCCCCCTTGTCCCCGTCTCAGGCCTCAGAGTAAAAAGATCAGTAGAAAGATCTTTGTACTGTCCCCTCATATACTTGTACATAGTAATAAGATCACCCCTAAGTCTTCTTTTTTCCACAGTAAATAACCCCAAGTGTAATAACCTGTCTTGGTATTGCAGACCCCCCAGTCCTCTAATAACCTTGGTCGCTCTTCTCTGCACCCGCTCTAGTTCAGCTATGTCTTTCTTTTACACCGGAGACCAGAACGGTACACAGTATTCTAAGTGTGGTCGCACTAATGACTTGTATAGAGGTAAAATTAATGCATCCCATTATTTTATTTGCCTTTGCAGCAGCTGCCTGACACTGGCCACTAAACGTGAGCTTGTCGTCCACCAATACACCCAGGTCTTTTTCAGTGACAGTTTTGCCCAGTGTTTTACAATTAAGCATATAATTATACATTTTATTTCCCCTGCCCAAGTGCGTTACCTTACATTTATCCCCATTAAAGCTCATTTGCCATTTATCAGCCCAAGCTTCTAGTTTACATAGATCCTCCTGTAATATAAAATTGTCCTCCTCTGTATTGATTACTCTGCAGAGTTTAGTGTCATCTGCAAATATTGAAATACTACTCTGTATGCCCCCTACGAGGTCATTAATAAATAAGTTAAAAAGAAGCGGGCCCAATACTGACCCCTGTGGTACCCCACTGTTAACTGAGACCCAGTCTGAGTGTTTTCCATTAATAACCACCCTTTGTTTCCTATCACTGAGCCAGTTCTTAACCCACATACATATATTTTCCCCTATCCCCATTGTTCTCATTTTATGTATCAACCTTCTGTGTGGAACCGTATCAAAAGCTTTTGAAAAGTCCATATACACAACATCCACTGCATTTCCTTGGTCCAGTCCAGAACTTGCCTCCTCATAAAAACTGATCAGATTAGTTTGATAGGAACGGTCCCTCGTAAACCCATGTTGATATTGGGTCATGAGGTTATTCTTCTTCAGATACTCTAGTATAGCATCTCTTAGGAAATCCTCCAGGATTTTACCCACAGTAGAGGTTAAGCTTACCAGCCTATAATTTCCAAGTTCAGTTTTTGTCCTCTTTGGCACCACATTTGCTATACGCCAGTCGTGTGGTACAGACCCTGTTATTATGGAATCTTTAAAGATTAAAAATAATGGTCTATCTATGACGTTACTTAATTCCTGCAGTACTCGCGGGTGTATCCCATCCGGGCCTGGGGATTTGTCAACTTTAGTGATTTTTAGACGCCGCCGTACTTCCTGCTGGGTTAAGCAAGTGACATTTACTGGAGAATTTTTGTTATCACTGATCATGTTTTCTGTCATGCGATTTTCTTGTGTAAATACGGTTGAAAAAAAATCATTTAGCATATTGGCTTTTTCCTCATCTTCATCCACCATTTCACCCAGACTATTCTTAAGGGGGCCAACACTATCGGCCTTTTAGCCAGTTTAGGCCAGGGTTTCCATCTCCTAGTCTGTGATAAGGTAAATCTCTGCACCCACAGGAGTCACTAGGGACTGCGGAGTCGAGATATCTAGTCTGTACAGGAACCTGCAGGATCAGTTCCAGTTTTTAGTGTATAACCTATTTTCCCGACTGAGTTGCTACACAGGCATAGCTATAGTAGGAGCTGTTAGAAGCATTCAGGGTGAGCCGCTGTTGAGTGGGGGCGCCATTGCATTATCTTAGGGTGCCAACCTCCACAGTCAGGTAGGGACAGAACAGGGATGTCAGGTTCAGGTATTTGCCCCCCGGGTTTGTTCGCTACGTGTGCGCGTGTGCTTTCATAACAAAGCCAAGCCGTGAGGTAGCAAGGCAAGGCAAGCCAAGCCGTGAGGCAGTAGGCCAAGCCAAGCCATAAGACAGCAGGCCAAGCAAGGTCATGAGGCAGCAGGGCAAGCCTTGAGGTAGCAGGCCAAACCAAGTGGCATGAGGGATTATGCAGCAATCCAAGCCATAAAGCTGCAAGCCAAGCAGAGGCATGAGACAGGACGCCAAGCCAAGCTATGAGGCATGAAACAGTAAGCCAAACCTTAAGCATGAGGCAGTAGGCCATGTGAGGGGAGGGATACCCAGACTGCTGGACTGGTCGTAGTGGAGTTACAGTGGCTTGCGAAAGCATTCACCCCCGCCTCGGCTTTTTACCTATTTTGCTACATCACGACCCCCACCCCCATGCTGTGGGAATGTTTTTTTGGCAGTAAGGACAAGGAAAATGGTCAGAGTTGATGGGAAGATGGATGGTGTGAAATACAGGGATATTCTTGAGCAAAACCTGTTTCAGTCGGTCATTGATTTGAGAATTGGCTGGAGGTTCACCTCCTAACAAGACAATGACCCAAAGCATACTGATAAAGCAACACTCGAGTGGTTTAAGGGGAAACGTTTAAATGTTTTGGAGTGGCCTAGTCAAAGCCCAGACCTTAATCCAATTGAGAATCTGTGGTCAGACTTGAAGATTGCTGTTCACCAGAGGAAACCATCTAACTTGAAGGAGCTGGAGTAATTTTACCTTTAAGAATGGGCAAAAATCCCAGTGGCAAGATGTGGAAAGCTTATCCAAAGTGATTTTAGCTGTAATTGCCACAAAAGGAGGCTCTACAAAGTACTGACTTTAGGGGGGTCAATAGTTATGCACACAGAAGTTTTCAGTTATTTTGTCCTATTCGTTGTTTGCTTCACAACAAAAAGAAAACCATATATTCACAGTTTTAGGCATATTCTTTACATGAACTAATGCAAACCCTAAAAAAAACTGCAAAATTCCAGGGTGTGAGGTAGAAAAACACAAAAAAATGCCAAGGGGGTGGATAATTTCACATGTTTTATAGCTCAACTTGGTTGACATATTTAGAGCAGTTTTGCTGGAGGCCGCTCAGTCACAGGCCCCAGGCTTCTCTATTCAAAGGACAGGAAATCACTGAAGGAGGAATTCGTCTTTTTATTTGCTCTTGGCTTCCTGTCCAGCTTTAGGGCTCGGACCTCCTCTCAATTGAGGTCAAAAATACGATACAAAAAAGGGGGAGGTTTGAAATTTGTGAACATAAATTCCCTTTAAAACATTTTAAAACAATCCGTTCTTTGAAGCCTGTATTTATATATAATACACTTAGAGCCCACATCCTGGACGCTGACCACCGCTATGTAGAAACGTACACAACGCAGAATATATTCCCTGTAGCCTCAGCCTACAAGTCATATGTTGTCGGCTTCCTCATTCTTAACCCGGGCTACGAGACAAATGGGAAGTATCTGTCACAGGAATGAAAAGACGGCTCCACACGTATTGTAACACGTCCACCTGCAGCTTATGTTTAGGGAAACAGAAATCTTTAGTCCTGATCTATGAAAGCCCTCAGATAAAGAACAAGCACACATATTCAGGTATTTTACTAATATCATATATTTGAACTAAAAAAAAAATAATTCAGGAATATTTATCAAGTGCAAATGAAATGTGTAGACGTCCCCTGTATAATAAGGGTTGGAAAGTCACTGCTTGTTCTGCTCCACGCTTGCAATAGTTTTCCCCATTGCTCTATGCCAGTGATGGGGAACATCAGGCCCGTGGGCCATTACAGCTCGCAATGACCTTTTCTCCGGCCCCCTGGCAGATTCCTGGAGACCACAGTGCTTGGACCGTCAGCTGTGTTTTGATGGCCGCTGGCCATTTAATTTCTTCTTGCTGCGTGAGCACATGCACGCAGCAGTCACTACTGAACGTTGAGGGGTCGGCAATGAAAGATTACGTCCTGACACCAGTGCCAGCGACAAGACTTACTATGTGGGCAGAGTTAATGCACAAATTGTGCGGCCGCCGAAGGATTGTAATTAATTATCCAAATGGCCCTTGACAGAAAAAGGATTCCTCACCCCTGCTCAATGCTTTGGAATTACAAAGTGAGAACAACAGCGCCACAATATTTAGTGGACACAAAGTGAACTGCACCTAACCAGTATGAAAATTAATCTTGTACAATAACAACTCTTTACCAACTCTTCCAACAACATGGCGTTCCTCCGGCTGGGTCGTCAAGTCTTCCGATAGTATTTGCCAATTCTGTATTGCTGAAGCACTTAGAAAAGTATGGAAGCTGTAACAGGGGCCCAAATAGAAATAAAAGGTAAGTAGAGACTGATCTGGGAAGAAGTGGATGATTTTCGGACAAGGAAATGCTAATTTCATAAGGATTTCTACATCACCATTGTATGTATTTGATACTGAGCAGGATGTTTAGAGACTTTTCAAGGACAAAGCTGATAAAGAGAAAATCCTCCTTTGACCGACCTTGTAGAATGTCCAATTAATATCATTCATTTAGTTAAGATTCCTCTGCTAGCTTTACTACACGTCTTCCAGGGGCAGAAGAACGATATTGTGCAAGCAGATATTTTGGTATAAGCAACATTAAAGCCATCTTGAGAACATACATCTTCTCCATTGTACTATTTCTTCCCAATGTGCTAAAACAATAATCCCTTCCACGTCTTAACCCAGCAAGTAGGAAGCATGACCTGACGATAAGACGAGGCTGCACGTTATACATTAGTAAGAGGTAAAAAGTGGCACCACCAGCCTATCCGGCAGTCACGTTGTATGTACATGGGTGTGCCAGGCATCTTCTCCACCTGGTCCGACAGGTGGTGCACAGGTAGAGCAGGATCCTCTGTGCAGCCTCAATGGCCACAGGCAACGGATCAGTCGTCAAAGTCCGGGATGTCATCGTAGGAGTAACCTCTGTAGCCCTTAGATGCATAGTATGCAATCCGGAGGTGATAAAAGCCAGGCAGGAAAACCAGGATCCCAATGATCAGCACAGGTATGGCACGCTCATTGCCCTGGAATAACAGAAAACAGGATCAGAATTGTCAGCGTCACCACCGTCTAACCTCCTAGTTATGGTTTAAAAATTCAAGCCTGACTGCATGTGAAGGGGTCTACATTGGGGTCTCTGTAGACACTCGGTTTCCAAAGGTTTCTAGATACAGGAGTAGTGTAGCACCTTCCATTAACGCATCGGGGATTGAAAGACGCTGCTGGATGCCGGACAGGACAGTCACATGACAGCTATCAAGCACATGTCCTATCTAACTAATAGGATACATGCACAGTTCCTGCCAAGTTTTTAATGGTGTCAGAGCAGCTCCTGGTGGCTCAGTGGTTAGCACCATTGCTTTGCAGCGTTGGGATCCTGGGTTCAAATCCCACGAAGGACAACATCTGCAAGGAGTTTGTATGTTCTCCCCGTGTTTGTGTGGGTTTCCTCTGGGTTCTCCAGTTTCTTCCCACATTCAAAGACATACTGATAGGGAATGTAGATACTGAGCCCCAATGGGCGGAGGGATAATCATGTCTGTAAAGCGCTGCAGAGATTAATGCTGCTATATAAGCAAAATCAATTAAAGAAGTTGCCCATTACTTTTCATTGATGCACTATCCATAGGATAGGGCATGAATGTTTCATCGGCCGGGGTCCTGCACTTGGCACCCCCGCTCACTGATCAGCTGTTTTCGGTGACGGCGGCCAGTAGTAGGTACTTGTGGTGCTTGGACGTCTAGCTGTAGTGGATGTCGCGGGACACTGCACATCCACCTCCTTTGAAATGAATAGGAGACGGATGTGCAGTACCCCGTGGCAGCCACTAAAGCTAGACTGCCAAGCTCAGGAAGTAAGCACTTCGGGCCAGTGGCCGCCGACACCGGTAACAGCTGATCGGCGGGGGTGACGGGTGCGGGAAACCAGCTGATCAAACATTGATGCCCTATCCTATGGATAGGATAGGGCATCAATGAAAAAGTATTGGGCAACTTCTTTAATAAACTTTCACACTGAGCATGAAGCAGTGTATGTTAGCGTCTGATATGGAAATTAGACACATTGCAGAACCCCTTTAATTGAGAGTGGTGTACAATTTGGTACCCTCCACGAAAGCCTTTTACACAAGCCGACAATCGGCATAATCATTAAAAAGCAAATCACCAGACAAATGAGCAAAACGGTCCTTCATCAGGTGATGGCATCGGAAATAAAACCATTGTTATCAGCAGCACGTTGCCCTGTATATACAGTCATATGAAAAAGTTTGGGCACCCCTATTAATCTTAAGCTTAATGTTTTATAAAAATTGGTGTTTTTGCAACTGCTATTTCAGTTTGATATATGTAATAACTGTTGGACACAGTAATGTTTCTGCCTTGAATTGAGGTTTATTGTACTAACAGAAAATGTGCAATCTGCATTCAAACAAAATTTGACAGGTGCATAAGTATGGGCACCCTTATCATTTTCTTGTTTTAAATACTCCTACCTACTTTTTACTGACTTACTAAAGCACTTTTTTTGGTTTTGTAATCTCATTGAGCTTTGAACTTCATAGCCAGGTGTATGCAATCATGAGAAAAGCTACTTAAAGTGGCCACTTGCAAGTTGTTCTCCTGTTTGAATCGCCTCTGAAGAGTGGCATCATGGACTCCTCAAAACAACTGTCAAATGATCTGAAAACAAAGATTATTCAACATAGTTGTTCAGGGGAAGGATACAAAAAGCTGTCTCAGAGATTTAACCTGTCAGTTTCCACTGTGAGGAACATAGTAAGGAAATGGAAGAACACAGGGACAGTTCTTGTTAAGGCCAGAAGTGGCAGGCCAAGAAAAACATCAGAAAGGCAGAGTAGAAGAATGGTGAGATCAGTCAAGGACAATCCTCAGACCACCTCCAGAGAGCTGCAGCATCAACTTGCTGCAGATGGTGTCACTGTGCATCGGTCAACTATACAACGCACTTTGCACAAGGAGAAGCTGTATGGGAGAGTGATGCGAAAGAAGCCGTTTCTGCAAGCACGCCACAAACAGAGTCGGCTGAGATATGCAAAAGCACATTTGGAGAAGCCAATTTCTTTTTGGAAGAAGGTCCTGTGGACTGATGAAACCAAGATTGAGTTGTTTGGTCATAAAAAAAGGCGTTATGCATGGTGGCAAAAAAACATAGCATTCCAAAAAAAACACTTGCTACCCACAGTAAAATTTGGTGGAGGTTCCATCATGCTTTGGGGCTGTGTGGCCAATGCCAGCACTGGGAATCTTGTTAAAGTTGAGGGACGCATGGATTCCACTCAGTATCAGCAGATTCTTGACAATAATGTTCAAGAATCAGTGATAAAGTTGAAGTTACGCAGGGGATGGATCTTTCAGCAAGACAATGATCCAAAACACCGCTCCAAATCTACTCAGGCATTCATGCAGAGGAACAATTACAATGTTCTGGAAAGGCCATCCCAGTCCCCAGACCTGAATATCATTGAACATCTGTGGGATCATTTGAAGAGGGCTGTCCATGCTCGGCGACCATCAAACTTAACTCTACTGGAATTGTTTTGTAAAGAGGAATGGTCAAAAATACCTTCATCCAGGATCCAGGAACTCATTAAAAGCTACAGGAAGCGACTAGAGGCTGTTATTTTTGCAAAAGGAGGATCTACTAAATATTAATGTCACTTTTCTGGTGAGGTGCCCATACTTATGCACCTGTGAAATTTTGTTTGAATGCAGATTGCACATTTTCTGTTAGTACAATAAACCTCATTTCAAGGCAGAAACATTACTGTGTCCAACAGTTATTACATAGATCAAACTGAAATAGCTGTTGCAAAAACACCAATTTTTATAAAACATTAAGCTTAAGATTAATAGGGGTGCCCAAACTTTTTCATATGACTGTATAAGAAGTGCAGATAATGATGGTATTGTAATCGTATTACTGACTGTTCTGTGCGCAATACAATGCTGGTCAGGGGGTCTTCACATCGCATTAAAGACAGCCGATCAGCTTGTATATAGCGTGTATATAGCTGACCAGCGATAGTTTATCAGCCGCAATTGGCAGGTGTAAATGCATCTTAGGCCAAGTTCACACGTTCAGTATTTGGTCAGTATTCTACATCAGTATTTGTAAGTCAAAACCAGGAGTGGAACAATCAGAGGAAAAGTATAATAGAAACACGTCACCACTTCTGTATTTATCACCCACTCCTGGTTTTGGCTTACAAATACTGAGGTAAAATACTCACCAAATACTGAACGTGTCCTTAAGGGAAGATTCAGACAATCATATAACTCGGACGGGGATCGTAATGCAATGGTCGGACTGGATGGCGGCTTTCCCGACCCGAGCGCATGTATTTCTATGCAGAGGTCACGCTCGGTTGGGTAGAGCGCATGCCAGTCCGAGCATTGCATTATGATCCTTGTCTGAGTTATTCGGCCGTCTGAATCTTCCCTAAGGCTGAAGGAAGACTACAAAGAGGTCCAAGCATCTAAGTGCATTACACAGATAGTCCACTGATTTCCATAGGCAGTGTGTAATGCTTTACTTCCCCTGTGGTGGCGCTGCAGGTTCTTCCACAGATTGCAGCTGACTGCTAGGGATCAAAACAGCAGAACAATCTGTGATTACTGTATCACAGGAAGAGGTTCTCTGTAGTGGCGGCCCTGTTACATGTAGCACATACAACACAGGATCCACCATCAGCAATAGCTGTGACTGAGCTCAATGGAAAGGGGCTGTCAAAGAAGCTGTCCACTACTTGGACAACTCCTTGTCATCCCCCACGCTTGGCCCCGATAAAATAAAAAAGCCTATACTCCCCTCCCGAGCTGGTGCCGTTCCAGCGGTATCAGCACTCACGGTTTCGGGGCTCTTGTGCTGTTGTGACACGTGACCCCGGCACCCAATCAGCGAAGACATCACCGTCCCCGCTTCCTGTCGAATTGAACAAGAAGAGGAAGTCAGATAAGCTACAGCCCGGACTTCCTCATGTTCGATTTGCTGGAAGGCGGGGACAGTGACGCCAGCGCTGTTTGGCAGAACAACCGTATGGGAGCCCTGGGACCGCGAGTGCTGTCACCGCTGGAACGGGGCCGGCAAGGGAGGTGAGTATACGTTTTTTTATTTTATCGGGGCCAAACACTTAGATGAACAAGGGGTTGTCCTAATAGTGGACAACCCCTTTAATTAAAGGAGTTGTCCACTACTTTCACATTGATGCCCTATCCGTAGAATACAGCATCAATGTATGATTGGCCGGGGTCCCGCATGCAGCACCCCCGACAGCCAGAAGTCCTTACCTGCACTGCTTGGCCGTAAAGTTGCAGTGGCCGGCGCTTGTTATTGCACATCCGCCTCCTATTCAATTCAATGGGAGGTGGATGTGCAGTACCCCGCAGCGGCCACTACAGATAGACGGCCAAGCACCGCAGGTAAGGACTTCCAGTCGCGGCACCGATGACAGCTGATCGTCGGGAAATGTGAAAGTAGTGGACAACTCCTTTAATGGGTTGGCCATAGCTTCTTTTTTGCATGTAAATGCATCTATTTGAGGCTAAATCATTTTGCAATTGGGTTTCATTACAAATTTTGCAGTCTGGCTTTTAATCCACTATTTTCTTTTGCTGCACAGTCAACTTTGATGTGGTCTGTTAACATAAATTATCAAATGGAGGAGTTCAGAAAAGAGAGTTACAAGCTCCCATTATTCAATGTGAATGAGCTCGCTAACAGATTCTCAATTTAAAAAGGTTGTCCACTTCTAGGACGACCCCTTCTCAATCAGAATGTTTGCTCCCGTTAAAATAAAAACAGCCCTGCGCCCAATCCGTGCCGGCATGACTGTCCTCGCCTTCAGATGAATAGATAATTAAGACTTCAGGGCTGCGGCTGCCCTCTCACCTCCTCTTGATTACTTATACATCCGAAGATGGGGACAGAGGCTGTCGAAGGTAAATTTTGTAAAATTTTTAATGAAACCCAATTACAAGTCATTTTTAGGCCCAAATACATATATTTACATTAAAAAGATAAGTTGTCCCCAAAGGTGGACAACCCCTATAAGAGAGCTTACTGAAAGAAGCCCTCCCATGAACATTTCTTCCTTTAAATCTGTGTATATAGTGTAGTGTAGTGTCAGTGTATTAATATACTCACCTACCACCATCTTCAGCGCCGATCTTCTCCTCTTCTCAGTGATGTCACCACTCTGCAGACTCTCTAGGACACGCTGTGCTCCGCGTGACCCGGAAGAGGCTTTTTTAGTGTAAGTCTATGAAGTGTCAGTACAAGGCTGTATAGACTTACATTGTAAAAGAGACTTCTGGGTCACACAGAGCATAGTGTGACCCGAGAGTCTGAAGAGCGGTGACGTCACTGAGAAGAGGAGCAAAACGGCGCTGGATCACAGAGGAGGTGGAGGTAAGTGAGTATATTAAAACACTAACACTACAGCACATAAACAAGTTAAGTGAAATGCCAATTCTTTAATGCCCAGGAATTTTTTTTCATAAAAGGGGCTTTTAAACATTTTAATATTAATAACCTATCTCCAAGATAAATGATTGATATCTGCTCAGTGGGGGTCTGACTATTTCTACTGACTTAGGAACAGGCCGTAAATGGTACTGCTGCTCTCTCCCTATCAGAAGACTTGGAGAACAGTGCAATATTCAGGGCTGTGCTAGTTCTTGAGACCCCTTCAGCCAGCTGATCTGTGGGGGTTCCCGGGATATGGACCCATGCAGAGTCAACATAAAGATGATTGAGAGACAACTTACCCCACTGCCAATGTGCCCAGTAAGCAGGAGAGACCCGATCACAATCAACAAAGTGCCAATTAAGAACAGAATGGTGGCCAAAGCAATGGCTTTGTATGGAATTTTTGGAGGGCTTCTCTTAAACTGTAAAAAAAAATAAAAATTGTGTTTAGTAATCACGGACCCTCTGCCCTGGTAATCTTACAGATCAGAACAAGCGGGAGATGCATGACAGTCATTGGCGTTATCACACTACTGGAGTTGTCATCATAAGTCAGACAGGGGAATCGGGTTGTCCTGTATCGTTCCCCTCAGTGCTCCCTATGACTGTACAGCTTCCAAGTCTTCTCAGCCACAGCTTCTATCTGAATTTGTCTGTAGATTTCGCTGTTTATCTTGGCTAATGGCTGGTTTTTCTTGGCACTGGTAATATTTCTACTTGTCTGTAGCCGTATTGTACATAATTAGCCGCTTGCGCCATCTAGTGGTAATAGGGTAGCACTACAATCAAAATGACGTGGGAGGATGAAGACCTGAGAGACTGGACAGGCTGAGGCCTCTCCTACCACTCATTTTCCCCCAAAAAATAGAGGGGCTACTTCCAACATGTCGATCCTTGTGTCCCCCAATGTTAGGAGAGAATATGGCTAAGATCTGTGAACCTGTTAGAAATTGAAGGGATCGACCAAGAAATATCGGATATGAATGGTCAGCTACCTGGTGACGTCCACTGGAGTAACATCTATACAACCAAAGATACCTTACACCTGTGGGCGATACGGGATTGTGCTAAATAATGGAAAATTTTTATTAATTATTGCAATAAAAAAGGGGATAATATGGAGGGGACAAATTTATTATATCTTTGTGCGTACAATAAATCATATCAGCTATAAAATGTGACACCTCAGTAAGGGATCACATCATTTCATTCATGATTGCTGAGGGACCGACCTCTGGGACACCCCACTAATCCTGCTGCTCTCACTTCATCCAGATGTCAGTTACGTCTGTGGGAGAGTGAATCCATCGCTGATTGGCCGCAGGGATCGTGTGACATAATGTCAAGTGATCCCTGCAAGAGTCAGTGTCCACACTGCTGCAACGGCGCGGGCACAGGAGGTGAGAATACGTGTTAATAATTGACAAGGGGGACACATCGGGATTGAGAAGGGGTTGTCCGAGTAGTGGACAATCCCTTTATTCTTGTTATTTGTGGGGGTCTCAGAGCAATGTACCATCATTTAGTAAGATGAGATAACCCTTTACAGAGGCTTGGTGACAATAATGTGATGATTAGTTGTGTAGTCTCTTACCTGAAGGTCAATGTAACCGTCATCGGTATCGGAAAGCTTGGAGTACTTCACCTTGCTGTTCGGCATGGTGGCAGCATTGCTGCGTGAGGGCATCATAGCATATATCGCTTGGTAGACACCAAAGAGAACCTAAATGCTAAGAAAACATGAAGACAAAATATATGTAACAACTCATCTCTTGTTAAGAGGAGTTGAGAAAATGGAGGATGCTCCATCCGATGCTGGATGTACGAAGCTTTTCTTTAAAGGGGGTATTCCCATCTCCAAGATTCTATCCCAGTATGTAGTAGGTGTAATAATAATACTATTAGCAAATACCTCCAATTAGAAATGTAGTTCTTCTGATTCACTGTCTCTTTCCTCAGGTGCAGGCCCTTAGGTATCCATGGTTATGACCACTAGATAACTTGCTATATCAGTGGTGGTAACCATGGATATCTAAAGTCCTGCAATGCCTGCACATGAGGAAAGAGACATAGAGAATCAGAAGAACTATACTACATTTCAAATTGGAGGCATTTGCTAATAGTATTATTATTACACCTACTACATATTGGGATAGGATCTTGGAGATGAGAATACGTATGACATCACTATCGGCGTTTAACACTTTGTCCTCATGCCCTGCTACCACATATGGACTCCAGGGCCAGAGTGAAGAGCTGCTGTGGCTGACCCCGTGTGCCCAGGCATTGCACCAAGAATGATCAGCATGTAATGTGCAGGATCTTCCAAGGTGCAGGAGGCTAAAATGTTGCGTCCTGTGATCACCATTGGTCTGTCGTTATTAACCATTGGGTATCAGGTGATGGCGGCCGTGGGCTCTGAGAGATGTATAAATGATTTGTTTAGAAAGTCAAGCAGCATAGACGATTTCTTACACTGTCTAACCAGAGATACACCAAAGTGTACAATGCCCTGTAATTTTGCCCACACAGGGTCCGCGCTGAAGATGAATATATTCAGTGCCAAGGACACAATACAAAGCTGAACAAGTGCAGCACTGAGCCGTATTACAGCTGGAATCTCAGAGCCTTTAGGCTATGTTCACACGTGTTTTTTTAATGCAATTTTTCAGCTGCGTTTTACACTACCAGCAAAGTCAACAAGATTTCGGAAATCTCATGCACACACATTGTTTTGTTTTTCCTGACTGATTTGGAAAACTGCTGCGTTTTTGCAAACTGCAGCATATCACTTCTTTCAGCGTTTTTGCAGCGTGTTTTCGCACATAGAAAGCAATGGGTAAGTGCAAAAACGCAGCAAAAAACGCAGGTATCAGGTTTTGCTGCATTTTTGGTGCCAAAACTTGAGGAAGTTGAATTAGGTTATTTTTTTCTGCACTAAACTTTATCAGCATGCACAAGAGACAAAATGATTACGGACAAAACTGCAGTAAAAAAAAACGCAGCAAAAACTCAAGTAAAACCTGCTTTTTTGATGCTGCTTCTTTACTGCCAAGAAAGCAGGTTGCCTGAGGGGGAAAAACGCATTAAAAACGCAACGTGTGAACATAACCTTACGGTGCAGGATAGAATGCAGATTTTTCCAGCAGAACGTCTGTTACGTACTATAGCAGCTCCATTGTGGATGACATTGTAACATATCTAGCCACACGCTGCATAAGAATCAGAAACAGAACTGTGGTGCAGATTGTCAAGAATATCAATGTATGGGATCGTACCCCTTTGTAATTAAGCTTATAGCTGTTGTGCAAAGAAATTGGCAACAAAAACAACAGGATTTGGTGCAATTCTCGCTGCTGCGACTATTCAGTAACTTTCATTCATTAGTTCGTTCATTGAGTGTTTATTGTGTTTTTGATGCTGCGTTTTTTTTTATCTCTTGTTGTTGTGTCAAGCTGCTTTGTGTTTGATACTTCCAGGTATTTGGCTTTGGTAATAATTTATTGATACAGTCATGTGCGGATTACATGAGTTTTTTTGTGTGTTTCCATCATGGAAATGCATGAGCATTTTTTACCTGTGAATTTTCTGCATCTAGTACAAGTCTATGGGGAAAATGTGTGCCCCGCCTAGTAGTAAAGTGGTTGTCTACCCTCAGAGACATTTTTTTTTACTTAAACGAACGCAATTGGGGCTGAAAATCATTATTACAATTGTGATTCTCACTTTTCCTCAATGGTCTGATGGGGAGTTTTTATCTCTTATCCGTTCTTTTCTCCTCAGATGATTTCTGACACCAAAGTTGAATGTGCAGATAACCAACGAGCCAAACTGAGACTTTTTTTTTCCTTTTTTTTTTTACGAAACCCAACTGCCAAAATTAATTTAGTCCTGAATATATGCATTTAAGAAAAAAAAATATCCCCAAAGGTGAACAACCCCTTTAAATAGCAGCCATTTAATTCAAAAGACAAATATCTCATACTTGAGCAAGGGGACAGGCAGTTTGCAATTGCCCCCCTGGCTACTGGAATGGAAAAGCCCCTTTAAAATAGAGAAACAGGAGAGAGGGTTAGGGAGCGGCAACGTTAAATCCAAACAGGGTGAAGATAACCCACTGAAGGGTGCCAGTCCCGCTGGTGAGCACAGCCATATGAAGAACAAGAAAAGGAGAAAATTGGCAGTCCAACGGGTAAAATATGAAAAAACTCTACTGGATCATTTAAAAATAGGGAAAAATGTAAAATTCTTAAGCGTTTCTGGCGCTAGGGTTGTGCCCTTAGCCATAGCACTATGGCTAAGGGCACAACCTTAGCGCCAGAAAAGCGTAAGAATTCAATATTTTTCCAAATTTTTAAATGATCCAATAGTTTTTTCATATTTTACCTGTTGGACTGCCAATTTTCTCCTTTTCTTTTTCCCATTAAAATGGTCTTTCTATCCCATAAAATTATGGCATATCACTAGGATATATCATTACGTCATGACCTATGGGGTCACTCTTGGGCTCTGCGTCCAGGCTGTGCAAAGAACTGCACCATGGCCAATTCAATGGGGCTGCAGTGCTGCGCACAGATGGGAGGTCAGGGGGTGGTGCTGCGCACAGACGGGCGGTCAGGGGGTGGTGCTGCGCACAGACGGGCGGTCAGGGGGTGGTGCTGCGCACAGACGGGCGGTCAGGGGGTGGTGCTGCGCACAGACAGGTGGTCAGGGGGTGGTGCTGCGCACAGACGGCCGGTCAGGGGGTGGTGCTGCGCACAGACGGCCGGTCAGGGGGTGGTGCTGCGCAAAGACGGCCGGTCAGGGGGTGGTGCTGCGCACAGACGGCCGGTCAGGGGGGTGGTGCTGCGCACAGACGGCCGGTCAGGGGGGTGGTGCTGCGCACAGACGGCCGGTCAGGGGGGTGGTGCTGCGCACAGACGGCCGGTCAGGGGGGTGGTGCTGCGCACAGACGGGCGGTCAGGGGGGTGGTGCTGCGCACAGACGGGCGGTCAGGGGGGTGGTGCTGCGCACAGACGGGCGGTCAGGGGGTGGTGCTGCGCACAGACGGGCGGTCAGGGGGTGGTGCTGCGCACAGACGGGCGGTCAGGGGGTGGTGCTGCGCACAGACGGGCGGTCAGGGGGTGGTGCTGCGCACAGACGGGCGGTCAGGGGGTGGTGGTGCTATGCAAGGGGGAATTAGAGGGAGACACCGCTTCACCTTCCTCCTTAGAATCTTTGGGGTCTCAGATGTCAGACCTAGCTGTCATACAGTAACAGCCTAGCCCGGCAGTGTACATCACTTTTTAGCCTCCTCATCACACATGCAGCAGTCAGGCGTGGAGGACTAGACCTGCTATGTACAGATGTGCGATACAGCTGTGATCAATAGGATTTACTGGTCGCCCTGACCGCTACAAGAATGGCTGATAACAGAGAACAATAGCCGGCAATGACCAGAGATGTTATTAGGCCCCTTGCCTGTACCACCAGTAGGTAGCATTGCCCCCGGGCACTGAGGTGTGGGCTGCAGGCACTGACATGGCTCCTCCATAGACCGCACTGTACAGGCAGGTGACTACGGAGCCCCGCAGAGGACACACAGGCCGGGCTCAGTGCTGCTCTCCCACAATCCAATCTACCTGATTCGTGAGACCATAGTGCGGCTGCAAACCTCCGGGTTATAGTGCTGTGACAGGAAGTGACGTCATCAGTCACGTGTGTATGAGGAGCTGCTGGGATTGGTGCAGAGTCGAACTTGGATTTTCTGTGTCTGTCAGTTTCACTAAGCTTTATTAGCAGCTTTATTAGTATGCACAGTGCAGATATGGTGCACAGGAGCCGCGCATTCTCGCCATTGTCCCACAGCATCACCCTGGCGTTCCTTTTGCCAAGGAACAAAATATTTTTGAAAGGGGTTTTCCGCTCTAAAATGACAACTCTGCAGCCAGACTATGTGATGCGCCGCGTGCTCTGAGGAGTCGCTGGTGTCAGGGCCGGGAACGACAGTCACGTGACTGCAATAATGTGCTATGCTTACTCCTGGCGACTAGACTGCTACTGCGGCGCTCAGTACAGGTGAGGCCGAGAACAGTCTATAGTGGGGTTCTGCCCGGGAATATGCATAGTGCATAACTGCAGTCACGTGACCGCCAGTCCTGACCCCGGAGAATCCTCACAGAGCGCGGTGCGTCACATAGAGAGACTACTGACGTCATTCTGCACTGGACAAACCCTTTAAGTCCTCAATCTACACAGAACATGGCAGTGTTATTGCACAGGAAATACGTCACTAGGGTCCAATAAGTTATAAATTAACCCATAAGTATTTAATGGGAACTTATCACTTTTTTTTTTTTACATCTCTTGAACTCTTCCCATCACATTTTATAGTGAGCAGGTGGGGTTCCTACAATCCTTTTATACCCCCATAGGTGCCCTGCATAACTCCGAAAAATTCCTGTGCTGCAGGCAAATTGCACAAAGAGACAGAGTCGCTGGACCGCGCCCATCAGCGCCTCAATGCCGGCAAACACTATTTGATGGGCAAAGTTAATAAGGGGAAAATCCTGTGACAAGATCCCTTTAAACTCTTAGTGACGGAGCTAATTTTGACCTTACAGAAGTTCTCCACTACTGGAACAACCCCTAAACTAAATGTTTGGCCCCCATAAAATAATAAAGCCTCTCGTGCTGGCGGCACTATCGGTCCCGGAGCTCTCATTCGGTTGTTGTGACACATGAGCCCGACGCCCCATAAAGCGCTGGTGTCATTGGCCCTGCCTCCCATTAAATTGAGCAAGAAGAGGAAGTCAGATCAGCAGCAGTCCTGACTTCCTCTTCATGTTCGATTTGTCCGAAGGCGGGGAGAGGGACTGTGATTGAGCACCAGGGTCACGTGTCACAACAACCGCACGAGTGCCGACACCGCTGGAACGGTGTCAGCACGGAAGGTGAGTATAAGCTTTTAATTTTATTGGGGCCCAACATTTAGATCAAGAAGGGGTTGTCCCAATATTGGACAACCCCTTTAATGACCAGGCCAAATTTTACAATTCTGACCACTGTCACTACTCTGGAACGCTTAAACATATTGCACAGATTCTGAGATAGTTTTTTCGTGACATATTATCCTTCATGATAGTGGTAAATTTTGGTCAATATGATTTGCGTTTATATATGAAAAGTTTGAAAGTTTGACAAAAAAATGTGAAAATTTTGCTAATTTTAAACTTCAAATTTTTCTGCCCTTAGATCAGAGAGATATGCAACACAAAATAATTATTAAATAACATTTTCCACATGTCTAATTTACATCTGCATCATTTCTTAAACATATTTTTTTTTGTTAGGATGTCAGAAGGGTTAAAAGTTGAGCAGCGATTTCTCATTTTTTCAACAAATTTACAAAACCCGTTTCTTTAGGGACCTAATCAGATATAAATGGATTTTGCAGGGCCTATATATTGGAAATTTCCCAAAAGTGATACCATTTTAAAAACCGCACCTCTCAAATACTTCAAAACTGTCGGCAGGAAATTTTTTAACCCTTCAGTTGCTACGCAGGAATTAATGCAAAAAAAATATTAAAATTTTAAATTTCTCACTTTTGCAACAGGCAGCACCAAAAAGTGGACACCACCGTTTGTTACCCACTTTCTTACGAGCGCGATGATACCCCACATGTAGTCAAAAAGTTCTGTTTGGACAAACGGCAGAGCCCAGAGTGGAAGGAGCAATGTTTGAATTTTGGACACAAATTTGTCTGAAAGAGATGGCAGGCGACATGTTACATTTTCAGGGCCCCTAAGGTGCCTAAACAGCAGAAATCCCCACAAGTGACCACATTTTGGAAACTACACCCATCAAGGATCCAGGGGTATAGAGAGCATTTTGAACCCAAAGGTACTACTCAGAATTTTGTAACTTAGGTCATCATATTGAAAATATGCGTATGGCAGGCAATCCCCGCGTTTTTTTTGGGCTAACAGCTGTGAAACATGCGGAGCGGGAGCTCGAGCACCCACAATACTCTGTGTATACCTGATGCAAACTCGAGTAGCGAGCACTGTGCGCCAGGGCCGGCGTCAGCACCTTGTGCACCCGGGCAAGTGCCGGGGCCCTGAGCAGACGGGGGGGCCCACTCACCATCGGGCACCCCGGCGTGCTATGGACGTGTGAGCAGTGCAGTGCTGGTGTCAGCGCCTGCTCCCCCCTACTTACCTCTCCCCGTGCCTCCACAGCAGCTCCGGTCTCTTCCGCGGCTACTGCACTGTGACGCCTCAGGTCAGAAGGCGCGGTGACGTCTTTACACCGTGCTCTCTCCTGAGCCGTCACAGGCAGTGCAGAGCGGGAAGACGCTGGCGCCGGTGAGGGGTCCGGAGCAGCGGCAGCAGGTCAGAAGTGAGGTGAGTATTTGATTTTTTTTTTTATGTATGGAGGCATGGAGCATTATATGGTGGGGGGAACAAGTGACTTCCTGCATGGGGCATTATATGGGGGGGAACAATTGACATCCTGCATGGGGCATTATATGAGGGGGGGTGACATGCTGCATTATATGGGGGGGAGATGACATGCTGCATGGGGCATTATATGGGGGAGAGGTGACATCTTGCATGAGGCATTATATGGGGTGGGTGACATCCTGCATGGGGCATTATATGGGGGAGGGAGGTGACATCCTGCATGGGGCATTATTTTGGGGGGGAGAGGTGACATCCTCCATGGGGCATGGGGGGAGAGGTGACATCCGGCATGGGGCATTATATGGGGGGAGAGGTGACATCCTGCATGGGGCATTATATGGGGGGAGAGGTGACATCTTGCATGGGGCATTATATGGGGGGGGGAGCGGTGACATCCTGCTTGGGGCATTATATGGGGGGGGAGAGGTGACATCCTGCATGGGGCATTATATGGGGGGGAGAGGTGACATCCTGCATGGGGCATTATATGGGGGGGTGACATCCTGCATGGGGCATTATATGGGGGGGGGTGACATCCTGCATTGGGCATTATATGGGGGAGAGGTGACATCCTGCATGGGGCATTCTATGGGGGGGGGAGGTGACATCCTGCATGGGGCATTCTATGGGGGGGAGGCGACATCCTGCATGGGGCATTATATGGGGGGGAGAGGTGACATCCTGCATGGGGCATTATAAGGGGGGGTGACATCCTGCATGGGGCATTATATGGGGGCCAGTATCCTGTATGGAGCAATATATGGTGCCCATAATACTGTATGGAGGACTATACTGTCCGGTCTGCACTGTGCACCGCGAGGATTCGGCGGTTTCTGAGCTATTGTAGAATTTAAAATAGATATCACTCGTGTAATGTAAGAAGTGAAATATTCGGCATATATTTCTCTGCGGTATCTGTGCATCATGAATCATGGTATGTATTAAAGGGGCCACTGAGACTCTTTCGCCCGGGGCCCAGAAAAACCTGGAGCCGACCCTGCTATGCGCTCATCACTAGTCGTCATATCGTCATCTTTTTTTTTTTCTCCTGAAAAACCTCCAACCTTAAGCCCAATCTTAACCCTAAGCCGAAACCCAAAGAATGAAAGAAATAAAATATATATTTTTTATCTTACAAAGGGGATGATTTAATTAATGGCTTTTGATCACTGTGATCAGAAATAATGATTTTTTTAAATAAATAACTTATTTGGTATCGTCATGTCTGAAAAAGTCTGGTTTATAAAAAAAAATAAAAATATTTCAACCGTTCATTAAACTGCAAAAAAAAAATAAAAAATTAGAGGGCCAGAACTGTCATTTTTCGGTTAGCACACTTCCCCAACAAAATAATAAAAAACAATGTATGTATCCCAAAATGGTATTAAAAAATATCAGCTTGGGGCATAAAAACCAAGTCCTCACACAGCTCCATGGATGCTGCTGCGAGTGTGACCCAAGTGTCAGTGCTCTGATTGTCTTGCATGAGAGCATCGCAGCGCAGGTGAAAGTAATTTCTCCATCTCCTCCATTGCTTGTCTTGGCGTATATCAGGCTGCACTGGGCCAACATCTGAGTGCAGTCTAATACAGAGGAAGGCAGGGAAAAAAACTGTACTGCCAGGTCACAAAAGAATGGCTTCTGGAGACTAGGGCACAGCAGGATTTTTCTTCCCAAGTTCCCTTAATTGCTCATAAAAGACAGCCCCCAAAAAGATGCCATGTAAGCTTTAAAAACAGCATAAGAAGGGACATATGGTATCAACATGATACATGCTCTGACATGCTGGACATCCAGGAATGTTTTCCTGTGTATCTCACTTCCATACATTACCACTTTATTTGTACTTCTGTTTGGGTCCTTTAGACTTTCACTTACTAATTAATTTATTTTTTATTTATTTTACTCACTTATATAGCACCATTAATTCCACAACACTTTACAGACATTATGGACACTGTCCCCATCGGGGCTCACAATCTAAATTCCCTATCATTATGTCTTTGGAATGTGGGAAGAAACTGGAGACCTGGGAGGAAACCCACGCAAACACGGGGAGAACATACAAACTCCTTTCAGATGTTGTCCTTGGTGGGATTTGAACCCAGGACCCCAAGTGCTGCAAAGCAACAGTGCTAACCACTGAGCCACCATGCTGCCCTACATAGAATTTGTTTTTTTTCACCACTGCACTTAAAATTATTGTTTTTTTTTATTTTGGTACACTATGTGGTTAAGTATGTGGTAAAGTGAACTAGTCTGGAGAAAATAAAATAAAGCCCTCATGGCTATGTTGTAGAAAATTAGTTATGACTATTTGAAGAAGGCAAGAAAAAAAAAATATGGAAAGCTTTACGGCCGCGTTAGTAAGATGCTAAAAGGGAATAGAATATGCCTGTACAATGGGGCGCAGCACATCATTATCAGCACTGACAACTAGCCACCTGAAAACATGACGGATGGGCGCACCACTGATCTGTTATTAACCCATCATGACAGACATAGTAAAAAGTAACACATCTATATACAGCAGACAACACCTATATACAGCAGATCATTTCACAGCTCACTTTCACATCCCTTCGTCCTTTATAGGAACATGCTAAAATTACAGCATCCATGTTCCCTTGGAAGAGGTTTCATTGAATTTAAAGAGGACCTGTCACTTCAGAATGAGCTTGTGGGTCATCATGTAACACTATCTGGCCAATATAACTTGTAGCCTACATTTTCCCCACTTTCCCTCCTCTACAGGATCTTTAGTTTTCAGTAATGTGATTTAGTGTGAGAAGCCTAGCTGCTGTTTTCCTTATACGTCTATGGAGCACACGTCCAGAAGAGAAGCATAAAGGATTATACAGCAGTAGTGATCAGTGTAGGTGGGTATTATACAGACAATTAGGGACCATGTCTTATTGCATTTCCACTTTTCTGGCAAGAATATCTTTAAACTTGTTTTTTTGACAGACTCCGTTTGTGTTTTGTTTTTTTATTCTTGTGGTTTAGTAATCTGATTTTTTTGATCAATGGAGTTTTTTTTAGATGTTTTACAGATTTATGAAATGTGCCTTTAAAATAAAACATGTGTAAATATTCTTTATACCCATTAGTCTAATTGGTTTTTTTTTCTGAGGGTACTTTACTTTGAGACTCGCATGCATTCATGTTTTAGTAATTTAATAAAATATGTACTTTAATTTGGAAATGTCTCACTCCATTCACTAGAACTGAGGCGGCACTCAGTTTTGTATTTGTAGGTTGATTGATTTGGGAGAGTGTTTCCAGTCACTTTGGTGGATCTAACACAGGCTTTCCTCTCCATTTTATTTATTTAATATAATAAAAAAAAAGTTGCAAAATCCACTGCAAATGTACTTCAGCCCCACCCTGTACGAACTTTATAGGTACACTACTTATTTTGCAAAACATGCATTTTTCCACTAAAACTTTACAAAACCAATTAAACAGAAAAAAGACAATTATAGGCTTCGCAAAAAAATTAGCCATTTTTGATGAATTTGGCACATTTTTTTTTGTCCAAAACTAGAAGAAAAAAAAAACCCATAAATGATAAATCAGACAGACCATTTTGTACAAAATGTTTCTGTAGTAAAAACTTTGATATATTGGCCCCGATTCATCAATTTCCACCAGATTTCTGAAATAAAAGTAATGCTGCTGCTGATATTAAATAAATGCGCAATCCATATAGCATTGTACATACAGCAGGTACGCAAAGTATTCAGACCCCTTTAAATTTGTCACTCTTTCATTGCAGCCATTTGGTAAATTCTAAAAAGTTCATTTTTTTCTCATTAATGTACACTCTGCACCCCATCTTGACTGAAAAAAAAACAGAAATGTAGAAATTTTTGCAAATTTATTAAAAAAGAAAAACTGAAATATCACATGGTCATAAGTATTCAGACCCTTTGCTCAGACACTCATATTTAAGTCACATGCTGTCCATTTCCTTGTGATCCTCCTTGAAATGGTTCTACTCCTTCATTGGAGTCCAGCTGTGTTTAATTAAACTGATAGGACTTGATTTGGAAAGGCACACACCTGTCTATATAGGACCTCACAGCTCACAGTGCATGTCAGACCAAATGAGAACTATGAGCTCAAAGGAACTGGCCAAGGAGCTCAGAGACAGAATTGTGGCAAGGCACAGATCTGGCCAAGGTTCTAAAAGAATTTCTGCAATACTCAAGGTTCCTAAGAGCACAGTGACCTCCATAATCCTTAAATGGAAGAACTTTGAGACCACCATAAGTCTTCCTAGACCTGGCCATCCAGCCAAACTGAGCAATCGTGGGAGAAGAGCCTTGGTGAGAGAGGTAAAGAAGAACCCCCAAGATCACTGTGGCTGAGCTCCAGAGATGCAGTAGGGAGATGGAAGAAAGTTCTACAAAGTCAACTATCACTGCAGCCCTTCACCAGTCGGGCCTCTATTGCAGAGTGGCCCGACAGAGGCCTCTCCTCAGTGCAAGACATATGAAAGCCCGCATAGAGTTTTCTTAAAAACATATGAAGGACTCCCAGACTATGAGAAGGTGGGCATTAGACCTACCGGTAATGGGATTTCCAGGAGTCCCTCATGACAGCACCCTCAGGAGGACATCCTTCATATCTCTGATAGGGACAGGAAACACAGAAGAGTTTAAAAGCCCCCCCTCCACCCATACCTTCAGTGATTTTCCAAGTACCACACCACGATGGATGCAATGCTCTTTTATTTAGCTTCCTTCTATCTATGTTAACATCACACAGCAGAATGGACTATAAGGGAGGGAATATAATACTTGCTGTCATGAGGGACTCCTGGAAATCCCATTACCGGTAGGTTTAATGCCCACCTTCCAGGACGTCCCTCCTGACAGCACCCTCAGGAGATTACCAGAGTATATATTCAGGGAGGGATTATAGTTTGGAGGACCTTCCTTCCGAAGCCATTTTCTGGTTAGACAGAATGTCCATCTTATAGTGTTTGCAAAAGGTGTTTAAACTTGTCCATGTTGCAGCTCTACATATTTGGTCCATAGATGCACCTGCTCGTTCTCCCCATGATGTGGCCATTTCACGGGTAGAATGGGCTCTGATATTACCTGGAGGGGGTTTCCCCTCTGAAGAATAGGCTAGATGTATCACGGATGTGACCCATCTTGCCAGAGTCATTTTTGAAGCCTTTCCCTTTGTTTTTACCTGCAAACTGTACAAACAGGTTAGAGTCAATTTGCCAGTCTTTTGTTGTTTCTAGATACTGAAGAACTACCCTCCTGACATCTAAGGAATGAAAGGGTAGTTCTTGCTCATTTCTATAGTCCTGATAGAACGAGGGTAAAACTATTTCTTGATTCATATGGAAAGGTGTTACTACCTTTGGCAACAATGCTGGATCCAGTCTGAGGATGATAGAGTCGTCCAGAATCCTTAGGTAGGGATCTTTTATTGAGAATGCTTGTATCTCCCCAATGCATCTTGCTGTGGTTATAGCCACTAGAAAAACTGTTTTGAAGGAGAGAATTTTTTCACTTGCCTCTCCAAGGGTAAGGATGTTTGCACAGATTACTTAAGACTGCAATCAAATCCCAAGGGGGGATATGAGTTTTTACTGTCGGTCTCATTCTCATTGTGGCTTTCATGAATCTCTCAATCCAAGGATGATGTGCTAGGGGGAAGTCCATAAAAGTACTTAAAGCTGCAATCTGCACCTTTAGAGTGCTAGGTCTTATACCTTTGTCAAAACCAGTCTGCAGAAATTCTAATACCTCTGGGATGTTACGACTCGAATCTTCCATTGCAGACTCCCCGTATAGTGTACAAAACTTCTTCCCTATTTTTGTGTAGATTGCTGATGTTACAGATTTCCTACTATTTTTCATTGTTGAGATTATTGCGTCTGAGAGTCCTTTGAACCTTAGGACCTTCCTTTCACAGGATCCAGGCTGAAAGTTGTACAAATTTTACGTTGGGGTGGTATAAAGGTCCTTGGAAGAGTAGATACTGTCTTTCTGGTAGAATAATTGGATCCTCCAGGGCCATCCTCTTCAGTAAAGGAAACCAGCTCCTCTTGGGCCAGAAGGGGGAGATTATTATTACCCTGGTCCGATCTTCCTGTATCTTTCTTAACACTAGTGGAATTAAGGGTAGAGGAGGAAATGCGTAAGCCAGGTCCATGTCCCACTTCTGGGACAGAGCATCTACTCCGGCTGGTCTGTCTCCTGGGTTGAAGGAGAAAAATTTTCCTGTTTTTGCGTTTTTCCGGGTGGCAAATAGATCGACTTGAGGGGAACCCGATCTGAGTTCTATGCGACGGAACTCCTCCCAATTCAGCTCCCATTCTGTTTGTTGTAAGGTTTTTCGACTGAGGAAGTCGGCCACCGAATTCTGAGACCCTTTCAGATGTATCGCTGTTATTGAAAGTACTGTTTTTTCTGCCCACTGAAAAATCTTGTTCGATAAGGCTTGCAGCTGGTGATGTCTTGGCCCCCCCTGATGTCTGCTAGGAGCTCTTTTAGGTTCGATTATCCAGGAAGGTATTGTGCGTGCCAGGTACCTTGTAGGTACTGATCTTCCACATGCGCTCCCCAGCCTCTGCTGCTTGCGTCGGTGGTAAGGGTGATGAAGGGGATCAACTTTCACATAACTCCCTTTTCCAGGTTGGTTCTTGAAGTCCACCACTTCAGAGATTTCTTTGCTGTTCCTGACAAGGTTATCTTCTTGTCCAGACTCTCTATCTTCCTGTTCCAGGATTCTAGGATCTGATGTTGAAGGGGCCTTGAATGAAATTGGCTCCACCGAACCGCAGGTATGGAGGCTGTCATCAGACCCAGGATCTTCATGCACTCTCTGATTGTCACCTTCGATTTTTTCCTGAAAGCGATTCTGTTATTGAGAGCTGTTCGTTTTTGTTCTGGAACAAAAGACATCTGTTGTTCTGAGTCCAGAAGAATCCCTAGAAAGATCTTTCTTCTTCCCAGTAACAAATCTGATTTCTCCCAGTTTATAATCCAACCTAGATTCTTCAGAACTAAAGTGGTTGAGGATAAACTGGCTCTTAATTGCTGAGGAGAGTATGCGATTAGTAGGAAATCGTCCAGGTATTGGACAATTCGAATTCCTTGTTCTCTTAGAAACGCCATAATCTCGGCTACAAGTTTGGTGAAAATGCGTGGGGCCGAGGAGAGACCAAACGGGAGGCAGCTGAACTGATAATGTATGTTCTGCCCGTCCTTCAATGCGAATCTTAGACATTTCTGGCTGTGTGGATGAATGGGTACATGATAGTAAGCCTCTGAGGTCTAACGCGCACATCACCATGTTCTCTCTGATCAGAGGAATCATGGATCTGATGGATTCCAGTTTGAATTTTTTGTACACCACTGATTTGTTTAATGACTTTAGATTTATAATAGTGCGGTAATCGTCTCCTGGCTTTTTATCGAGAACAGGTTTGAATAGTACCCCGAAAACTGTTCGGCCACTGGCACCGGTATTACGCCTGCAAGTAACAGCTTCCCGACATCTGTCCGTAATCTCTGTGGAGACTGAGCAGACGTTAGATGGAATCTCTCTTGGGGAACTTTTACCATCTCTATCTGGTACCCATCTGCAATTAACTGGAGTATCCATGGATTGCTGGATACCCCCGACCATGCTCCCATAAAATGTTGGAGTCTCCCTCCTACTCTCATGGCGTCATTGTCTACACGAGCTATTTCCCGTACCAGAAAAGGTATTCTTACTTCTACCCCCCTTTTGGTAGCTCCATCTACCCGATTTTCCCTTTCCTGTGTATTCCGATTTCTGTTGGGGATATGGTCTCCGAAAGGATGTTATTTTCCTGGGTTTTTCCTCTGGAAATCCCTTCTTTTCGTCCGAGGCCTTTTCCAGCATATCATCTAGAACAGGACCGAACACTCGGAGGCCAGAAAAGGGGATGGAGCACAATTTGTTTTTGGACTGGTTATCTCCAGACCAGGTTTTTAGCCATACTGCTCGCCTGGCTGCAGTAGATAATGCGTCATTTCTCACAGCAAACCTAATTGATTCGGCTGAGGCGTCGGCCATAAACTCTGTTGCCATTTTTAGCAGAGGGATGGAGTCTCTGATCTCCTCTCTGGAAGTTTTGTTCCTCAGATGGTCTTCCAACTGCTCCATCCAAATGATCATGGATCTTGCTACCGAGGTTGCTGCGATGTTTGTTTTAATTACCGCAGCTGCAGTTTCCCAAGTTTTCTTAAGGAGGTTGTCTGCCTTCGAGCCCATAGGGTCCTTTAGGCACGACGAGTCTTCAAAGGGGATCGATGTCTATTTTGCTACTCTAGCTATTGGGATATCAATCTTTGGGATTTCCTCCCACAGCTTGATTTCCTCTGGCTCAAAAGGCAAACGGGATCTGAAACTTCTGGGAATTACTAATTTATTCTCCACCTCCTCCCATTCCTCTAAAATCATGGCTTTAATGTGATTATTGACAGGGAATACTCTGTTCATACGGGTTCTCAACCCTCCGAACATTTCACCTTGTACTGAGGAGGGTTGGAGGGTGTCTTCCACTTTCATAGTGCTCCTTACTGCCGATAAAAGTGGTACAGTGTTTTCCCAAGAAGAGATATTTCTTCTGGGGAAACTGAAATAGATCCCTCCCTTTCATCTTGTTCAGGATCGGAGTAAACGGATAGTTCTTCCTCCTCCTCTGAGCTAGGTTCCATCTCCCACCGGGGTCTCTTTTGCCTAGGTCCGGGTTGGGAAGTTTGTGTGGGGATCATATTTGCGACTGACCTTTGGACCTCCTCTCTTATTATGGATCTTATGTCAGACATGGACCGCATGCCAGTTACTAGAGGCAGGCACTCCACTGCCCCTGTAACCGGAAATGCCGCTCACTCCTTCTCCCCTGTGCATAGGATCGCAACCAGGGCTGCAGCAGCATGGACCCAGAGCCCCCTTTGTGGCAGAAACCGGTCCACCTCGGGAGCCACCTACTCAACCGGTCAGGCTGAGGAACCCCTTGTCAGGCGGGGTGTCAGCCTCTGGACCGTGGCAGAAGGGGAGGAGTGCGAGGACCCCATCCAGATTCTCCTGCGTCTGGCTTCAGGAGCTCCTGCTCACAGGAGGTAAGATCTTCTGCGTCCTGTCTCTGATAGGGACAGGAAAAACACTGATGGTATGAGTGGAGGGGGGCCTTTTAAACTCTTGTATTTCCTGTCCCTATCAGAGATATGAAGGACGTCCTCCTGAGGGTGCTGTCAGGAGGGACATCCTGGAAATAATATTCTCTGGTCTGATGAGACAAAGATAGAACTTTTTGGTGATCATTCTAAGCAGTGTGTATGGAGAAAACCAGGCACTGCTCAGCACCTGCCCAATACAATCCCAACAGTGAAACATGGTGGTAGCAACATCATGCCATGGGAGTGTTTTTCAGCTGCAGGGACAGGACGACTGGTTGCAATTTAAGGAAACCTGAATGCGGCCAAGTACAGAGATAACCTGGATGAAAAACTCTTCCAGAGTGCTCTGAACCTCACAGTTGGCCGAATGTTCACCTTCCAACAAGTCAATGACCCTAAACACACAGCTAAAGTAACAAAGGAGTGGCTTCAGAACAACTGTGTGACCATTCTTGACTGGCTAGCCGGGGCCCTGACCTAAACCCAATTGAGCATCTTTGGAGAGACGTGAAAATGGCTGTCCATCAACGTTCACCAACCAACCTGACAGAACTGGAGAGGATCTGCAAGGAAGAATGGCAGAGGATCCCCAAATCCAGGTGTGAAAAACTTGTTGCATCATTCCCAAGACTCATGGCTGTACTAGCTCAAAAGGGCGCTTCTACTCAATACTGAGCAGAGGGTCTGAATACTTCTGACCATGTGATATTTCAGTTTTTCTTTAATAAATTAGCAAAAAATTCTACATTTGTTTTTTTTCAGTCAAGATGGGGTGCAGAGTGTACTTTAATGAGAAAAAAAAAAGAACTTTACTATTTACCAAATGATTGCAATGAAACGAAGTGAAAAATGTAAAGGGGTCTGAATACTTCCCGTACCCACTGTACATGTCCTATCTGTGGACAGCACAGTATAAAGGAGAAGCTGAGTAGGATATGTAGGTTTGTTGAAAAAGATTCAGTGTAACTTGTATTTTATTTGTTGAAATAGTGTTTATATACAGGAGTCCAGTGGGCGGTTCTACTAGTGACTGACTGCGATCCCAGTATACAGTGAAGATTGTCAGTCACTGATTAAAACCACACACTGGGATTTTAGACAGACAACAGGGAATTCAATGCACAAAATGCAATTTTTTTTCTGAAACTTCCCACCAAAAACACATCTGGATCAGCTCCATAAAATCCATCCTGCAGATAAGGTACCATTTTTAACACAACCAATCCCCTTTAACCCTTTTTAGACATTGTCAGTAATAGTACGTCTTACTGACCTTGGCCTATTGGGCCAGGGACGTACTATTACACACAATGTCATGGCACCCACACAAGCAGTGTGGGGCGATCGGTGCCGGATTTCAGCTGATTGTCACAGCTGACACCCGACCCCGGCGCTATATGCCAGGAGCGGTCCCACACCGCTCCCATCACTTTAACCCCTGAAATGCTACGATTGAAGTAGATTCCAGCATTTCTGGAGCAAGGGGAGGCAAGTGCTGCTTACTTTCCTCTGGCGTCCTGTGCCGGTTCCCTGTGGTTGTCATGGTAATCCGATGTAGTCATGACAACATCCGGGTCACCAGACAGCAGTAAGTTAGTTAGATTGCGCACTGAGCACGATCTAACTAGTGTTTGTAGGGCTGCAGCCTGCATAGCATAGAGATGCTGCTGCGGCATTTCTATGCTATGCAAGCGATCAGGGTTAAAAAAAAATGGAAGTCCCATAGTGGGACAAAGTATAAAAGTAAAAAGATTCAGAAAATTAAAAAAATAAAGTTGTAAAAAAAAATTATATTATATACACACACACATATATATATATACAAATGTATTGTACCCATAAATTCTGAAAAAAACAAAAGCAATAAAAGTACACATTTGGTATCGCCACGTCCAGAGCGACCTGACCTATAGAACGGTCCCAGAAGTTAACCCCTTTAGTGAACACTAAAAAAGAAAAAATTATATATATATATATATATATATATATATATATATATATATATATATATATATATATATATATATATATACACATATATATACACATACTTAACCCCTTAAGCCCTGGAGCATTTTTCGTTTTTGCTCCCCTTGTTCCCAGAGCCATAGAGTTTTTATTTTTTGGTCAATATGGCCATGTGAGGGCTTATTTTTTGCAGGACGAGTTGTACTTTTCAACGCCATTACTAGTTTTACCATATCCTGTACGGGAAAACGGGAAAAAAATTCCAAGTGCGGTAAAATTGCAAAAAAAGTGCAATACCACAGTTGTTTTTTATTTATTTTTTTTACCACGTTCACTGAATGCTAAAACTGACCTGCCCTTCTTATTCTACAGGTCATTACGAGTTCATAGACACCAAACATGTATAGGTTCTTTTATATTTAAGTGGTGAAAAAAAATTCCAAAATTGGCTGACGTTTTTATTGATAACATTTAGGGTAGATCCGATGTTTTGATCGCCTGTTATTGCATTTTATTGCAATTTTGCGGCGACCAAAAAACGTAATTCTGGCGTTTAGAATTTTTTTCTCGTTACGCCGTTTACCGATCGGATTAATTCTTTTTTTATATGGATAGATCGGGCAATTCTGAACGCGGCGATACCAAATATGTGTATGTGGGTTTTTTTTTTATATATTTTATTTTGAATGGGGCGAAAGGAGGGTGATTTAAACTTTTATATTTTTAAAAACTTTTTTTTTTTTACTTTTTGCATGCTTCTATAGTCTCCATAGGAGACTAGAAGCAGCAACTATCCGATCGCCTCTGCTACATACAGGGGACGAGCAGGTCCCCTGCATATAGCAGAAATGGTCCTGTGCTATGAGCGCCAACCACTAGGTGGCGCTCATAGCGACAAGATCATGACAACCACAGGCGTCTGCTGCAGACCCTGGGTTGTCATGCACGCCCATCGGCGACCCGCGATAACGTGACGGGGTCACCGGTGGGCGGGGCTTATGACGCGCTACCCGGAAGCGCGCGTTAAATGCTGCTGTCGGAGATTGACAGCAGCATTTAACATGTTGTTAACAGCCGCGGGTGGATCGCGATTCCACCCGTGGCTGTTGCGGGCACATGTCAGCTGTAAGAATCAGCTGACATATGCTCCGTTCAGTGAGGGCTCAGCGCAGCAGCCCTCACTGAACGGAGGGATCGCAAATATGCGTACTAATACGTCCCCGGTAAGTAAGGGGTTAATCATACCAAACAAAAAGCGACCAAGAAGACAAACTTAAATAAAAATGGTGTCACTTGTGTGTGTGTGTGTGGGGGGTACATCAGGGGCTCCCCAAAAGCAGCATGGCGTCCGCTAATTACTCAACAAAATTTTACATTCAAAAAGTCAAATGGCGCTCCTTCCCTTCCAAGCGCCCAAACAGTGGTTTTCCCTCACATATGGAGTATCGGTGCACTCAGGAGGAATTGCGCAAAAATTGGCCCAGTCATTAACGTGCAAACCAGCCTCAGGGGTAAAACACAATCCATGTCTTGGCCATCTCCCTGCTCCTCTTCCAAGGGCTGAGTGTAATATTTGTACCTTCGTATCCTTGCTTGTGTGTAAAGCTTTTTAGCCAAGGATATTACAAAGTTTCCTATATTAGGTTTGCACACTATCCCTTACCGAGGTATTTGCCATCCACACTGGTGCAGGTAAAAAGAAACAATCACCATCAGTTTTTACAAAGATTTACTTGGTTTCATATGGCAGGTATTACAAAGATTGTTGAATATTTACAGAAATATCTACAGACATGCCTAGAAACACAGCCAGAATGTCATATGGTTACGTTCAATACAAGGCAATTCGGAAAAGCACAAGTTTAGTTGTCTTTAGCACATAAAATAAACTATACTATAGTTTAAGAAGCTTCTTCATCCTCAATCTTTGGAGCCAGGTAGTATTTCACATGGCCCATATCTGCAATTTTGTATTCCACCACTGAAACAAAAGGAAAATAGAGAATTAAATAAAACATGGAAACCTATATACACACACTGAGGTAAGACGGTTTTTACACCCGGAGCACGGCTGACATTTACAATAGCAGGAGCAACGCTCGACAAAATTTATCATTATAACTTACACTCCGTGGGTCTACAGTGGTGTCAGAACCACGAGAGCTATATTTTGAGAACCACGGCCATTATGTCCAACAATGGGCAGTATTAATCTGGTGTTCCTTTGGCAAAGCAAAGATTTTAAAATTCTAATCCTCAATCTACACAGAACATTGTACTGTTATTACACAGAATATATATCATTAAGGTCCAATAAGGGTGCAATTCAACCCATAAGTAAATGCTGAAACCCTGGCACTAATTGTTTGGCTGCAATGTCTGGATCTTCTGCTTGCATTGTGTCCTAGGTCCACTAGAATTGTGAAGATCCTGTGGTGGGACATTTACAGCTTTCAAAAGTGAACAGAAAACAGGGGTCTTAATGCTTCTGTCACTAGCGGCCGCTCGAGAGAAGAGGTATGAAAGTGTGCCCACGCTGACAGGGCCAGGGATTCAGTTCAACCAGCGCTGACAATTAACGGAAGGGTCAAAACTGAGCCCTTGCACCAAACATGTACTGGAACTCCCTCATTTGCATAAACAAAAAAAACACACTTTCTTCAGAAAAACTACACTAGAGGGCTGATTGTTATGGGGGCTAAGTCCCCTACACAGTTGTGCAAGTAGATTAGCAATAGTTAAATTACTCACCTAGTGGGATATCTGCTGACATGCTGAGGGTCACTGTTGGGGACAGGGGGGTGGCTTTGGTGAAGAAATTTAGATATCTCAAAGCAAATGTAAGCTGGACTGGCTCATTCATTTCTATTGTAACCTAAAAAAGAAAGGAAATCAGATTTTCCCTAATTAAAGCATCAGATATGGCATCACATCAGCAGTACTTACAGCTTCCTCCTCTTTATCCACATTTGAGGTCTGAGACAGCTTGACATTTCCTGTTCCCAGTTCACCACTTGCAGAGAATTTGACTCCATCTTTCGCACATGAAATCACAACAGCATCTCCAATCTGGCTAAGATCTCTACAGATACGGGCAAACTCCCCGGATGGCATCTTTATAACACAACTATACTCCTGCTCCTGTTGAGGGAGAAATGAAACAATATTTCAACAAAAACCTCAGATATGAACAGGAAAAAAAAATGCTTCACCTTCATACGGAAAACAAAACTAAACACTTACTGGAATTCCTAATTGCTCAACATCCAGATCCATCAGCTTCATCTCATAGTCAGAAACCTTTTCTTGATCTAAAGAGAAAAACTTTTTAAAATCCATTCTTTATAGGAGGACTGGCTCAAAAGACTGAGTACTAAATAGTAACAACATTCACAATAGACAGTGCATTAGGATTAAAGGGGTTGTCCAGTTTAAAATTACAAGTCTGTAGACTTGATGGCAAACTTGAGAATCCTCATAAATACGCACCTCATCCTCATAGCCTGAGTGCCGTAATTCTTCGGTGTCGGGAATGGTGGTCACGTGACCGCAAGTATGTGATGTGCATAATCCCGGCCAGGATCCGGTGTACTCAATGCATGCGTATTGCGCAATGCCACAGTCTAGAGACTGCAGATTTGTGATTAAGACCAGACAACTCCTTCAAGTGCTTGTTCACACAGGACAATTTTAGCAGTTGTGTGATGCAGTGTCAGAAAATGGAAAACAAAAAGTATATGCAAACTGAAAACTGCACATCCAGGAAATGAGACTTTATGATTAAAAAGTGTATGCCAACATATCTGAGCCCAAGATAATGAGTAAGAGCAGACCTTGTCCTCTAAAATAATGGGCACAGATATGCGGAAGATAGAAAGCCTATCATGATACGTCGATTTTATCATTACTAGGTTCTATATCTGGGTAAATTTCTCACTTAAAAATGCTATACGTTGGAATGTTACATTAAATATATAACAACCTGAGTTACACAGGATGAATATGGGTCTATGGAAAATGGATGTGAGCACGCCACAAAATGCTAGACTACAACAATCTGCTCCCACGTTTCTATGTACATTTTATTTGTCTTTGTATTGATAATGTGATAAATATAGGGGTCATTAACCTTGGAGAATATTGCAGCCTCTAATTTTTGTACCACTGATTATTAAATTATACCAACAAGGTCTAGAACGAACAAGGAGTGGAGGGAGGTGGGGGTTATATGGGAATTTGTGTTAATGTTAGTTTATGTTGTATTTGGAAAATCTCAATAAAAAGCTTCTGATTTAAAAAAAATAAATAATGGGCACAGATATGAAGTTGGAACATACAAAAAAATCCAATAATTTAATAAAATTATTATTATTTTTTTTTAAGAATGGGTGTGTAATAAATAGGATATTTCAGAGCCTAAAAGGGGATAGTGAGAGCACAAGAAAATAAAAACCACGAGAGGTGTGTAGCGGCAACAGTGCCATCGATAAAGATAGAAAAGCCATGAATGGTAGAAAAATGAAGTAAAAAAATACCCACACACAGCATCATCCCATAGACAAAAAAAAGATGAAGCATATGTAGCCAGCTATATCTGGATTTGTAATGAAGGAAAACACTTATAAAAAAAAATAAAAAAAAAGTCAATGTACTAGATTTTAACTTGAAAAAATAAAGCTTACTTGGGGACTCAAACACCATTGTGACTGTATCTGCATTGTCCTCGGCTCTCAGAGTAATTATGTCTTCACTCGCTGCACATTTCAAGATTTTTGACATACTGTAAAAGATAACAGAAGTTTAATTAGGCAAATATTCAGAAATCTGAACCATTTCTGGTTCTCCCATCGATGAACTTAATCCATTAATGAGATTGTAAAATCAATGGAAAGACTAAAGCTGCATGTGTATTGCAAGATAGCCATGAACGAGCATTGTTACTTCTGCCTGTGTAAACAGGCATTTAAATAACTGCTGTAAAAGTTTACTTATAGTCAGGTGTATCAGGCCTCCGATCAGCCCATATAAACAGTTTCAGCTTTTATTCAGGGCTCCAGATAGTAATGGTGAAGATAACTTTAGTTACATCACGATTTGCACCTCATTATGTTCCTAAATCTTAAGCGGCTTACAACTCAGGTGTCCAGGACTACTTACAACCTGTGTACATGGGACTTCAAAGGACTGGCTCAATAAACCAGGGCAGTGGCAGAATACATACACATTGGGCTACATGAATTAAAACTGACTGATCACAGATTAGTTTTCACTTTTGTCAACCACTGTAGATAAGCTTAGTGATTGGCTGCAGCGGTCATGTGCTGTAGTCGTGACATTACCGCCACAGACACGTCAAAGGCAACGTGTAAATGCTGATCAGGGTAAAGCAGTGCACATGCGCCAGGGATCTTAGACCATCTCGAGTGCACACGCACTGCCAAGGAGACTGTCAGGATGATGTAAGACACGTCAGCCACAAGAAACCATCGCAAGAAGGGCGGCAGTAGACCAAGATGATTAACACCCCTCGGACTGGTTCGGGGGCTTATATACAGCATTCTAGAATGCTGTATGAGGGCTGAAGAGTGGAGTTGTATCATATCAGTCAAACCTGGTGACAGGTTCCCTTTCAAAGGTGTAACTAGCAGGTATTGGAGATGGCTTCGGTCACTGCTGGCAGAGGCAGCTGTTTAACACAGCTGGCACCCATTGTGTTGATGGTTTAACTCCTGACACGTGCCATGGTATACATTATCTGTTTATCATGAAGGTGTTAAACAGGAAGGACATAATAAAAGTTCAGTGCCGGGCAGTGCTGAGAGACACCATCTGTCTCTGCATTTTCCTGTGTGAAGTGACTAACATGACTTGCTCTGTATTTGCCCTTGTAGCCAGCGTGTGTATGATCTGCTCTAAAGCAGTCAGCACAAATTTATTGGCAGGACCCGCTCTACCGGCCATGACTAAACTATGACCACTAAATGAGAAGCCATAACCATCTTAACCCTCCTCGGCATCCATGGCTCATCTTGATAAGCCGGCCTGGCATCATCCCACAAAGATGACGTCATACAAGGCCAGCTAATTCAAAAACAGCTGCAGATGCCTGTTCTCAGGGCTCCAGTCCCACAGCCCCAAATTACTGTTTTGGCCATGTTTAGTTACATGTGGGGCTGCACAATAATGGCTCATGGCACGTTTTTCTGACAGCGTCGCCTTCCTGAATTTTTAAATCTCACTATGGATTGAATGGGGAAAAAAAAAAAAAAGTCTTAGGTTTAGCCCCTTGTGTGGAGAGCACCCTCCACTGTAGCGGTTCCCCCATCATGGAGGATCGAGGCTCCCTGTGTGCAGGGCACCCCCCCGATGTAGCCCATCCCCCATCACGGAGGACAGGCTCCCTGTGTGCAAAACGCCCCCTGCTGTAGCACATCCCCCATCATGGAGGACTGAGGCTCCTTGTGTGCAGAGCGCGCCCCTGCTGTAGCGGATCCCCCATCATGGAGGACTGAGGCTCCCTGTGTGCAGAGCGCCCCCCTGCTGTAGCGGACCCCCCATCACAGAGGACTGAGCCTCCCTGTGTGCAGAGCGCCCCCCTGCTGTAGCGGATCCCCCATCACGGAGGACTGAGGCTCCCTGTGTGCAGAGCGCGCCCCTGCTGTAGCGGATCCCCCCATCATGGAGGACTGAAGCTCCCTGTATGGAGAGCGCCCCCCGCTGTAGCGCATCCCCAATCATGGAGGACTGAAACTCCCCGTATGGAGAGCGCCCCCCGCTGTAGCGCATCCCCCATCATGGAGGACTGCGGCTCCCTGTGTGCAGAGCGCCCCTGCTGTAGCGGTTCCCCCATCATGGAGAACAGGCTCCCTGTGTGCAGAGCGCCCCCCTGCTGTAGCGGATCTCCCATCATGGAGGACTGAGGCTCCCTGTATGGAGAGCGCCCCCACTGTAGCGCATCCCCCCATCATGGAGGACTGAAGCTCCCTGTATGCAGAGCGCGCCCCTGCTGTAGTGGATCCCCCATTATGGAGGACTGAGGCTCCTTGTGTGCAGAGCGCGCCCCTGCTGTAGCAGATCCCCCATCATGGAGGACTGAAGCTCCCAGTATGCAGAGCACCCCATCATGGAGAACTAAGGCTCCTTGTGAGCAGCGCGCCCCTGCTGTAGCTGATCCTCAACATGGAGGACTGAGGCTCCCGGAGTCGCACATGTGGCGCCAGCACGTCATATGAGGCTCCGCCCACTTAGATTTCCCGCCCGAATCATGGCGCTCAGCTGCGGTGACGTCATCAAGAAAATGAAGGAAAGAAAACGGCGCCAGAAACAGACAAGAGCGGACATGTCTGCTGAGCGGACACCGGGACAGTACTAGTGCACATTACAGCTCCTCGTATAACCGCCACCTCGTACCTGCTCATCTTCACGCCGATGGATTGGTTTCGGTCGCATCGATAGGTGTCAAATCCGTCGGAGCGGAGGGTGAGCTGCACCAGGGAGACGTGCGACGAGTCCATGCTCTGCAGGCTGATGCCGCTGGACGTGATATCCCAGCACGCCTCATCGATCAGATCCTTCAGCGCCTCCAGCACCTTCTTCAGGATGCTGCCCTGCACGAGTCTGGCCTCAAACATGGTGACCGCGAATCAGTCGCTAAGAGCCGCTGTGAAGATGCTGCGTTTCCCGCCTCCTGCACTGACTGAGCTCCGGCTGCAGCTCTCGCCTCCTGTACGCTCACAAGCTGGCGCCCAATAAGCCGGGCAGCGCCGCCTCCCTGCGCTTATATGCAGCGCGTCACGTGGTGTCTGCGTCACGCACGGGAGAAGGCGCCAAATTTGTTTCCCGCCCAATGCGCTCCTTGTCTGTGAACAGAAGCCGCCGGTGTGTGACCGTGTGCACCCGCGGGGTGAGCGGCCTCCGGTGTGAGCGGCCTCCGGTGTGTGACCGTGTGCACCCGCGGGGTGACCAGTGTGTGCAGGCCTCTCATAGTGAAATGCTCAGGGTCTCGGCCATCCGTGAGGTAATATGATCACCTGCCTCAAGTGACCACAGCTGACGCAGGCTTTTCCTAGTCCCTAGTCTGTAGGGAGCATTTTTTTATTTGATGAGAAACTGAATGACACCTGGATTTTTGGATGAAAGTTAGTTTACTGGCTCTTCAGACGTGCCTGATCAGTGGCGTAACTAGAGTCTGATGGGCCCCAGTGCAAATTTTCTACTGGGCCACCCCTCACCCTGAATATGTATGTGTGTGTGTCCTCCTTCCTGGTTTATATGTCCCTCATTCTGGTCCCCATCCAGGCTGTGTGCCCACTATGCGTTTTCCAAGCGTTTATGCTGCAGAATTTCCGCAGCATAAACGCTTGGTAATCCGCCCCCCCCCAATGGTCCCCAATGACAAGCCGCAATGTCAATGTGCATGCTGTGGATTTTTCCGCAGCGTTTATGCTGCGCTCAAAAATCTGCAGCATGTCCATTAATTTTGCGGACACGCAGCGTAATCGCCGCCATTGACTTGCATTGAAACGCATAATATCCATGTCAGTACATTTTTACACACGGATATTATGCGTCTCTATGTGCGGATGGTACCCAGGCCTGGAGGAGAGGAGACTCATCCAGACCCGGGTACCATAGAAACTGAAAAAAAAAAAAAAAAAAAAATTTAAAATAAAATCTAAAGTTTATACTCACCTTCCGGTGTCCTCTCAGTGTTTTGTCTGCTCCATCCGGTGTCTTGCACTGCTCACGCTGTTGTGAAGGACCTGCCATGATGTCACTGAGTCATGTGACCCATCACATGGCTCAATGATGTCACCGCAGCTCCTTCACACCACTGCGAGCATTGGAAGAGACCGGACGGAGCAGACAAAACACTGAGAGGACACCGGAAGGTGAGTATAAACTTTATTTTCTGCCATTCTTATTTTTTTTTTTTTTTTTAACTAACTTGGTCGCACTACTATAAATCCATGGCGGTTGCATGGATTTATATAGTGTTAACAAGTTGTCAAGCACTTTTCCAAATGATGCTAAAATCGCTTGGAAAAGCGCTTGATAACCCGCATGCAGAAATGCATGCAAAGATGCTTCACAAACACTTCTACCTGGCGGGAAAACTGCATGTAAAAACCACATGCGTTTTTCCTGCCAGGGAGAAGCGTAAAAAATATGCAGCATTTATGCATCGTGGGCACTTAGCCTCAGTGTTTAAAAAGGTCCCTTAGTCTGTTTCAGTAGGCTCCACAATCATGGGGAAGACTGCTGACTTGACGGATGTCCAGAAGGCAGTCATTGACACACTCCACAAGGTCCCAGAGTCTGGAGGAAGAGTGCAGAGGTCACAATCCAAGCTGCTTGAGGTCTAGTGTGAAGTTTCCACAATCAGTGATGGTTTGGGGAGCCATGTCATCTGCTGGTGTAGGTCCATTGTGTTTCATCAAGACCAAAGTAGCGCAGCCGTCTACCAGGAAATTTTAGAGCACTTCATGCTTCCCTCTGCTTACAAGCTTTTTGGAGATGGAAATTTCATTCTCCAGCAGGACTTGGCACCTGTCCACACTACCAAAAGTACCAATACCTGGTTTAATAACTATCACTGTGCTTGATTGGCCAGAAAACTCACCTGACCTTAACCCCATAGAGAATCTATGGGATATTGTCAAGAGGAAGATGAGACACCAGACCCAACAATGTAGACGAGCTGAAGGCTGCTATCAAAGCAACCTGGGCTTCCATAACACCTCAGCAGTGCCACAGGCTGATCGCCTCCATGCCACGCCACATTGATGCAGTAATTGATGCAAAAGGAGCCCCGACCAAGTATTGAGTGCATTCACTGAACATACATTTCAGTAGGCCAGCATTTTGGATTTTAAAATAATTTTTAAAGCTGTTGTTATAAAGTATTCTAATTTACGGAGATAATGACTTTTGTAGTTTCATTGGCTGTAAGCCATAATCCTTAACATTGACAGAAATAAACACTTCAAATAGATCACTCGGTTTGTAATGAGTCTATATAATATAGGAGTTTCACTTTTTGTGTTGAAGAACTGAAATAAATTAACTTTTTGATGATTATCTAACTTAGTGAGATGCACCTGGGAAATTATATACACTGCTGAAAAAAATAAATGGAACACTAACACATCCTAGATCTGAATGAATGAAATATTCTCATTAAATACTTTGTTCTGTACAAAGTTGAATGTGCTGACAACAAAATCACACAAAAATCAATGGAAATCAAATTTATTAACCAATGGAGGCCTGAATTTGGAGTCACCCCCAAAATTAAAGTGGAAAAACACACTACAGGCTGATCCAACTTTGATGTAATGTCCTTAAAACAAGTCAAAATGAGGCTCAGTATTGTGTGTGGCCTCCACGTGCCTGTATGACCTCCCTACAATGCCTGGGCATGCTCCTGATGAGGTTGCGGATGGTCTGCGGTAGCTCCTCCCATACTTGGACTAAAGCATATGCCAACTCCTGGACAGTCTGTGGTGCAACGTGATGTTGGTGAATGGAGCGAGACATGATGTCCCAGATGTGCTCAATCGGATTCCGGTCTGGGGAACGGGCAGGCCAGTCCATAGCTTCAATACCTTCATCTTGCAGGAACTGCTGACACACTCCAGCCACATGAGGTCTGGCATTGTCCTGCATTAGGAGGAACCCAGGGCCAACCGCACCAGCATATGGTCTCACAAGGGGTCTGAGGATCTCATCTCGGTACCTAATGGCAGTCAGGCTACCTCTGGCGAGCACATGGAGGGCTGTGTGGCTCTCCAAAGGAATGCCACCCCACACCATTACTGACCCACTGCCAAACCGGTCATGCTGAAGGAAGGAAGTTGCAGGCAGCAGATTGCTCTCCACGGCGTCTCCAGACTCTGTCACGTCTGTCACGTGCTCAGTGTGAACCTGCTTTGATCTGTGAAGAGCACAGGGCGCCAGTGGCAACTTTGCCAATCCTGGTGTTCTGTGGCAAATGCCCGGCGTCTTGCACCGTGTTGGGCTGTGAGCACAACCCCTCTCTGTGGACGTCGGGCCCTCATACCACCCTCATGGAGTCGGTTTCTAACCGTTTGTGCAGACACATGCACATTTGTGGCCTGCTGGAGGTCATTTTGCAGGGCTCTGGCAGTGCTCCTCCTGTTCCTCCTTGCACAAGGGCAGAGGTAGCGGTCCTGCTGCTGGGTTGTTGCCCTCCTACGGCCCCCTCCACGTCTCCTGGTGTACTGACCTGTCTCCTGGTAGCACCTCCAGCCTCTGGACACTATGCTGACAGACACAGCAAACCTTGCCACAGGTCGCATTGATGTGCCATCCTGGATGAGCTGCACTACCTGAGTACCAACTACAGTACAGACCAAAAGTTTGGACACACCTTCTCATTTAAAGATTTTTCTGTATTTTCATGACTATGAAAATTGTACATTCACACAGAAGACATCAAAACTATGAATTAACACATGTGGAACTATATACTTAACAAAAAAGTGTTAAACAACTGAAAATATGTCTTATATTCTAGGTTCTTCAAAGTAGCCACCTTTTGCTTTGATGACTGCTTGTTAGAACCCTCCTGTTTGTTTTTTTCATCTTGTGTTTTGCGATCACGTGACCATCTGCCTTTATATTCCAGCTCCGCCCTTTTGGCTGTGCTGGACTTCAGTGTTTGACTGTTTCTCTAGCCAGGTGCTTCTGTTCCTTTCTCTGTCAGTTTGTTTGGTCCTTCTAGGACCTCTAGTACTTTTTTGTCTGTTTTGTCTTTTTGTGTTCTGCAACAACTTTTCTGTTTAGGAGGTGTCCCTTTTTTGTCCCAGTCCTTAGTTCTTTTAGGGACCTCTCCCCTTATGCTATAGGTCTTCGTTCAGACTAGCCGAGGACTAAGGCGGGTCTGTTCGCTAGGAACAGGCAGCCCGCTACATCGTAGGGATTCAGCTTAGTTTTACTGTAGGAACAGTTTTCCCTTATCTTTCCTTAGTACATGTTCCCGATCATAACACTGCTTTGCACACTCTTGGCATTCTCTTGATGAGCTTCAAGAGGTAGTCACCGGAAATGGACTTCCAACAATCTTGAAGGAGTTCCCAGAGATGCTTAGCACTTGTTGGCCCTTTTGCCTTCACTCTGCGGTCCAGCTCACCCCAAACCATCTCGATTGGGTTCAGGTCTGATGACTTTGGAGGCCAGGTCATCTGGCGTAGCACCCCATCACTCTCCTTGGTCAAATAGCCCTTACACAGCCTGGAGGTGTTATTTTCCTGTTGAAAAATAAATGATGGACCAACTAAACGCAAACCGGATGGAATAGCATGCCGCTGCAAGATGCTGTGGTAGCCATGCTGGTTCAGTATGCCTTCAATTTTGAATAAATCCCCAATAGTTTCACCAGCAAAGCATCCCCACACCATCACACCTCCTCCTCCATGCTTCACGGTGGGAACCAGGCATGTAGAGTCCATCCGTTCACCTTTTCGGCGTCGCACAAAGACACGGTGGTTGGAAAATTGTACACACTGAAGGCATCAAAACTATGAATTAACACGTGGAATTATATGCTTAACAAAAAAGTGTGAAACAACTGAAAATATGTCTTATATTCTAGGTTCTTCAAAGTAGCAAACTTTTGCTTTGATGACTGCTTTGCACACTCTTGGCATTCTCTTGATGAGCTTCAAGAGGTAGTCACCGGAAATGGTTTTCACTTCACAGGTGTGCCCTGTCAGGTTTAATATGTTTAATATGTGGGATTTCTTGCCTTATAAATGGGGTTGGGACCATCAGTTGTGTTGTGCAGAAGTCTGGTGGATACACAGCTGATAGTCCTTCTGAATAGACTGTTAGCTGCTTTTTTCTTGCCATAATACAAATTCTAAGTAAAGAAAAACGAGTGGCCATCATTACTTTAAGAAATGAAGGTCAGTCAGTCTGAAAAATTGGGAAAACTTTGAAAGTGTCCCCAAATGCTGTTGCACTAACCATCAAGCGCTACAAAGAAACTGGCTCACATGAGGACTGCCCCAGGAAAGGAAGACCAAGAGTCACCTCTGCTTCTGACTATAAGTTTATCCGAGTCACCAGCCTCAGAAATCGCAGGTTAACAGCATGATAATGCCCCGTCTCATGCTGCACATAACTTATCTGCATCTCTGGCTGCTATGGGCATAAAAGGGGACAAACTTATGGTGTGGTGCCCATGCTCCCCTGACCTCAACCCTATTGAGAACCTCTGGAGCATCATCAAAAGGAGTGTCTATGATGGCGGGAGGCAGTTCACATCTAAGCAACAGCTCTGCGAGGGTATTCTGTCCTCATGCAAAACAATTAAAGCAGAAACCATCCAAAACCTGACAAATTCAATGGACGAGAGAGTTCAGAAGCTCCTTTCGAACAAGGGATCCTATGTGCAAATGTAACATCACCTAGAATAAAGTTTTGAGTTGAAAACTGTTTGATTTCAGTTTGTAATAACCTGCTAATGCTTATAATTTCAAAAATGACCATTTTTTTGTTCTTTATTAAAATGAAAAGGTTGAAAACTCTGCTGTGCATAATAATTTGGAACATGCATTTTGAGTGCAGTTTGAGTTTTTTTATTTTTTAAAAAAATATACTGTTATCATAGGCAGTTTGTACAAAAACCTTTCAATTGTACTCTAATAGTTATTTGACTGGAAAATTACAATGACTGCAATTCATATAGGTAATTTGGGAAAATCTGAGAAAATATTATTTGCATAATAATTTGGAACACAGTGTATATATATATATATATAATTAATTTCCCTTCCTGATATATTCTGCCGCTGTTCTTTAATGTATAGAAAAAGATAAACCATTATACTCATCAGGGGCGTACATAGAAGTAATGGGGTTCCATAGTACAAGTATAATGCACGCCACATAGTTCTCCATATAGTATAATGCACCCCCATAGTCCTCCATATAGTATAATGCACTCCCCATAGTCCTCCATTATAGTATAATGCACCCCCATAGTCCTCCATTATAGTATGATGCATCCCATAGTCCTCCATAGTATAATGCACCCCATAGTCCTCCATATAATACACTGCACAGCCAATAGTCATCTACAATGCCTTGTGAAAGTATTTGGCCCCCTTGAACTTTTCTACCTTTTGCTACATTTCTGGCTTCAAACATAAAGATATAAAATTCTAATTTTTTGGGGAAGTATCAACAACAAGTGGGACACAATCTTGAAGTGGAATGAAATTTATTGGATATTTTAAACTTTTTAAAAAAATTAAAACTGAAAAGTGGGGCGTACAATATTATTCGGCCCCCTTGAGTTAATACTTTGTAGCGCCACCTTTTGCTGCTATTACAGCTGCAAGTCGCTTGGGGTATGTCTCTATCAGTTTTGCACATTGAGAGGCTGAAATTCTTGCCCATTTTTCCTTGCAAAACAGCTCAAGCTCATTAAGGTTGGATGGAGAGCGTTTGTGAATAGCAGTTTTCAGCTCTTTCCACAGATTCTCTATTGGATTCAGGTCTGGATTTTGACTTGGCCATTCTAACACCTGGATACGTTTATTTTTGAACCATTCCATTGTAGATTTTGCTTTATGTTTGGGATCATTGTCTTGTTGGAAGGTAAATCTCCGTCCCAGTCTCATGTCTTTTGCAGACTCCAACAGGTTTTCTTCCAGAATGGTCCTGTATCTGGCTCCGTCCATCTTCCCATCAATTTTAACCATCTTCCCTGTCCCTGCTGAAGAAAAGCAGGCCCAAACCATGATGCTGCCACCACCATGTTTGACAGTGGGGATGGTGTTTTGAGGGTGATGAGCTGTGTTGTTTTTACGCCAAACATCATTTTGCATTGTGGCCAAAAAGTTTGATTTTGGTTTCATCTGACCAGAGCACCTTATTCCACATGTTTGGTGTATCTCCCAGGTGGCTTGTGGCAAACTTCAAACAAGACTTTTTATGGATATCTTTGAGAAATGGCTTTCTTCTTGTTACTCTTCCATAAAGGCCAGATTTGTGCAGTGTACGACTGATTGTTGTCCTATGACTTTTGGCTGCATCTCTGATCAGTCTTCTCCTTGTTCAAGATGAAGTTTTAGAGGGACGGCCGGGTCTTGGTAGATTTGCAGTGGTCTGATAATCCTTCCATTTCAATATGATCGCTTGCACAGTGCTCCTTGAAATGTTTAAAACTTGGGAAATCTTTTTGTATCCAAATCCAGCTTTAAACTTCGCCACAACAGTATCTCGGACTTGCCTGGTGTGTTCCTTGGTCTTCATGATGCTCTCTGCACTTGAAACAGAACCCTGAGACTATCACAGAGCAGGTGCATTTATACGGAGACTTGTTTACACACAGGTGGATTCTATTTATCATTACCAGTCATTTAGGAATTTAGGACAACATTGGATCATGCAAAGATCCTCACTGAACTTCTGGAGTGAGATTGCTGCACTGAAAGTAAAGGGGCCGAATAATATTGCACGCCCCACTTTTCAGTTTTTAATTTTTTTAAAAAGTTTAAAATATCCAATAAATTTTGTTCCACTTCACGATTGTGTCCCACTTGTTGATTCTTCCCCAAAAAATTAGAATTTGATATCTTTATGTTTGAAGCCAGAAATGTGGCAAAAGGTAGAAAAGTTCAAGGGGGCCAAATACTTTCACAAGGAACTGTATGTAGTATAATGTACAGTTAATAGTTATCCATGTTGTATAATGCACAGTTAATAGTCATCCATGTTGTATAATGCACATCCCATAGTCATCCATGCATTATAATGCACAGCCAATAGTCATCCATGTAGTACAATTCACATCCCATAGTCCTCCATGTAGTGTAATGCACAACCTATAGACCTCTATGTAGTATAATGCACAGCCCATAGTCCTCTATGTAGTATAATGCACAGCCCATAGTCCTCCATGTAGTGTAATGCACAGCCCATAGTCCTCCATGTAGTGTAATGCACAGCCCATAGTCCTCCATGTAGTGTAATGCACAGCCCATAGTCCTCCATGTAGTGTAATGCACAGCCCATAGTCCTCCATGTAGTGTAATGCACAGCCCATAGTCCTCCATGTAGTGTAATGCACAGCCCATAGTCCTCCATGTAGTGTAATGCACAGCCCATAGTCCTCCATGTAGTGTAATGCACAGCCCATAGTCCTCCATGTAGTGTAATGCACAACCCATAGACCTCTATGTGGTATAATGCACAGCCCATAGTCCTCTATGTAGTATAATGCACAGCCCATAGTCCTCTTTGTAGTATAATGCACAGCCCATAGTCCTCTATGTAGTATAATGCACAGCCCATAGTCCTCTATGTAGTATAATGCACAGCCCATAGTCCTCTATGTAGTATAATGCACAGCCCATAGTCCTCTAAGTAGTATAATGCACAGCCCATAGTCCTCTATGTAGATCCGATGGGTCTGTGTGCTGCATTACATTTCAGCTGAATGTGTGTCCAAGGATGCACATCCAGCTGAAGTATTTGCTGGCGTTAGTGGGCACCTATATGTGCTGTTATGGGAAGCAAACAGGCAACCTAGCCCTTTCCTTCATAAGTCTGCAAAACAGAAAAAAATACAAAGGTGTTAAGTGTGACTTAAACACTTAAGGCCCACAGACAGTGACAAATTATGAGAGAAATCTGGGCTTGTACATGGGGCTCTGGGTTGGCACATGGTCGGATTGCCTTTATCAGAGTCTTTTGCCACCATTGACAGTACGCATCACCAGGAGTGTTCCTGCGGCCCACTACCGGCAGTAGCTTAACGCAGCGTAGTGCAGGAAGCCATTCTCAGATTTCTGTCCGGTGCTTTCTTTGACTCCGGGCTCATTCAGACATCAGATATTCATGTACGAGTGCTATCCATGATTTTCATGGATAACAGTCGTAGCAGTGATAGTCTATGGGGATTCACATGTCTATGATTTTCGCGCCGCTATGTCCGGTTTTGATCCAAGGGTTGGATCAAAATTGGCAATTCAAGTCAATGGGTTCATGAAAAAAATCACTCCGCACTCACATAACATCCGAGTGCAATCCGATTTTTCACAGGCTATCATAATGGAGATGGTGGAGAAATTTTTCTTTTTAGTTTCTCAGTTGTACGAGAAAATCTGATCATACTCTGATCAGAAAAATTGCTCCGATTTTCTCATATGTGAAAAAATCGGACGTCTGAATGAGGCCTGAGCAAGAGCGATACTGTCATCGCTCCTGTTGCATCTTTTAGCAGGTACCCATCCGGAAGAGGATAGAAGCGGTACTGCAAAAGATCTTCTGGAGAGGTTGTTTTTTTAACACCCTAAAATGAATTGGGGTAGGGTGAGAGAAAGGACATACATTTGAAATTAATTAGGAGAGGACAGGGACTTGTAATGAATTAAGGGAGAGCAGCACAGTAGCTTGTTGACTTTTATTTTTATTGGGCAGGGGAAAGAGTCTAAGGCTATGTGCGCACAGTCCGTATTTGAAGCAGAAATTTCTTGTGCGTTTCTGCATCTCCTTGGCAGCCAAAACGCATGCGGATTTTCCGTGCGTTTTTGACGTGTTTTTCATACTTTTTTGCATCAGTTTCTTGAATCGTTTTTGTACATCAATGAAAGCTTTTTGGAGCTAAATATCCCCCAGCGTATCCAGTTCAAACTACTAACACTGACCTACATCTCTGAACTAATCTCCCAATATATTCCCTCACGTAACCTCCGGTCCTCCCAAGACCTCCTTCTCTCCTCCTCACTTATCCTTTCCTCACCCAATCGCCTCCAAGATTTCTCCCGAATATCCCCCATCCTCTGGAATTCTGTGCCTCAACACGTCCGATTATCCACCACATCCGGATCCTTCAGACGGAACCTGAAAACCCATCTCTTCAAGAAAGCCTACAGCCTGCAATGACCCTGCTAACTCCTCAACAACACCGAAGCTACTGCAACCCCCAACCTACTGTCTCCTCCCCACTCCTGTAGAATGTAAGCCCGCAAGGGCAGGGTCCTCTTTCCTCCGTACCAGTCTATAATTGTTAGTTTGTTTACTGTAAGTGATATTTTTACTTGGTATGTAACCCCTTCTTATGTACAGCACCATGGAATCAATGGCGCTATATAAATAAATAAATAAATAATAATAATAAATAAAGTTATTTGGTGGGACATTGCTTAAACCTTGGATTACCATCAGAACTGGAGTGAGTATATTTTTTAATTTGAATGATTAAAGAATGTGTCTGTTATAATTCAAATAAAGTGTTTACTGTGTGTTGTCTGTGTGTTTAACTCTTTACTTTACTTTAGTTGAGTTTGGTCTTAAAGAGGTCTGACACCTTCACATCACCAAACAAAAGAGCTACGTGTCAGCTAATCCCATTCACCCAATCTTCATTTGCATTTTTATTCATGTAAGTTATGCGGTTGCTGTGAGCTGCTATTTTTAGTCTAGGAAGGTGCCATTTGCAAACATTTTCACTGGCCATAATTAACATCTTACAGCTAGTTCGTTAGCTTCTACGTTCCCTCCGATCAGCACTCGGCAGCCATTTGGACGCAACATATTTTTGTTGCGTCCAAAACTCTGTGTTCTTATGCCGCACTTTTGTTGTTGGTACATCTGAATACACCGCATGTAATGACATTTCAATCGGACAAAATCTGCAGTGGAGACTAGCGTGTCCGCTACAGAAATTGATATGCTGCGAATGAGTTTGGGTACGTGGCCACGGTCAGGAGCTGCTGCAGGTTTAAAGCTGCGTGTTTATACAGCGTCAAACCCGCAGCATCCAGATGTTACAGCATAGCGGATGGGATCTCTAGAAATCCCATGTCCACTATGCGTGCATCAGAGGTCAGAGGCTGCGAATCACCTGTGGACACTGACATGCGAAGCATCTTTCAGGATCGCAGCATGTCAAATTCTCTTGCAGAGTCGCTAGTCTGCGCAACAGAAATTTCACCACTAGAATGTATAGAATCCGGTAAATAAGCATTGTTCAGTGAACACGAGTGGATTTCCCTGCGTTCAATAGAATGCAAAATTTTGGACGCAGCAAAAAATATGCGTCCAAAGCGCTGCTACGTCCAGATCGTGGGCACAGAAACTAAAGCGTAAAAAAAAAATGGCGTGGGCTTCCACATAATTTTTATAACCAGCAGTGGGAAAGCCGACCGTTGGGGGCTGATATTAGTAGCCGGGGAAGGGGCCAATAGCCAACAATTTTCCCTGGATATTAATATCAGCCCACAGCTGTTTGTTTAGCCTTTACTGGCTAGATTACAGGGGGACCCCAGAAAAAAAATGACATAGGGTCCCCCTGTAAAATCTAACCAGCAAAGGTTAAACTAGACAGCTGTGGGCTGATATTAATAGCCAGGGAAGGCACCATGGATCCTGGCCCCCTCCGCGGCTAATAATATCACCCCTCAGCAGTCCCAGATATGGCGCAGTGGCAGAGCCATAGAGTTCATAAAAATAAACATGGCCCTTCTGGCATAATAGAAAAAAGAAAATGTCCAGCATAGTCCTTGTACCTGCCGGGGACCAGCCACTAGGTTAGCAAAACGCATGGTTCAGATTAGCACAAAATAACACTCTTCTCTCTGGAGCTGGCCTTCAGATACTGAACCAAACCTGAGTGAAAAGGCTGGCTATTTATAGCTCCGACCACACCCTGGGGTGGAGATATGGTGAATGACCTCCCACACGCACTATGGTCATTCACAATAAAAACAGCCCCCCCTTTAAAATGGCGGTTTAACCCTCTCAGCACATAACATGCTGGAGAAGACTTCCCTGTTTCACATCACTGAAGCTAATAGCCTCAGTGAAATATATCTCCCATCCATCACTCTGTCAGTGACATTGTCACATATCCCTCCCCGCCTCTGCCCAAAGCTAGGGGTTTTAGCACCTCCACTTGCTAAACTGGGAAGTTTGTACAGGGCATCTGTGTTACATGTAGTTTCCCGTGCCTGTGTTCCACATGGAAACTAAAGTCCTGGAGCACTAGAAACCACCTAGTCACTTGGGCATTCTTCCCCATCCTTTCCCTCATTCATCAAAGATGCAGGATGGGATGTTCCTCCCTGTTCACTTCTTGGGACAACACTGCTCCTAAATAGTGATAAGCGAGCACTAAAATGCTCGGGTACTCGTTGCTCGGGTCGAGCAAATTGGAATACTCGGGTGCTCGACCCGAGCAACGAGCCCAATGTAAGTCTATGGGAACCTTGAGCATTTTTCAGGCGGCCCCCCCGGCGGTCTGCAGAGGGCCTAAAAATTGCCCAAATAGATGGGAACAGTGCTCAAATGACATGGGAACAGCATGGGGAAGACCCCTGGAAGCATCTCTGACTCCCAGATCACTGCTGTCAACAACGTTGTCAGAGTATTACGCCACTTTTACGGACTCACAATAAAACATACAAAAACGAAACCAAAATGGATTTTCCTGGGAAATAAGTTAAGGAACATCCTTTTCAGGGTAATGACTTGTATATAAGGCAAAATAAATGACCTAAACAAAAATACTCCTCCACACCTTGGGCTATATTCACACATAGCGTTTTTGATGCATTTTTGCACTTTTGAATTGCTTTCAACCAAGACAAATGCATTCACCAGGAAATGTCATGTTAACATTTTACAACCTTATCTGGCCATGTGGTGTGTGACACATCATCAGACACATGCATACAGTGCTGAAAAGACATGGGAACTGCATGGGGAAGACCTCTGGAAGCATCTCTGACTCCCAGGTCACTGCCTAAAAGTGTGCCCATCATAAGTGATGCTTGGCACATGTGAAGATGCCTCCCGCCATGCACCTGTCATTGCAGACTTGCAACAATCACCGTCCACATCCTTGTCCCACTGCAGCGTTCAGTTGTCCCTACCTCATTCCTTGGAATACAAGCGCAAGTATGCAGGCAGCCACCCACCCACAGGCTGCAATACTATACTGCCAAATTTTTGACAGCTGCTTGAAATGTGGCCTATTAAGCTCGTGGAGGCGGAAGCTTTTCATGACCTCATGCCGGCGGCGGCCGGGTGTCCATACTCGGTCCCCAGCCGCCACTATATTTCCCAGTATCGCCTCCGCATTCCACAAGCACGGGTCCCACAACATTACCCGTGCCCTCCCTAGTGCACTTACTGGGAAGGACCGCCTAACCACAAACACGTGGACAGGTGAATGTGGCCAGGGATGGTATGGAGCCAGTCCACAACTTTTTTGGCTGAGAGTTGTATTTAGCTCGGTGAAAGGACTGGCATAGAGGGAAACCGTATCTACCCTGCGTGTCATTTCTCCCAGGAAGTCCTCTAAAGCTGCTTGCACTTGAAATGTGGCCTGAACATTACTGCTAGTACTTTTCTGTGGGAATTTACTTGCCTCCTACCAGCCTGGAATATTTCCAGCAAACTATGGTACAACGCCATGGTATTAGCACTGCCCCCAGTACCAGTAGCGAAGCCATCCCCAATTTCCTTCTCAGGAATTTTATTTGATAGACTGAGTGGCTGCCCAAATACATTTTCTCACAAAGAAGCTGAAGATAGAGTGGCAGTAGGTGCAAGTTTCTCCAGCCTGTTAGATATTAGAGGGTGAACGTCAGCACATTGGATCAGTGGTTAGCACTGAAGCCTTGCAGCGCTGGGATCCTGGGTTCAAATCCCAGCAAGGACAACATCTGCAAGGACTTTGTATGTTCTCCCCGTGTTTGCGTGTGTTTCCTCCTCAGTAAAAAAGCTGCCATAGAGTGTCCTGGAACCTTCCCACACACTTTTCTTAGCCAGGACTGCTTCCCGGCAGGGTTGGACAGTCCCACCAGAGAATCCTCTGGTGTGCCTTGGCTTCTACCTCAGGAGAGTTCATGATATCGCTAAGTTTGCAGCTGCTATGGGGCTCTTGAGCGGGTGAGAAAGGTTATCCCTCAGAATCAAATCCTCTGGTGGGCACAATGTTTTTCAATCTGAAACAGCTTCTCAGTGGAAGCTGTATTTCACCACAGCCATATTCTTTAGCTCGGTGAAAGGACTGGCATAGAGGGAAACTGTATCTACCCCGGCTGTCATTTCTCCGTAATCAGGTTACGCCCATTCTCACACACGACCATGCCTGGCTGTATGTTCAGCGGTGAGAGCCACAGATCAGGCTGCTGTGTTACAGCTTTCAACAACTCTGCAGCGCTGGGCGGTTTGTCAATTTAGCATTAAGCATGTTATCTTCAGCACAGCCTGTTGCCTCTTGGCCAAGGCAGTGTTGCAGTGCTGTCAGCTTGTGACTGATGTGATCATTTCAGAGATGGAGGAGGAGGAGCATGAGCTGAACAATGTGATTACATTGAGGTTAAATTGGTGACGCTGTTTTTTATACTAAAGAAAGATCCTATTGTTTTGTTTTTTTACGTTATTTTTTTAAGACAAATGCATTCACCAGGAAATGTCATTTTAACATTTTACAACCTTATCTGGCAATGTGGTGTGTGACACATCATCAGACACATCCTTTTTTATTTATGATGGAGGGACTCTGAAAGTCATGAAGCCTATTTTTACAGGGACTTTAGACGGCCCTTACTATTCTTAAAAGGCCAGCAGTCGACCCTAGCTATTGTTAAAGAGCCATCAGTCGGCTATGCTTTGTTGTTCCCATTATTAACAAGTGGGTCTCCTATACTGTTATTGTGTATCCAGTGACTGCAAGGGCTGCCAAAAATTTGGACGCAACCCAATACCCCTTTGAAGAGACATAGAGGAGGGTCTCAGTAAAAAAAATGTTCCCATTATAAAGGAGCGGGTCTCCTATAGTGGTAATGCCCATGCTGTGACTGCAAGGGCTGCCAAAATTTGGGAAAAACCCCACTAAGAATTTAAAGACACAAAGAGCAGGACCACAGTAACAAGGTACGACATGTTCCCATTAGAAAGGAGAGAGTCTGCTATACAGTTATAAGGTATGCAGTGAGTCCAACGGCTGACCAATTTTAGGAAAAACCCCACTAAGAATTTAAAGACACACAGAGCAGGGCCACAGTAACAAGTACGACATGTTCCCATTAGAAAGGAGAGAGTCTGCTATACAGTTATAGGGTATGCAGTGAGTCCAACGGCTGACCAATTTTAGGAAAAACCCCACTAAGAATTTAAAGACACAGAGCAGGGCCACAGTAACCAGTATGACATGTTCCCATTAGAAAGGAGAGAGTTTGCTATACAATTATAGGATATGCAGTGAGTCCAACGGCTGACCAATTTTAGGAAAAACCCCACTAAGAATTTAAAGACACACAGAGCAGGGCCACAGTAACGACAAATTCCCATTAGAAAGGAGAGAGTCTCCCATAGTGTTGGCCTATGCAGTGAATGCAAGGGCTGCCAAAAATTTGGAGGCACTTCAATGCCCCTTGGAAGAGACATGGAGGAGGGCCTCATAAAAAAATGTTCCCATTAGAAAGGAGCGGGCCTCCTATATTTGTAATGCCCATGCACTAAGGGTATGGGCTGACAAACATTTACCCCTGGGGGGTATACATGAACATACTGTATATAAAAAAATTTCACGGGCATCATAAACACCCTTTAAAAAAAATTATGTGGGTGTTGCATCACGGACCACAGTCACCCTGGTGATGTGGTGGAGGATGAGGAGAAGGAAGAAGACAAGAGCAAATAGACAAAATCAGGAAGCGTATACCCATGTGTGGGTGTGAAAAGGTGCACGGGAATACACCTCCCAAGAAAAGACACTGGATTTGAGTTTATGTTACGCTGCTATCATTCGGTGGTGTTGAGAAGTCTGGCCCAATCCAGCCCTTGTTCATTTTTATAAAAGTCAGCCTGTCAGCATTTTCAGTTGACAGGCGGATGTGCTTATCAGGTATAATTCCACCAGCGGCACTAAAAACCCACTCTGATAAAACGCTGGCGGCAGGGCAGGCCAGGACCTCCAAGGCATAGAGAGCCAGTTCATTCCACGTATCCAGCTTGGATACCCAATAATTATATTGGACACACCTTTTCATTTAAAGATTTTTCTGTATTTTCATGAATATGAAAATTGTACATTCACACTGAAGGCATCAAAACTATGAATTAACACATGTGGAATTATATACTTAACAAGAAAGTGTGAAACAACTGAAAATATGTCTTATATTCTAGGTTCTTCAAAGTAGCCACCTTTTGCTTTGATGACTGCTTTGCACACTCTTGGCATTCTCTTGATGAGCTTCAAGAGGTAGTCACCGGAAATGGTTTTCACTTCACAGGTGTGCCCTGTCAGGTTTAATATGTGGGATTTCTTGCCTTATAAATGGGGTTGGGACCATCAGTTGTGTTGTGCAGAAGTCTGGTGGATACACAGCTGATAGTCCTTCTGAATAGACTGTTAGCTGCTTTTTTCTTGCCATAATACAAATTCTAAGTAAAGAAAAACGAGTGGCCATCATTACTTTAAGAAATGAAGGTCAGTCAGTCTGAAAAATTGGGAAAACTTTGAAAGTGTCCCCAAATGCTGTTGCACTAACCATCAAGCGCTACAAAGAAACTGGCTCACATGAGGACTGCCCCAGGAAAGGAAGACCAAGAGTCACCTCTGCTTCTGACTATAAGTTTATCCGAGTCACCAGCCTCAGAAATCGCAGGTTAACAGCATGATAATGCCCCGTCTCATGCTGCACATAACTTATCTGCATCTCTGGCTGCTATGGGCATAAAAGGGGACAAACTTATGGTGTGGTGCCCATGCTCCCCTGACTTCAACCCCATTGAGAACCTCTGGAGCATCATCAAAAGGAGTGTCTATGATGGCGGGAGGCAGTTCACATCTAAGCAACAGCTCTGCGAGGGTATTCTGTCCTCATGCAAAACAATTAAAGCAGAAACCATCCAAAACCTGACAAATTCAATGGACGAGAGAGTTCAGAAGCTCCTTTTGAACAAGGGATCCTATGTGCAAATGTAACATCACCTAGAATAAAGTTTTGAGTTGAAAACTGTTTGATTTCAGTTTGTAATAACCTGCTAATGCTTATAATTTCAAAAATGACCATTTTTTTGTTCTTTATTAAAATGAAAAGGTTGAAAACTCTGCTGTGCATAATAATTTGGAACATGCATTTTGAGTGCAGTTTGAGTTTTTTTATTTTTTTAAAAAATATACTGTTATCATAGGCAGTTTGTACAAAAACCTTTCAATTGTACTCTAATAGTTATTTGACTGGAAAATTACAATGACTGCAATTCATATAGGTAATTTGGGAAAATCTGAGAAAATATTATTTGCATAATAATTTGGAACACAGTGTATATATATATATAATTAATTTCCCTTCCTGATATATTCTGCCGCTGTTCTTTAATGTATAGAAAAAGATAAACCATTATACTCATCAGGGGCGTACATAGAAGTAATGGGGTTCCATAGTACAAGTATAATGCACGCCACATAGTTCTCCATATAGTATAATGCACCCCCATAGTCCTCCATATAGTATAATGCACTCCCCATAGTCCTCCATTATAGTATAATGCACCCCCATAGTCCTCCATTATAGTATGATGCATCCCATAGTCCTCCATAGTATAATGCACCCCATAGTCCTCCATATAATACACTGCACAGCCAATAGTCATCTACAATGCCTTGTGAAAGTATTTGGCCCCCTTGAACTTTTCTACCTTTTGCTACATTTCTGGCTTCAAACATAAAGATATAAAATTCTAATTTTTTGGGGAAGTATCAACAACAAGTGGGACACAATCTTGAAGTGGAATGAAATTTATTGGATATTTTAAACTTTTTAAAAAAATTAAAACTGAAAAGTGGGGCGTACAATATTATTCGGCCCCCTTGAGTTAATACTTTGTAGCGCCACCTTTTGCTGCTATTACAGCTGCAAGTCGCTTGGGGTATGTCTCTATCAGTTTTGCACATTGAGAGGCTGAAATTCTTGCCCATTTTTCCTTGCAAAACAGCTCAAGCTCATTAAGGTTGGATGGAGAGCGTTTGTGAATAGCAGTTTTCAGCTCTTTCCACAGATTCTCTATTGGATTCAGGTCTGGATTTTGACTTGGCCATTCTAACACCTGGATACGTTTATTTTTGAACCATTCCATTGTAGATTTTGCTTTATGTTTGGGATCATTGTCTTGTTGGAAGGTAAATCTCCGTCCCAGTCTCATGTCTTTTGCAAACTCCAACAGGTTTTCTTCCAGAATGGTCCTGTATCTGGCTCCGTCCATCTTCCCATCAATTTTAACCATCTTCCCTGTCCCTGCTGAAGAAAAGCAGGCCCAAACCATGATGCTGCCACCACCATGTTTGACAGTGGGGATGGTGTTTTGAGGGTGATGAGCTGTGTTGTTTTTACGCCAAACATCATTTTGCATTGTGGCCAAAAAGTTTGATTTTGGTTTCATCTGACCAGAGCACCTTATTCCACATGTTTGGTGTATCTCCCAGGTGGCTTGTGGCAAACTTCAAACAAGACTTTTTATGGATATCTTTGAGAAATGGCTTTCTTCTTGTTACTCTTCCATAAAGGCCAGATTTGTGCAGTGTACGACTGATTGTTGTCCTATGACTTTTGGCTGCATCTCTGATCAGTCTTCTCCTTGTTCAAGATGAAGTTTTAGAGGGACGGCCGGGTCTTGGTAGATTTGCAGTGGTCTGATAATCCTTCCATTTCAATATGATCGCTTGCACAGTGCTCCTTGAAATGTTTAAAACTTGGGAAATCTTTTTGTATCCAAATCCAGCTTTAAACTTCGCCACAACAGTATCTCGGACTTGCCTGGTGTGTTCCTTGGTCTTCATGATGCTCTCTGCACTTGAAACAGAACCCTGAGACTATCACAGAGCAGGTGCATTTATACGGAGACTTGTTTACACACAGGTGGATTCTATTTATCATTACCAGTCATTTAGGAATTTAGGACAACATTGGATCATTCAAAGATCCTCACTGAACTTCTGGAGTGAGATTGCTGCACTGAAAGTAAAGGGGCCGAATAATATTGCACGCCCCACTTTTCAGTTTTTAATTTTTTTAAAAAGTTTAAAATATCCAATAAATTTTGTTCCACTTCACGATTGTGTCCCACTTGTTGTTGATTCTTCCCCAAAAAATTAGAATTTGATATCTTTATGTTTGAAGCCAGAAATGTGGCAAAAGGTAGAAAAGTTCAAGGGGGCCAAATACTTTCACAAGGCACTGTATGTAGTATAATGTACAGTTAATAGTTATCCATGTTGTATAATGCACAGTTAATAGTCATCCATGTTGTATAATGCACATCCCATAGTCATCCATGCATTATAATGCACAGCCAATAGTCATCCATGTAGTACAATTCACATCCCATAGTCCTCCATGTAGTGTAATGCACAACCTATAGACCTCTATGTAGTGTAATGCACAACCCATAGACCTCTATGTAGTATAATGCACAGCCCATAGTCCTCTATGTAGTATAATGCACAGCCCATAGTCCTCCATGTAGTATAATGCACAGCCCATAGTCCTCCATGTAGTGTAATGCACAGCCCATAGTCCTCCATGTAGTGTAATGCACAGCCCATAGTCCTCCATGTAGTGTAATGCACAGCCCATAGTCCTCCATGTAGTGTAATGCACAACCCATAGACCTCTATGTGGTATAATGCACAGCCCATAGTCCTCTATGTAGTATAATGCACAGCCCATAGTCCTCTAAGTAGTATAATGCACAGCCCATAGTCCTCTATGTAGTATAATGCACAGCCCATAGTCCTCTATGTAGTATAATGCACAGCCCATAGTCCTCCATGTAGTATAATGCACAGCCCATAGTCCTCCATGTAGATCCGATGGGTCTGTGTGCTGCATTACATTTCAGCTGAATGTGTGTCCAAGGATGCACATCCAGCTGAAGTATTTGCTGGCGTTAGTGGTCACCTATATGTGCTGTTATGGGAAGCAAACAGGCAACCTAGCCCTTTCCTTCATAAGTCTGCAAAACAGAAAAAAATACAAAGATGTTAAGTGTGACTTAAACACTTAAGGCCCACAGACAGTGACAAATTATGAGAGAAATCTGGGCTTGTACATGGGGCTCTGGGTTGGCACATGGTCGGATTGCCTTTATCAGAGTCTTTTGCCACCATTGACAGTACGCATCACCAGGAGTGTTCCTGCGGCCCACTACCGGCAGTAGCTTAACGCAGCGTAGTGCAGGAAGCCATTCTCAGATTTCTGTCTGGTGCTTTCTTTGACTCCGGGCTCATTCAGACATCAGATATTCATGTACGAGTGCTATCCATGATTTTCATGGATAGCAGTCGTAGCAGTGATAGTCTATGGGGATTCACATGTCTATGATTTTCGCGCCGCTATGTCCGGTTTTGATCCAAGGGTTGGATTAAAATTGGCAATTCAAGTCAATGGGTTCATGAAAAAAATCACTCCGCACTCACATAACATCCGAGTGCAATCCGATTTTTCACAGGCTATCATAATGGAGATGGTGGAGAAATTTTTCTTTTTAGTTTCTCAGTTGTACGAGAAAATCTGATCATACTCTGATCAGAAAAATTGCTCCGATTTTCTCATATGTGAAAAAATCGGAAGTCTGAATGAGGCCTGAGCAAGAGCGATACTGTCATCGCTCCTGTTGCATCTTTTAGCAGGTACCCATCCGGAAGAGGATAGAAGCGGTACTGCAAAAGATCGTCTGGAGAGGTTGTTTTTTTAACACCTTAAAATGAATTGGGGTAGGGTGAGAGAAAGGACATACATTTGAAATTAATTAGGAGAGGACAGGGACTTGTAATGAATTAAGGGAGAGCAGCACAGTAGCTTGTTGACTTTTATTTTTATTGGGCAGGGGAAAGAGTCTAAGGCTATGTGCGCACAGTCCGTAGTTGAAGCAGAAATTTCTTGTGCGTTTCTGCATCTCCTTGGCAAGAAAAACGCATGCGGATTTTCCGTGCGTTTTTGACGTGTTTTTCATACTTTTTTGCATCCGTTTCTTGAATCGTTTTTGTACATCAATGAAAGCTTTTTGGAGCTAAATATCCCCCAGCGTATCCAGTTCAAACTACTAACACTGACCTACATCTCTGAACTAATCTCCCACTATATACCCTCACGTAACCTCCGGTCCTCCCAAGACCTCCTTCTCTCCTCCTCACTTATCCTTTCCTCACCCAATTGCCTCCAAGATTTCTCCCGAATATCCCCCATCCTCTGGAATTCTGTGCCTCAACACGTCCGATTATCCACCACATCCGGATCCTTCAGACGGAACCTGAAAACCCATCTCTTCAAGAAAGCCTACAGCCTGCAATGACCCTGCTAACTCCTCAACAACACCGAAGCTACTGCAACCCCCAACCTACTGTCTCCTCCCCACTCCTGTAGAATGTAAGCCCGCAAGGGCAGGGTCCTCTTTCCTCCGTACCAGTCTATAATTGTTAGTTTGTTTACTGTAAGTGATATTTTTACTTGGTATGTAACCCCTTCTTATGTACAGCACCATGGAATCAATGGCGCTATATAAATAAATAATAATAATAAATAAAGTTATTTGGTGGGACATTGCTTAAACCTTGGATTACCATCAGAACTGGAGTGAGTATATTTTTTAATTTGAATGATTAAAGAATGTGTCTGTTATAATTCAAATAAAGTGTTTACTGTGTGTTGTCTGTGTGTTTAACTCTTTACTTTACTTTAGTTGAGTTTGGTCTTAAAGAGGTCTGACACCTTCACATCACCAAACAAAAGAGCTACGTGTCAGCTAATCCCATTCACCCAATCTTCATTAGCATTTTTATTCATGTAAGTTATGCGGTTGCTGTGAGCTGCTATTTTTAGTCTAGGAAGGTGCCATTTGCAAACATTTTCACTGGCCATAATTAACATCTTACAGCTAGTTCGTTAGCTTCTACGTTCCCTCCGATCAGCACTCGGCAGCCATTTGGACGCAACATATTTTTGTTGCGTCCAAAACTCGGTGTTCTTATGCCGCACTTTTGTTGTTGGTACATCTGAATACACCGCATGTAATGACATTTCAATCGGACAAAATCTGCAGTGGAGACTAGCGTGTCCGCTACAGAAATTGATATGCTGCGAATGAGTTTGGGTACGTGGCCACGGTCAGGAGCTGCTGCAGGTTTAAAGCTGCGTGTTTATAAAGCATCAAACCCGCAGCATCCAGATGTTACAGCATAGCGGATGGGATCTCTAGAAATCCCATGTCCACTATGCGTGCATCAGAGGCTGCGAATCACCTGTGGACACTGACATGCGAAGCATCTTTCAGGATCGCAGCATGTCAAATTCTCTTGCAGAGTCGCTAGTCTGCGCAACAGAAATTTCACCACTAGAATGTATAGAATCCGGTAAATAAGCATTGTTCAGTGAACACGAGTGGATTTCCCTGCGTTCAATAGAATGCAAAATTTTGGACGCAGCAAAAAATATGCGTCCAAAGCGCTGCTACGTCCAGATCGTGGGCACAGAAACTAAAATGTAAAAAAAAAATGGCGTGGGCTTCCACATAATTTTTATAACCAGCAGTGGGAAAGCCGACCGTTGGGGGCTGATATTAGTAGCCGGGGAAGGGGCCAATAGCCAACAATTTTCCCTGGATATTAATATCAGCCCACAGCTGTTTGTTTAGCCTTTACTGGCTAGATTACAGGGGGACCCCAGAAAAAAAATGACATAGGGTCCCCCTGTAAAATCTAACCAGCAAAGGTTAAACTAGACAGCTGTGGGCTGATATTAATAGCCAGGGAAGGCACCATGGATCCTGGCCCCCTCCGCGGCTAATAATATCACCCCTCAGCAGTCCCAGATATGGCGCAGTGGCAGAGCCATAGAGTTCATAAAAATAAACATGGCCCTTCTGGCATAATAGAAAAAAGAAAATGTCCAGCATAGTCCTTGTACCTGCCGGGGACCAGCCACTAGGTTAGCAAAACGCATGGTTCAGATTAGCACAAAATAACACTCTTCTCTCTGGAGCTGGCCTTCAGATACTGAACCAAACCTGAGTGAAAAGGCTGGCTATTTATAGCTCCGACCACACCCTGGGGTGGAGATATGGTGAATGACCTCCCACACGCACTATGGTCATTCACCATAAAAACAGCCCCCCCTTTAAAATGGCGGTTTAACCCTCTCAGCACATAACATGCTGGAGAAGACTTCCCTGTTTCACATCACTGAAGCTAATAGCCTCAGTGAAATATATCTCCCATCCATCACTCTGTCAGTGACATTGTCACATATCCCTCCCCGCCTCTGCCCAAAGCTAGGGGTTTTAGCACCTCCACTTGCTAAACTGGAAAGTTTGTACAGGGCATCTGTGTTACATGTAGTTTCCCGTGCCTGTGTTCCACATGGAAACTAAAGTCCTGGAGCACTAGAAACCACCTAGTCACTTGGGCATTCTTCCCCATCCTTTCCCTCATTCATCAAAGATGCAGGATGGGATGTTCCTCCCTGTTCACTTCTTGGGACAACACTGCTCCTAAATAGTGATAAGCGAGCACTAAAATGCTCGGGTACTCGTTGCTCGGGTCGAGCAAATTGGAATACTCGGGTGCTCGACCCGAGCAACGAGCCCAATGTAAGTCTATGGGAACCTTGAGCATTTTTCAGGCGGCCCCCCCCGGCGGTCTGCAGAGGGCCTAAAAATTGCCCAAATAGATGGGAACAGTGCTCAAATGACATGGGAACAGCATGGGGAAGACCCCTGGAAGCATCTCTGACTCCCAGATCACTGCTGTCAACAACGTTGTCAGAGTATTACGCCACTTTTACGGACTCACAATAAAACATACAAAAACGAAACCAAAATGGATTTTCCTGGGAAATAAGTTAAGGAACATCCTTTTCAGGGTAATGACTTGTATATAAGGCAAAATAAATGACCTAAACAAAAATACTCCTCCACACCTTGGGCTATATTCACACATAGCGTTTTTGATGCATTTTTGCACTTTTGAATTGCTTTCAACCAAGACAAATGCATTCACCAGGAAATGTCATGTTAACATTTTACAACCTTATCTGGCCATGTGGTGTGTGACACATCATCAGACACATGCATACAGTGCTGAAAAGACATGGGAACTGCATGGGGAAGACCTCTGGAAGCATCTCTGACTCCCAGGTCACTGCCTAAAAGTGTGCCCATCATAAGTGATGCTTGGCGCATGTGAAGATGCCTCCCGCCATGCACCTGTCATTGCAGACTTGCAACAATCACCGTCCACATCCTTGTCCCACTGCAGCGTTCAGTTGTCCCTACCCCATTCCTTGGAATACAAGCGCAAGTATGCAGGCAGCCACCCACCCACAGGCTGCAATACTATACTGACAAATTTTTGACAGCTGCTTGAAATGTGGCCTATTAAGCTCGTGGAGGCGGAAGCTTTTCATGACCTCATGCCGGCGGCAGCCGGGTGTCCATACTCGGTCCCCAGCCGCCACTATATTTCCCAGTATCGCCTCCGCATTCCACAAGCACGGGTCCCACAACATTACCCGTGCCCTCCCTAGTGCACTTACTGGGAAGGACCGCCTAACCACAAACACGTGGACAGGTGAATGTGGCCAGGGATGGTATGGAGCCAGTCCACAACTTTTTTGGCTGAGAGTTGTATTTAGCTCGGTGAAAGGACTGGCATAGAGGGAAACCGTATCTACCCTGCGTGTCATTTCTCCCAGGAAGTCCTCTAAAGCTGCTTGCACTTGAAATGTGGCCTGAACATTACTGCTAGTACTTTTCTGTGGGAATTTACTTGCCTCCTACCAGCCTGGAATATTTCCAGCAAACTATGGTACAACGCCATGGTATTAGCACTGCCCCCAGTACCAGTAGCGAAGCCATCCCCAATTTCCTTCTCAGGAATTTTATTTGATAGACTGAGTGGCTGCCCAAATACATTTTCTCACAAAGAAGCTGAAGATAGAGTGGCAGTAGGTGCAAGTTTCTCCAGCCTGTTAGATATTAGAGTGGTTAGCACTGAAGCCTTGCAGCGCTGGGATCCTGGGTTCAAATCCCAGCAAGGACAACATCTGCAAGGACTTTGTATGTTCTCCCCGTGTTTGCGTGTGTTTCCTCCTCAGTAAAAAAGCTGCCATAGAGTGTCCTGGAACCTTCCCACACACTTTTCTTAGCCAGGACTGCTTCTCGGCAGGGTTGGACGGTCCCACCAGAGAATCCTCTGGTGTGCCTTGGCTTCTACCTCAGGAGAGTTCATGATATCGCTAACTTTGCAGCTGCTATGGGGCTCTTGAGCGGGTGAGAAAGGTTATCCCTCAGAATCAAATCCTCTGGTGGGCACAATGTTTTTCAATCTGAAACAGCTTCTCAGTGGAAGCTGTATTTCACCACAGCCATATTCTTTAGCTCGGTGAAAGGACTGGCATAGAGGGAAACTGTATCTACCCCGGCTGTCATTTCTCCATAATCAGGTTACGCCCATTCTCACACACGACCATGCCTGGCTGTATGTTCAGCGGTGAGAGCCACAGATCAGGCTGCTGTGTTACAGCTTTCAACAACTCTGCAGCGCTGGGCGGTTTGTCAATTTAGCATTAAGCATGTTATCTTCAGCACAGCCTGTTGCCTCTTGGCCAAGGCAGTGCTGCAGTGCTGTCAGCTTGTGACTGATGTGATCATTTCAGAGATGGAGGAGGAGGTGCATGAGCTGAACAATGTGATTACATTGAGGTTAAATTGGTGACGCTGTTTTTTATACTAAAGAAAGATCCTATTGTTTTGTTTTTTTACGTTATTTTTTAAGACAAATGCATTGACCGGGAAATGTCATTTTAACATTTTACAACCTTATCTGGCAATGTGGTGTGTGACACATCATCAGACACATCCTTTTTTATTTATGATGGAGGGACTCTGAAAGTCATGAAGCCTATTTTTACAGGGACATTAGACGGCCCTTACTATTCTTAAAAGGCCAGCAGTCGGCCCTAGCTATTGTTAAAGAGCCATCAGTCGGCTATGCTTTGTTGTTCCCATTATTAACAAGTGGGTCTCCTATACTGTTATTGTGTATCCAGTGACTGCAAGGGCTGCCAAAAATTTGGACGCAACCCAATACCCCTTTGAAGACACATAGAGGAGGGTCTCAGTAAAAAAAATGTTCCCATTATAAAGGAGCGGGTCTCCTATAGTGGTAATGCCCATGCTGTGACTGCAAGGGCTGCCAAAATTTGGGAAAAACCCCACTAAGAATTTAAAGACACAAAGAGCAGGACCACAGTAACAAGGTACGACATGTTCCCATTAGAAAGGAGAGAGTCTGCTATACAGTTATAAGGTATGCAGTGAGTACAACGGCTGACCAATTTTAGGAAAAACCCCACTAAGAATTTAAAGACACACAGAGCAGGGCCACAGTAACAAGTACGACATGTTCCCATTAGAAAGGAGAGAGTCTGCTATACAGTTATAGGGTATGCAGTGAGTCCAACGGCTGACCAATTTTAGGAAAAACCCCACTAAGAATTTAAAGACACACAGAGCAGGGCCACAGTAACCAGTATGACATGTTCCCATTAGAAAGGAGAGAGTTTGCTATACAATTATAGGATATGCAGTGAGTCCAACGGCTGACCAATTTTAGGAAAAACCCCACTAAGAATTTAAAGACACACAGAGCAGGGCCACAGTAACGACAAATTCCCATTAGAAAGGAGAGAGTCTCCCATAGTGTTGGCCTATGCAGTGAATGCAAGGGCTGCCAAAAATTTGGAGGCACTTCAATGCCCCTTGGAAGAGACATGGAGGAGGGCCTCATAAAAAAATGTTCCCATTAGAAAGGAGCGGGCCTCCTATACTTGTAATGCCCATGCACTAAGGGTATGGGCTGACAAACATTTACCCCTGGGGGGTATACATGAACATACTGTATATAAAAAAATTTCACGGGCATCATAAACACCCTTTAAAAAAAATTATGTGGGTGTTGCATCACGGACCACAGTCACCCTGGTGATGTGGTGGAGGATGAGGAGAAGGAAGAAGACAAGAGCAAATAGACAAAATCAGGAAGCGTATACCCATGTGTGGGTGTGAAAAGGTGCACGGGAATACACCTCCCAAGAAAAGACACTGGATTTGAGTTTATGTTACGCTGCTATCATTCGGTGGTGTTGAGAAGTCTGGCCCAATCCAGCCCTTGTTCATTTTTATAAGAGTCAGCCTGTCAGCATTTTCAGTTGACAGGCGGATGCGCTTATCAGGTATAATTCCACCAGCGGCACTAAAAACCCACTCTGATAAAACGCTGGCGGCAGGGCAGGCCAGGACCTCCAAGGCATAGAGAGCCAGTTCATTCCACGTATCCAGCTTGGATACCCAATAATTATATTGGACACACCTTTTCATTTAAAGATTTTTCTGTATTTTCATGAATATGAAAATTGTACATTCACACTGAAGGCATCAAAACTATGAATTAACACATGTGGAATTATATACTTAACAAGAAAGTGTGAAACAACTGAAAATATGTCTTATATTCTAGGTTCTTCAAAGTAGCCACCTTTTGCTTTGATGACTGCTTTGCACACTCTTGGCATTCTCTTGATGAGCTTCAAGAGGTAGTCACCGGAAATGGTTTTCACTTCACAGGTGTGCCCTGTCAGGTTTAATATGTGGGATTTCTTGCCTTATAAATGGGGTTGGGACCATCAGTTGTGTTGTGCAGAAGTCTGGTTGAAACACAGCTGATAGTCCTACTGAATAGACTGTTAGAATTTGTATTATGGCAAGAAAAAAGCAGCTAAGTAAAGAAAAACGAGTGGCCATCATTACTTTAAGAAATGAAGGTCAGTCAGTGCGAAAAATTTGGAAAACTTTGAAATTGTCCCCAAGTGCAGATGCAAAAACCATCAAGCGCTACAAATAAACTGGCTCACATGAGGACCGCCCCAGGAAAGGAAGACCAAGAGTCACCTCTGCTTCTGAGGATAAGTTTATCTGAGTCACCAGCCTCAGAAATCGCAGGTTAACAGCAGCTCAGATTAGAGACCAGGTCAATGCCACACAGAGTTCTAGCAGCAGACACATCTCTACAACAACTGTTAAGAGGAGACTTTGTGCAGCAGGCCTTCATGGTAAAATAGCTGCTAGGAAACCACTGCTAAGGACAGGCAACAAGCAGAAGAGACTTGTTTGGGCTAAAGAACAAAAGGAATGGACATTAGACCAGTGGAAATCTGTGCTTTGATCTGATGAGTCCAAATTTGAGATCTTTGGTTCCAACCACCGTGTCTTTGTGCGACGCAGAAAAGGTGAACGGATGGACTCTACATGCCTGGTTCCCACCGTGAAGCATGGAGGAGGAGGTGTGATGGTGTGGAGGTGCTTTGCTGGTGACACTGTTGAGGATTTATTCAAAATAGAAGGCATACTGAACCAGCATGGCTACCACAGCATCTTGCAGCGGCATGCTATTCCATTTGGTTTGCGTTTAGTTGGACCATCATTTATATTTCAACAGGACAATGACCCCAAACACACCTCCAGGCTGTGTAAGGGCTATTTGACGAAGATGGAGAGTGATGGGGTGCTACGCCAGATGACCTGGCCTCCACAGTCACCAGACCTGAAACCAATCGAGATGGTTTGGGGTGAGCTGGACCGCAGAGTGAAGGCAAAAGGGCCAACAAGTGCTAAGCATCTCTGGGAACTATTTCAAGATTGTTGGAAGACCATTTCCGGTGACTACCTCTTGAAGCTCATCAAGAGAATGCCAAGAGTGTGCAAAGAAGTCATCAAAGCAAAAGGTGGCTACTTTGAAGAGCCTAGAATATAAGACATACTTTCAGTTGTTTCACACTTTTTTGTTAAGTATATAATTCCACATGTGTTAATTCATAGTTTTGATGCCTTCAGTGTGAATGTACAATTTTCATATACAGAAAAATCTTTAAATGAAAAGGTGTGTCCAAACTTTTGGTCTGTACTGTATGTCTGACATCCATGTCCACTACTGAAGTCTTATGTGTGCAGTCTGAACTGAATACCGACGGCCTTGTTGATGCTGGTACTCAACAACTGCCCTCTTCTGCTCACAAATCCTTCCCAACATCTGCAGTGTAGAGTTCCAACGCGTGGGGACATCACACTCCAGTCTGTGAGCCGTAAACGGCAAACGCTGCTGAAACACCGCAAGGGCGGCGGAAGCTGTAGCTGACTTTCTAAAATGGGCACACAGGCGGCGTACTTTAACAAGCAGATCCGGCAGTTCCGGGTAGGATTTGAGAAACCGCTGAACCATGAGGTTAAGCATATGGGCCAGGCATGGTACGTGTGTGAGCTCGCCTCGCCTCAGAGCCGCCACCAGGTTCCGGCCATTGTCACTCACGACCATGCCTGGCTGTAAGTTCAGCGGTGTGAGCCACAGATCTGCCTGCTCTTTCAGAGCTGTCCACAACTCTTCAGCATTGTGCGTTTTTTCACCTAAGCATATTAGCTTCAGCACAGCCTGTTGCCGCTTGGCCGAGGCAGTGCTGCAGTGCTTCCAGCTTGTGACTGATGTGGTCATTTCGGAGGTGGAGGCTGAGGAGGATGAGGGGCAGGATCTGTAGACCGTGGGAGCAACCTTGATTGACCTAGGACCCGCCATTCTTGGCGTCGGGAGGACGTGTTCCGTCCCAAGGTCCGACTGGGTCCCGGCTTCCACTATGTTATCCCAGTGTGCCGTCAGCGAGATGTACCGTCCCTGTCCACAAGCACTTGTCCACGTGTCCGTGGTTAGTTGGACTTTACCGGTAACTGCGTTGTTGAGAGCACAGCTAATGTTTTGGTACACGTGCTTGTGTAATGCACGGACGGCACACAGGGAGAAATAGTGGCGGCTGGGGACCGAGTACCGAGGGACAGCCGCCGCCATCAGGTTGCGGAATGCTTCCGTCTCCACAAGCCTAAAAGGCAACATTTCGAGCGCAAGCAGTCGTTAAATGTGAGAATTTAGTAGTGTGGCCTGTGGGGCGTTGGCTGCATATTTGCGCTCGTGTTCCAAGGACTGGGGTATGGACAACTGAACGCTGCTCTGGGACAAGGACATGGACGTGCTTTCTTATGCTGCTACTTGAGAGTGTGCAATGACAGGTGCAGGGCAGGAGGCGTCTTCGCATGCACCATGGACAAGGGATTGGCTTGCATGCACAACAGCGGAAAAAGCAATGGTGCCACCTGCAGACACTGTTCCTGGACCCTGGGGTTCGGCCTACAAAGTCGGGTGCTTTGCTGCCATATGCCTGATCATGCTGGTGGTGGTCAGGCTGGTCGTTTTGCCACCCCTGCTGATGCTGGCCTGGCCGGTGTTGCAAATGGCCTTTTTGGGGTTTTCGGCAGAGTCTTTAAAAATCAACCAGACTCGGGAAGACCTAACAGTTGTACTGGCAACTTCCTTTGTGTTTGTGTTACGGTGAACGGTTGCCTGCCTTCTGTCTGCGGCCACCACACTGCTTCTTCCTGCCTGTTGGGGTGCTCTGCCTCCCTCCCCCTATGTGCTGCTGTCCTCGCTCTGCATGTCCTCCTGCCAGATTGGGTCAGTTACTATATCATCCACCACCTCGTCTTCCACTTCCGCACCCTGGTCCTCCTGACTTTCTGGCAATTGTGTCTCATCATCGTCCACCTCTTGTGACACTTTCCCACCGTCGCCTTCGTGTGACCGTGGCTGCTCAAATATTTGGGCATCGCTACTCGCGATCTCCTCTTGCCCCGCTTCAAGTGGACCGGGCGAGAGGCCCGAATCTATAAATGGGAAAGTGAACAGCTCTTCAGAGTGTCCAAGTGTGGGATCAGTTGTCTCTGGGTACTCGGCAGGGTGGGAGGAAGGAGGATCAGGGTGAAGAATATGCGGTCCAGAGTCACGGCTACTGAGACTTGACCGTGTGGAAGACAGGGTGGTGGTGGTGGTGGCTAAGTGACTGGAAGCATTATCCGCTATCCAACCAACAACCTTTTGACACTGCTCTGGGTTCAATAGTGGTGTGCTGTGGTCCCCTAGAAATTGGGACAGGAAGGTCAGGCGAGAAGATGTGGGTGTTTGTTGTGGCACAATTTCGGCTTGCCCACGGCCTTGTCCTCGGCCTCTGCATGCACCATTACCATCACGTCCAGTTCCCCGTCCTTTGCCACGTGCCTTGCCCATTTTAAATGGAGGACAGTATCTTCCACGCTCACTACAAATGACTGAGTTTGGAGCGAACTTATATGTGAGCCATGTGATAGAGAAAACACAGTTTTAAATACCTGGCCTGTAGGTAAGTAGTTTGAACAGCAAACTGCGGTGAATTGCTTCAATGACACACTAAAGGAAATTTTTAATGGAGGCCAGAAACGGCAGTATTTTCTGACAACGTATATGTGATCCGTTTGACGGAGAAAACACAGTTTTAAATACCGGGCTTGTAGGTAAGTAGTTTGAACAGCAAACTGCGGTGAATAGCTTCAATGACACACTAAAGGAAATTTTTAATGTAGCCTCTTGTGCTATATGCACTGCAGTCTGCTATATACACTGCCTGCCTATACACCCTGCCTGCCTGATATCTCTGCAAATAGATTAGTCCTCAGAAGGACTGTTTGTTAAGATGGATATGTGTAATGTACGTTTTTTCTCCCTACACTACCTAATACACGATCAAATCTCTCCCTGACACAGCAGCAGCTCTCCCTACACGGTCTGATCCGGAGTGACTGTGACGAGCATGGCAGCGCCAGGTCTGATATAGACCTGATGACGCTGTGCGGCCTGCAAATCACTGTAATGCCCACAACCAACATGGCTACGGCATTACAGTGCATGGCAGGCAATCCCTGCATGTTCATTGGCTCTCTAAAGAGCGCCAAACATGCAGGGAGGGGACCCGAGTTCCCGCCCGAGCAACCCGGAAATACTCGGCGAGCGCCAAGCATCTCGAGCAGTGAGATGCTCGGGCGAGCACCGAACAGTAGCGAGCATGCTCACTCATCACTACTCCTAACCCAACCTCTGAGATGTCCGTCTGGACCACGAACTCCTTATTGAAGTCAAGAGCCATCAAGACCAGCTGCTTACAGGGAGAGCTTCAATCCCTGGAATGCTCCCTTCGCTTCAGCAGACCATTTGGTAATCGCCGTCTTCATCCCTTTAAGCAGGTCGGTCAGGGGTGCGGCTATAATGGCAATTTTCGGGATAGTATCCCACAATTCCTAGAAACGCCCGAACTTGTTTCTTGGAGGACGCTTGCGGCCACTTTGGATTGCTTCCACTTTCTTCACTTGCTTCTTTATTTCACCCCTTCCGACGATGTAGCCTCTTCTTTTCCCATAGCGCAATTCTTCTGGTTGATGGTAAAGTCAGCCTTCCTCATCGCATCCAGTACCGCCTGGATCTTCTGTAGGTGACTTCCCCAATCTGACCTGAAGATCACAATGTCATCCAGGTAAGCGGTGGCGTACTTGTGCGAGGCTAGGATCTGGTCCATGCCTTCTGGAAGGTAGCTGGGGTACCATGCAGACCGAACGGCATCCTGGTGTACTGAAAACACCCATCGGGTGTAGAGAAAGCCGTCTTCTCCTTGGCACTTGGAAACTGGAGGATTTGCCAATGGGAAACAGGAGGATTTGCCAATGCCCCATTGTTAGGTCCGGGGTGGTGATGTATCTGGCTGGCCCTAGCCTTTCAATCAGTTCAACCCGGGGCATCCGATATACGTCGTATTTGATCCTTCATTTAGCTTTCTGTAGTCATTAGAGAAGCGCCATTCTCCTTCCGGCTTCAGCACAAGAACAATGGGGCTTGACCAGCCGCTCTTTGACTCCTTAATGACTCTCAAGTTCAACATTCTCCTCATCTCCTTGGAGATAACCTCGCGGCGGGCTTCGGGGCTTCGATATGGCCTCTGGTTCACCCGTACATGCGGTTCCGTCAAGATCTCATTCTCCACGACCTGTGTACACCCTGGCAAGTCCAAAAACAGGTCTCGGTTTTGCTGAAGCAGTTCTCGGCACTGTCGCTTTTGGGACTGTGACAGTGTCTCTGACCCTGTGACATCCTCGACCCTGGCTTCAGGATGGGCCCCCAGACAGATAACTTCCACTGGTTCTCTGTCTCACAACGGTTTAAGTAGGTTGATGTGGTATATCTGGTACGGCTTTCTTCTTCCTGGTTGGTGGACTTTATAGTTGACATCACTCAACTTCTTAACCACCTCATACAGCCCTTGCCACTTGGCCAGAAATTTACTTTCGACCGTGGGTACTAGCCTGGGCATGCCTGGGCTTCTTGTGCTTGAAGAAGGCTCTGCTTCACAATTGCCATCACCTTCGCGATCCGATTCTGCGTCTTTGTCATATGCTCGATGATGTTTTGGAAAAATATTTGTGGTCAATTAAAGGAGCGCTATGGCCCGAGAGCACACTGTGATAGATTGGTGGTGAACAAACCTTTTATTAAACCACTACGCATTTCGGCAGCGGACCGCTACCTTCCTCAGGTGGTAGTGGTTTAATAAAAGGTTTGTTCACCACCAATCTATCAATTAATTGACCACAAATATTTTTCCAAACAACATTGATATTCCCCATGAGGGATTGTGGATGGAGCAGCTTGGGGCCCTAGAGAATATCTCCAGGCATCAGGACCTGAAGTAACATCACATCCTGTGAGGTGGTATCACGTGACTGGATCTTGGGCCCATGTGACCAGACCAGGAAGCACAGCACAGGAGCAGTCCTGGAGCAACATAGCAAGAGTGTAACATACCTGGTGGTGGGCTTGCATGGTGCACCATCTCTCACTATGCAAGATCGCAAACTTGATCTTCAGTCCAGTCTGCTAGCCTGGCTTCTATTCATGCTGTCTGTTTGTCTCTGTTCTGACTGCTTAGGGCGGCGGCCCGGCTACTTCCTGTTTCTTGTAGCTGCTGTAGGCACACCCCTAATGCGTCCTCAGCCTATTGCTGTCTGTCACTGGATATTTAAACCAGCTCCACCTGGAAGCTGATGCCTGAGCAACTCTATCATTCAGTGTGCTCCTTGACTCTGAATGTGCCAGGTCCTGTTCTGTGTTTTCTTGCCTGTCTGTCTGCCTTCCTGGAGGCTGTATTTCCAGGCCAGTCTGAACACGCTCCTAGCCTGTTCGTTCCGCCTTCTAGGGGCCGCATACCTAGATCTGTTATCTGTGTTTTCTTGCCTGTCTGTCCGCCTTCCTGGAGGCTGTATTTCCAGGCCAGTCTGAACACGCTCCTAGCCTGTTCGTCCCGCCTTCTAGGGGCCGCATACCTAGATCTGTTATCTGTGTTTGCTTGCCTGTCTGTCCGCCTTCCTGGAGGCTGTATTTCCAGGCCAGTCTGAACACTCTCCTAGCCTGTTCGTCCCGCCTTCTGGGGGACGCATACCCAGACCTGCTCCTGTATCTTGCTGCAGTGTCAGTTCCTGTCTGAACACTCAGTTCCTGTCTGAACACTCAGTTCCTGTCTGAACACTCTCCTAGCCTGTTTCCTGTTTTTCTCTATGTCCGTACCTTCCCTTTTTCTGCAGAGTCTGAACCTGCACCTAACTCCTACTCGTTGTCGCTGTACTTCCATTTGTGAGTTTAGAGTCCACTCGCTACTTCATTGCAAGTATCTGCCTTTCCCTTCCAGTCTGTTCCGTGTCAACAGAGCCCTGTCCCCTCTGCTCTGCCTTGCTCACCGCTCCGGCGGTTTCTGCCCGCTCTGCCTTGCTCACCGCTCCGGCGGTTTATCTCTGCTCTGCCTTACTCACCGCTCCGGCGATTCCTGCCCGCTCTGCCTTGCTCACCGCTCCGGCGGTTTCTGCCCGCTCTGCCTTGCTCACCGCTCCAGCGGTTTATCTCTGCTCTGCCTTGCTCACCGCTCCGGCGGTTTCTGCCCGCTCTGCCTTGCTCACCGCTCCCGCGGTTTCTGCCCACTCTGCCTTGCTCCCCGCTCCGGCGTTTTCTGCCCGCTCTGCCTTGCTCACCGCTCCGGCGGTTTATCTCTGCTCTGCCTTACTCACCGCTCCGGCGATTCCTGCCCGCTCTGCCTTGCTCACCGCTCCGGCGGTTTCTGCCCGCTCTGCCTTGCTCACCGCTCCAGCGGTTTATCTCTGCTCTGCCTTGCTCACCGCTCCGGCGGTTTCTGCCCGCTCTGCCTTGCTCACCGCTCCCGCGGTTTCTGCCCACTCTGCCTTGCTCCCCGCTCCGGCGGTTTCTGCCCGCTCTGCCTTGCTCACCGCTCCGGCGGATTCTCTCTGCTCTGCCTTGCTCACCGCTCCGGCGGTTCCTGCCTGCTCTGCCTTGCTCACCTCTCCGGCGGTTCCTGCCTGCTCTGCCTTGCTCACCGCTCCGGCGGTTCCTGCCTGCTCTGCTTGTCTACCGCATCTGCGGTTCTGTTCCTGAATCCCAGTCTGTACTGGACCCTATCCAGCCTGTGCTCCAACCTGCTAGTACCTCTCCGTCTGCACGCCAGCCGTATTTGTCAGTACCCTCCTGTCTGCATACCAGCCATGCCTGCCAGTATCCTCCTGTCTGCACTCCAGCCGTGCCTGCCAATACCCACCTGTCTGTGTGCCAGCCTAACCTGCATGTGCCTGTATTCCCCGGTGTGGGTCAACAGCCGTGTCCGGGGACTGGCCTGGAGTAGCACCTGGTCCCTCTGCTTGGTTCCTCCCTGGTGCACGGCGTCGTTAGCCGTCGTGCGACCTTGGTCGGATCGGGTTGATACTTAGTTACACCCCTCCAGGCACTCTCCGGTTCATGGCACAGTGGAATCACTAAATCACGCACACGCCAGTCAGCCCGGGCGTGTGCATAACAAGGAGTGCACGTAGACGCCCATTACCGAGGTTGTGCAGGGGTGCACAACCCTTTCAGGTGAGAGGCTAATCCCCCCACCTTTTTTGGACTATCACCACTAAACCAGTAGGTGCTTTTCATGCTGCTCTCTTCCATGTTCATTGTCTTACATATGCTCGATGATTCTCCAGTGGGGTGTAACCTCTGCTTCCCAGGTCTTTTTTGCTATATCCAGAACTCCCAGAGGGTGCCGTCTGTATAGCAGCTTAAACGGTAAGAATCCCGCAGAGATCCGGGGGAACTTCCCTGATGGAGAACAGCAGGTATGGCAGTAGACAATCCCAGTCTCGCCCATCCTTCTCCTCAACCTTCTTCATCATAGACTTCAAGGTCTTGTTGAATCTCTCCACCAGGCCGTCCATCTGTGGATGGTATACTGACATCCGGAGCTGTGTAATCTGGACCGCTTTACACAACTCCCCTCATTACCTTGAACATAAAAGGAGTTCCCTGGTCAGTCAGGATCTCTTTTGGCAGGCCCGTCCGGGAGAAAATATGCACTAGCTCTCTGGCGATACTCCTGGTGGAGGAGTTTTTCAGTGGTACCGCCTCCGGATACCGAGTGGCATAGTCCAGCACTATCAAGATATATTGGTGTCCCCTGGCAGACTTAACCAAGGGCCCGACAAGGTCCATGGCGAGCCAGTCAAATGAGACCTCTATAATAGGCAATGGCACTAGAGGGCTTAGGAAGTGGGACACGGGAGCAGTTAGCTGACAGGTGGGACAGGACTGGCAGTAATTACCAATCTTTCTATGACATCCAGGCCAGTAGAACGTCTGCATGACCAGCTCTTGGGTTTTCTCTACTCCCAGATGCCCACCCAAGATATGAGAATGGGTCAGGGACCCGGCACCAGCAACTGCTCTACCACTTCCCTTCTTGGTTTATTGACCCGATAAAGCAGTTCCTTATTTAGTGTGAAATATGGGAATCTGGTGTCAGCCCCCAGCTCTTAAGCAACTCCATTTATTACAAACACATTATCAATTGCATTTTTCAATGTGAAATCCTGCATCCGAGCAGTACCAAAATTCCCCCCAGAAACCTCCAACTCAGGAATCTTGGCCTCTTGGGTCACAGTCTCGTCCTCGTCACTGGCAAGGACACACAGGGGGAATTCATCCGTCTCTGACTGTGTTGGGGATTCAAAATGGTGGAACTGGCTCCTTCCTGAGTCACGTGGTACGCCTGCTTTCCGCCATAAGTCCCAGAACCGGCTAAACTCCCGCCCTATTATTACTGGGTGTAGCAGGTCCTTAACTATTCCAACCTCATGGGACTCGGCACCGCAGTTCATTTTATAGTCCCTCTGGCAACAGGGTAGTCTTTGGTGTCTCCGTGAATACAGCAGATGCCTACGTTTTTCCCAGGGATCAACTGGTGGGGGAGTGTGGCACTTATCAGAGTCATCAAAGAGTCCCGTCACCAGTATCCTATTTATTGTTTCGGTACATGCCTGCGGCCCTCCAATGGGCTGACAGTCCACACTGCAGGCTGGATAGGCATAATATGAACAACGCCTCCCCATGCTGCAGTCCATCTGTTCAGAGGACATAGAACAATGAGCGGCTATGTGTCCAGGGCCGTGACATCTCCAACAGGTCAAGTCCTTACCTGCGGCTTTTGGCAACCCCTCAGCGACCCCTTGGGACCTCAAACTCCTCCCAGTGGTGGCTCTACTACCCCTCTTTTGAGATTTGGGCCTTTTCTAGGTACCCCAGTATGGGGATGCAACAATGCCCGGCTTCCTCAGGGACCTCTCAACCACCCGGTACCTTTCTACTAGGCCCACTAGATCATCTGCATTTCGGGGGTCCCCCCTGGGCAACCAAGTTCTGCATCAGCCTTGAAAGAGGGTGAATAAATTGTCCATTTTACCTGCTCCACCATCTGGGCTGGGGTGGAGGACTCTAGCTGCAACCACTTCTGTACCAAATGCAGCAGATCGAACATTTGGGAGCAAGGGGGTTTATCTCCCCAATACGCCCAGTGGTGGACCCTTTGAGCTCGGACAGACAAGGTCACCCCTGAGCGTGCAAGCATCTCAGTTTTTAGTATGGAATATTCCTGGGCATCCTGTAAGGAGAGGTCATAATAAGCTTTCTGGGGCTCGCCAGTCAAATAGGGGGCCAGCATCACTGCTCCTATGGCAGCTTCTCCCGCTCTGCTACACTTTCAAACACAGTCGAAAAGGCTTCCACATCATCTCCCGGGGTAATTTTTTGCATCGCTTGTCCGCCTTCCAGACATATGTGTCATCATTACCTGGACTTGGGGTAGGGGCTGCAGGTCTCCCACGAACCGCCTCTGTGAGCAACTCAATCTGTTGCTGCTTTTGTCGGTACTGGTCTTGTTGCTGCAGGTGTTGCTGCTGTTGTTGGATCTGTTCCATCAGCAGCTTACTCATCTCCTGATGTGCCAGTTGTTGCTGTTGGGCCAGCTGTTGCTGTTGTTGGGCTTTCAGAAGGTACTTAATCAGGTCCCCCATGCTGTCTGACTCCGCTTCCTTGCTCATTGCCGCCTTCACCCAGGACATGCAGTCCTTCTTGTAGCAGTCACACATGTTCGCTGGGAACTCAACCCACACTTCTAACATCACCTGTGCTAGATTTGCTCATTCGGCTGCACACGGAGGTAGACACAGAACACTGTCTCTTTAAATTTTTTGTTGGTTTATTAAACGGCATAAACCAATATAGAGTTCATAAAAATAAACACAGCCCCTCTGGCATAATAGCAAAACAAAATAAAATGTCCAGCAAAGTATTTGCACCTGCCGGGGTCCGGCCACTTAGGGTTAGCAAAACACATGTCTCAGATTAACACAAAATAACAAGCTCCTCTCTCTGGAGCTGGCTTCCAGACACTGAACCACACCTGAGTGAAAAGGCTGGCTATTTATAGCTCAGACCACACCCTGGGGTGGAGATATGGTGAATGACCTCCCACAGGCACTATGGTCATTCGCAAAAAAAACAGCCCTTTTAAAATGGCGGTTTAACCCTCTCAGCACATAACATGCTGGAGAAGACTTCCTGGTTTCACATCACTGAAGCTAATAACCTCAGTGAAACATATCTCCCGTCCATCACTGTGTCAGTGACTTTATCACAACAGGTAACGAGTTCAAACAGGTGCAATTAATACAGGTAATGAGTGCAGAGTAGGAGGGCTTCTTAAAGAAAAACTAACAGGTCTGTGACAGACAGAATTCTTGCTGGTTGGTAGATGATCAAATACTTATTTCATGCAATAAAATCAAATTGAATTATTTACAAATCATACAGTTTGTTTTTCTGGTTTTTGTTTAGATTGTGTCTCTCACAATTGAAGTGTACCTACAATAAAAATTACAGACCTCTGCATTCTTTTTAGGTGGGAAAACTTGCAAAAACGACTGTATATCAAATACTTATGCACAACACCATTAATATATACAGTGGGGAAAATATCTGTATTCAGGGGCACAATGTGGAGAACTTTGTCTCTGTTATGGCCAAAGTCACTGCAGCTCAAGCCTAATTTAACAACATGGCTCGTGACCTAATTGGATTTATTTTTCTAAGTGGCCCCAGACCTATTTTAGTTTTGAGATTCCTGGTCTTTAGTACAAAAGAAAATAAGGTACAACTAGTTTTGCAACCACATCAACTCTTCACCAAATGCACACCATATAGAGAAGAGTCATTCGGGAGTGATCTGACTCCCTTCAATGATTGATGGGCATCGGCAACCCATGGAGAGCCACTTGCAGTTTTTGAAGGGCTCTCACTGGGGGTAAAATTTTGGTCCACATCTAGCAAAAATGCTGTGTATTTTCTGCTGCTTTTTTGTATAGAAATTCTGCTGTCTTTAAAGGAGTATTCCCATCTCCAAGATCCTATCCCAATATGTAGTAGATGTAATAATAATAATATTAGCAAATACCTCTAATTAGAAATGTAGACTAGTTTTTTTGATTCGCTATGTCTCTTTCCTTATGTGCAGGCATTGCAGGACCTTAGGTATCCATGGTTACGGCCACTGATAAAATGACAGGTAGTTGCTGGCGGTCGTAACCAAGGATACCTAAGGTCCTGCAATGCCTGAACATGAGGAAAGAGACATAGCAAATCAGAAAAACTATACTACATTTCTAATTGGAGGTATTTGCTAATATTATTATTAGTGCACCTACTACATATTGGGTAGGATCTTGGAAATAGGAATATTCCTTTAACTGTCCAAGCAAAGTGGATGAGATTTCATGAAAACTCTGCCCCCTGTGCATCTAAAAATGCTGCTGAACTGTGTGGCTTTGGTGCTTTTTTTTCATCTGGAGGCTTCTATGTGGAGCATAAAAAAACACATGTAAAAACTAGAGAATACTAATATAACTAATACTAGAGAAGAGAGAGAGAGGATTCAAGAAGATCGAAACAAACTGGAGCAGCAGCTACAGAATGTTTTTTTAACAAAGAGAAATGCAAAGTACTACATCTGGGCAAGAAAAATGAAAAAAGCATATACAGAATGGGAGGAATAGGGCTAAGCAACAGCACATGTGAAAAAGACTTGGGTATACTAATAGATCATAGACTGAACATGAGTCAACAGTGTCATACAGCAGCAAAAAGGGCAAATACAATTTTATATTACAGGAGGATCTATGTAAACTAGAACCTTGGGCTGATAAATGGCAAATGAGCTTTAATGGGGATAAATGTAAGGTAATGCACTTGGGCAGAGGAAATAAAATGTATAATTATATGCTTAATTGTAAAACACTGGACAAAACTGTAACTGAAAAAGACCTGGGTGTATTGGTGGACGACAAGCTCACGTTTAGTGGCCAGTGTCAGGCAGCTGCTGCAAAGGCAAATAAAATAATGGGATGCATTAAAAGAGGCATAGATGCTCATGAGGAGAACATAATTTTACCTCTATACAAGTCATTAGTGCGACCACACTTAGAATACTGTGTACAGTTCTGGTCTCCGGTGTATAAGAAAGACATAGCTGAACTAGAGCAGGTGCAGAGAAGAGCGACCAAGGTTATTAGAGGACTGGGGGGTCTGCAATACCAAGACAGGTTATTACACTTGGGGTTATTTACTGTGGAAAAAAGAAGGCTTAGGGGTGATCTTATTACTATGTACAAGTATATGAGGGGACAGTACAAAGACCTTTCTACTGATCTTTGTACTCTGAGGCCAGAGACGGGGACAAGGGGACATCTTCTACGTCTGGAGGAAAGAAGGTTTAATCATAATCACAGACGGGGATTCTTTACTGTAAGAGCAGTGAGACTATGGAACTCTCTGCCGCATGATGTTGTAATGAGTGATTCACTGTTAAAATTTAAGAAGGGCATGGATGCCTTTCTTGAAAAGTATAATATTACAGGTTATAAATACTAGATTCCTTGATAGGGCGTTGATCCAGGGAACTAGTCTGATTGTCGTATGGAGTCGGGAAGGAATTTTTTTCCCCAATGTGGAGCTTAGTGTTTGCCACATGTTTTTTTTTTGCCTTCCTCTGGATCAACAAGTTAGGCTATGGGTTGAACTAGATGGACTTAGTCTTCCTTCAACCTTAAAAACTATGTTACAATTCTGGGTTGCATTAACAGAAGCATACAGTCTAGATTACGTGAAGTCATTATACCCCTCTACTCCTCTTTGGTCAGATGTCATCTGAAATACTGTGATCAATTCTGGGCACCACATCTTAAAAAAGACATGAAGAAACTGGAGCAAGTTTAGAGAAGAGCGACCAGAATGGTGACCGGTCTGCAAACCATGTCCCATGAGGAACGGTTAGAGGATTTGGGAATGTTTAGCTTGCAAAAGAGAAGACTGAGAGGTGACTTAATAGCTGTCTACAAATATGTCATGGGCTGTCACACTGTAGAGGAATCAGCTTTATTCTCATTTGCACAAAGAAAGACTAGAAGCAATGGGATGAAACTGAATGGGAGGAGATACAGATTAGATAGATATTAGAAACAACTTTTTGACATTGGGGTGATTAACGAGTGGATCAGGCCACCACGAGAGGTGGTGACTTTCAATGGACGTCTTCAAACAGAGGCTGGACATACATCTGTCTGAGATGTTTTGGTGAATCCTGCATTGAGCAGGGGTTTGGACGCGATGACCCTGGAGGTCCCCTCCAACTAGAACATTATATGGTTCTATGAAACTGCAGTTACATTTTAAGTACAGAATCAAAGCTTTTCTGTACCATAAAAAAAACACACATTAAAAATGCAGCTTCACATCTGCACCAAAAAACCCACATCAAATAAAGGGGAAAAGGCCTAAAAAATGCAGCAAAGATGCAGTAACCAGAGAAGATTGTTATTGCGAAGTTAGTAAAACAAAAACACAGTATTTCTGCTATGTGTGAACACAGCCTTACAGACACATAAAAGCCAGATGACATATAGTGAAGGTACAAACAGATGAGAAAGTTCTGGCTAGTACGATTGTGAATGAATGAACAAAAAAATAAATCTACACATCCCAACTATAGAGGAGCATGAGTCACAGATGACGTTGCGCCAGCTGTAGCTAATCAAAAGCTACGTCGGCCAGCCACCAGTTAGCACTGATCTGGACGCTGGATCAGAATTCAATGACTCAATCCACTCATCTCTAGTCCCAACCATCCTGAATACAGTGGACACTACCAGATTTGGGTCTACTCCCCATAGTTTCGGGCATCTGCTAAATTTCACTCACTGCCACCACCCCTCTGACGACACCTCTTGTCAAGCTAGAAAGAAATGGTAAATGGGCGTGGATTGGGGTGTGACCAGGGGCAAAATTTGCTGCAGCGTGCCACATACTTTATCCTTCTTTCTATCCATCAAAACTTGGGATGTATGGTGAATGTAGCATAAAATGATAGGCCATCCTGGAAACTTTATATCAGGACTAGGGATATAAAAATATGAAAGGTGTTCACATGCTGGGGGTCAGCCAGGTCTGAGTGTGTCCCAACGTTCTATCCTCAAGGAAACAGTAGAACATCTATAGATTGAAACATTCTAGGTATTTTCTCTTATTTCTCCTTTTTATTTTATAACTGTTTTGCATGTTTGTATATTGCTTTAATTTATCTCCTTTTACTTGTTTTTCATGTAAGTACTGTGCATTTTATATTAAAGCTTAAAACTTTAATAAGTTTTGTCCTGGTATGCTCTACATAACTCAAAGTCTTTTGGGGGAGTCTGTCAGACTGCAGACAGTAGTGTGTATTTTGGGGATTCATCACACAGTTTGCTAGATGAGTGGTGGCAGCGTGTTGTGTATCTGGGGTGTGTGGACTGCTTTGGGAGGAGGGAGTGAATTATGCTCAGTTTTCAACCTCAGTTTAAGGTGAGTGCAAGATTAAGTGAGTGGAGATAGAGTATATGCAACACAATGCTCGTACTGACCACGGGTCTCCGATCTGAATTTACAGCCTCTTGTATCTAAGAGGCTGTAAGTTCTAGTCAAGACACCCGCGATCTGAACAGGTATTGTGGTCCATATATGGACCATCAAATACGCCTGTCTGAACTTAACCTAACAGAAATGAATGCTATGCAGACCTGCAAATAACACATTATTGGAATCAGGATTTCTGCTTCTACATCATGTTGCTCTCAGATTACATAACAAAAAGTTGATGACAGATTCTCTTGAAGACAGCACAGTGACTTAGTGGTTAACACTGTAACATTGAAACGCTAGGATCCATGTTGGCATGGGTTTCCTCCCGTACTCCAGAGACACACTTATAGGGAACTTAGACTGTAAGCCCCAAATGGGACTGTGAGGATGATGTCTGTAATGTGTTGTGGAATTAATTTTGCTAGATAAGTGAGTAAAATACATCATTCAATAAGTAAACTATTTATGAAGGGGTCAGAGGAGGAGTCTGTGGAAAAATAGAGGAGTCAGAATATTGGCTTTTCAACACCACTGCCTAATACACAGACACAATACAGTGGATATAAAAATTTTACACACCCCTGTTAAAATGCCAGGTTTTTATAATATAAAAAAAAATCTTAAGAATCATTTCAGAACTTTTTCCATCTTTAATATCACCCACAACTTGTACAATTATTTATGGCAGTATTCAGTTTTCGACTCTTATGGGGTAGGATTCTATCAGTATGGCACATCTCGAAATGGCAATCTTTGCCCACTCTTCCTTCCAGTAGAGCTCTTAAAGAGGTTGTCCACTACTATAGAGAATGACCCGGTCGATTTAAAAGGTGGAAATAAGATTTCTTGTAAGTACCTTGTGTTGTGATTCTTGCCTCTGAGTGGCGCTATTGCTGACCGCTCACCAGGCATCACGTGACCCCGCTGCAGTCGGCTCTGACATTCGCTGATGTCACGTCTAGTTCCATCTGCAGCCAGGCATGACCCAGTGGCTCGCACCCCCGTGATTGATGGACTGTGGGCGGGGTTTCACCGCACGTCACAACTCATTACCTGCATTAAAGACAGCTGTCTTACATAGTCACCTGTATAAGAGACTCCTGTTCGCAGACTCAATTAATCAGTCAGACTCTAACCTCTATAACATGGGCAAGACCAAAGAGCTTTCTAAGGATGTCAGGGACAAGATCATAGACCTGCACAAAGCTGGAATGGGCTACAAAACCATAAGTAAGACGCTGGGTGAGAAGGAGACAACTGTTGGTGCAATAGTAAGAAAATGGAAGAAATGCAAAATGACTGTCAATCGACATCGATCTGGGGCACCATGCAAAATCTCACCTCGTGGGGTATCCTTGATTATAAGGAAGGTGAGAGATCAGCCTAAAACTACACGGGGTCAACTTGTTAATGATCTCAAGGTAGCTGGGACCACAGTCACCAAGAAAACCATTGGTAACACATTACGCCTTAAGGCTGAATGCCCACGATGCGGATTTAATGCGTTTCCGCAGCGGCATTTCCACTGCGGAAACGCATTAAAATCGCTTGTTAAGATGTCTGAAATGTATCCCAATGGTAACCCGCATGTGCTGTGGACATGCTGCGGAAATTTCTGCTGCGGATTATCATTGCGGAAAAATCCGCAGCACAACCAATTTGGGCGCGATTTCGCGGCAAAATTGCGCCCATTGACTTGCATTGAACTGCATAATATCCGCATCCCATAGAAAACTTATGGAGGGAGTTGAAGCTCCGAGTTGCCAAGCGACAGCCTCAAAATCTGAATGATTTAGAGATGATCTGCAAAGAGGAGTGGACCAAAATTCCTCCTGACATGTGCGCAACCCTCATAATCAACTACAAAGAACATCTGACTGCTGTGCTTGCCAACAAGGGTTTTGCCACCAAGTATTAAGTGTTGTTTGCCAGAGGAATCAAATACTTTTTTCTCACTGCAAAATGCAAATAAATTTATTTAATTTATACAATGTGATTTTGTTGATTTTTTTTGGATATTCTATCTCTCGATGTTAAAATTAACCTACCCTTAAAATTATAGACTGTTCATGTCTTTGTCAGTGGGCAAACTTACAAAAACAGCAAGGGATCAAATAATTATTTCCTTCACTGTATAATGCCTCCATCATGCATCACTATGGGTATGGTGCTTTCTTTGCCAAACATACCATTTGGAATTATGGACAAAAAGTTCAACCTTGGTCTCATCAGACCATGAAAAGTTTCCCACATGTTTCTGGCAAACTTGATGTAAGTTTTGGCAAAACATAGCCAGGATTGGATGTTTTTCTTTGTAAGAAAAGGCTTTTGTCTTGCCACCCAATCCCAAAGGACAGACATATGAAGAATATGGGAGATTGTCACTTGCTGTACACAACTATCAGTTGCACTTTTTGTGGAAGCCTGGCAGATTTTAATAGAGCTTCCACAAACAGGTGTAGCGCAAGCAACTTTGTTTACCAGATCCCAGGGGATGTCCTGACCTTCACCGTTTAACCCCTGCACTGGGATATGGATTTACAAAGGGACCCATGGGCTTTGATCAAGGGGTAAGCTGCTGACTGGTGGAGCAAGAAATGTTGTCATGCAGGTATGATATCAAGAGGTCACGTAAGGGACAAAATCAAAAAGGAAGTGTGTGGTCAAAATTCAGGTCGAGGTCAGTAAATGGGATGAATTAGGGTGACATTTCAAGAAGGAAGAACCAGGGCTATAGATTAGGTAAGTTGAACTTATTGACCGGCAGTGGAAATCAAAGTTTCAGGTCTTTAAATAACAGACAGCACTGTCCGGGCTCAAAGGAGTAATTTAAACCAAACAAGAATTAACCCCCACAACTCTTTGATTTAGTGGCACCAAAAGTCCAAGGAAAAAACAAGACTGTCTCTGTCACGCGTCACCTGCTGCCACAATACGGCACCACCCCATGGTTCAAGCAGACACAGAGGGCTCAGGAACCAGCAGCGGTGTTACAACAAATAGGACTTGCCAGAATTTCCCGAGGCTCCTTTAATGTTGCAATTTTCTTCTTGTATTTTTATCAATTTTTTGAGGGACATCCAATTAAAAGTAATATCACTGTTGTGCCAAATTTAAGCACTTCTTGATGACCATCTTCACAATGTTTGATGGTATACCTAATGTCTTGGAAAAAGTTTTGTACCCTTCATCTGATTGATAACTTTTAACAATGAGATGCCTTTGCTGGGTTGCAAGGTTTTTACAGACCACAATTTTGCTATACAATGCAAACAAGAAAATCTCAGGAAAATCCTACTAGAAGAGTTAAACGTTATATGGGGTCAATCAGAATCACTGTAAATGATGGCAGCTGTGTACTGACTAATATTTAACATCAGTTTAAATGTGATTAGTGTGGTACATTAGCTCACTCGGCTGCTTATCGAGGTAGTCACATGAATGGTTTATTAAAACAGACTTCATAAACCAGTCCAAACAAAATAAATAGACACATTCAGTCTGCTTGATGTAAACAAAACAGCACTCACTATTGTCCTTATAACTGTGCGGTTCGCCTTCACAGGAAACAGGATTCAGCTCTGTTTACTACTAGCCCGGATCTGGAGATCAGCTCCCCTACGGAGTACACAGAACAATCATTAAGTCCAAAGGTTTCACTTTTACCTCCTGGACTCCGCCCTAAGGTGGATATATGGTGAACAGCTGTTTTGCCCATCTCTTTAGCTGTTCATAATAGACCTGGGCCGGTCATGGCTGATTAACCCCTCTCAGCACATAACATGCTGGAGCAAAACTTCCAGGTTTATATAACTGAAACTAATAATCTCAGTGAAACATATCTCCCCTCCAGCATTACCAGTGACCCTCTTACATATCCCCCCCTCTGCCCAAAGCCGGGGGGATGTAAAATATTAATCTCTTATGATATAAAATATTACATATAAGCTCTCAGAAGCTTAGTCTCATGCTTAGTAGGTTCAGAGCGTGACAGAGGTTATTCTGAGAACCTTGGCAGACACACCTGTTCTGTACATCAAATCTATAGGACTCGTTGTCAACATGGGTTATTTAGAGATAACTAATGATGAAAAGTCCTTAGCCACATGTTTGAAATATGCCAATATGAAATAATTGTACACAGTCGAAAATACATACTCTATTATAGGTATGGAGGTTACTGCCATATCAGCAAACCGCCATATTGGGTTATGTAACTGTAAAAATAGTCTCCAATGTTTATCCATGAGGCAAGATGGTATATAAGGAGAGGCATCAGTATGGTGGGGAGATTCTCATACCTTGAGGTCTCCACCACGGACCATCACATACTGCCAAAACTGGATACGTAAGAACTTATAATTGTTTCTATTTTAACCTGATACTTCTTTTGCTGTGTGCTATGAACTATTTTCTTTCCATTTTTTGTAATCACCTTTTTGAATGAACATTAAATAAGCTTTTGTTTTATCCACACAATTCAAAGACTGATTTCCTTTTTATCCTCACTGTGCCCTTATCTAAGATGAGGAAGTGTTAATTTTTCTAACATTAATGGCGAGCCATAGCCAGCTCTGATTTTTATGTGGAATCCTTCCTCTAGTACAAAAAGGGGGGAGGAGAAAGCTAAAAATATACTTGTCCAAGTCTCAGGAATTCCACATTCACAAGGATCAGACGGAATCTACTGGACAGTGAGGAGTTTGTCTCCAAAGCATACCACGTGGGGGTCAGCGGAGCACAGAAAAGTCACCATCCATTGACGGTTGGATCAATCCAGGAGAGGAAAAGCCATTCCATAGGTGAGAAATGGATTTTATTCATGAATATTCTAAGAAAAGTAACATACAGTTTAAGTTTGTTCATAGCCATACAGGCGCACAATTGTGGTCTAGTTTGTATAGCCAATGTGAAGCAGAGAATCTTAGCATTGATAAAAGGTTTTTTTCTGTAAAAAAGTTACAGAGAAAGCTTCAAAATGTTATGTATATGGTCCGTGTGTACAATAATTTGGTTTTTGAAAAAACTGACACACAAGCACACAAAGCATGCATTATCACACAAGACATCGGTCATTCTGACAAACAGGTGGACACACAAGAGACCAGTCATACTGACACACAGGACACTGACGGGGATTACTTTGATTGTCCAAATTGTTTGATTTTGGCAGAACATATTGAACAATTGGAGGATCAAATTGATACCATGACAGAGTTATTGTCCAAATTACACCAAGACATAAAAAAGGTTTCTGTAAATACAAGATCAAATAGTAAAAGTGAATATAGTGCCTCCACATCATTTATACCAGAGACACAAGATTTTGAAATTTTTGAGGAAGAATTACAGAGAGTTGAACTACAAAGGAAAAAATTACATGACAGAGCAGCACGAATCAATCTTAAAATACACGATCAATTGATGAAAATTGTAAAAGACATCCCAAAGTACAATGAGAAGGTGGATACTTTTGATAATGCAGACATTTTTGAATCTAATACAGATAAGTTCAATCTTAATGATGAACAAAAAAACAAGACATTTAAAGTCTGGTTGCCTTCACATATGGCCAAAAGGTTACAGGTCACGCCCAAACTTAATGATGGTAATGAATTAACACATAGTACAAAAGAAGACAGACTTAGACAATTGCTGGTATTTACCACAGGAGACACGCCCTCAGTTGACATTTTGAATCAATTGAGTGCGAGTATCCATGATGACCGATTTGCTTTTTTGGTCAAATTTGAGCAGGCCTTTAGAATGGTGATGCCTGTTGGGTCTAATGAGGAATCGGCATCCATGATCAAATTATATGTATCAAAATTCAAGTACCTAGATCCTGTATCAGTGCAATTGTCTAGTGTTCTGGCATCATTACAGGAGGCAACGGCTTTTATTGACAAAATTAGGAGATCCATGAAGCGGAATCAGGTCAAGGCAAAAATAGCTGTAGTTCATGAGGAAAAAGATAGACAACTGACATTAAATAAAACTCAACCAAGACTTAAATCCACTTTAACATCCAGGAATAGAGATTACACTGAGCATAGAGGTAAAAATATCACACAAAGGAACAATGTCCATTGTTATTTTTGTGGTATACCTGGACACTTAAAGTGGCAGTGCAGAAAATTCTTGAGAGCAGAATCAGAGGCAGGTACATCGGGAACAGGTAAGCTTGGAAGAGAAAACGGACTTATTCCAAAATCTTCCAACAGACCTTCTGCCCCTTCATTCAGTTCTCTCACATCTCCTCGCACTGACACCACACAGACACAGTCACCATATGCTCCATTAATCAGACAGATCAGAGAGATGACAGTGAATGAGTCAAATTGCAGAGACACTGGTCTGCTCCCATCTCCATCTCTCTGACTAGCAAAGAACGCTCCCACACCCCATCCACTGGAATTTGTAACAAAAGTAACGTTAGATGATTGTGGGCGGCCGTTTGTTAAGGTGATTGTGGCAGAACAGAGTGCTGTGTTTCTGATTGATACCGGGGCACAATTAAGTGTTACCAACCTTAATTTGATGGTAAACCCAGAATCTCCAAGTTGTAATATCATAGGATTCAGCGGAAAAGGAAAAACAAAAGCAAAGCTTGTTTCTAATGTTATGTTGGAAATACCAGGTTCTTTCAAAACAGGAATTGACATTTGGCATTGTCGTGATTCTGAGAATATACTTGGCACAGATTTTATGCAGAGATTCGGATGGGTAATTGATCTAGGGAATCAAGTGATCTGGAAAGATTCTAATGGACGCAAACCTGTAGTCATTGACCCTAGTGAATATAGCCATGTTGGAAGTATTTGCTTGAATGATGTTGTGTCATCAGATCATTTGTGGCCTGAAACTGGTGGTGATGAGATACTGACCGAAATTGTACAATGCTTTCCTTCTCTTTGGGCTCAGTTCAGAAATGAGGTGGGTACAATGAAGGATGTAATTGTAAATGTAGAAGGACGTGACCCTCCTCCGCAGCGTCAGTATAAATTGCCTCCAGATTCAATTGGTTCTATGTCTAAGATCATACAGGAATTGCTAGCTCAAGGTGTCATACGCAAGGCTAGCTCTGTAAGTAACAATCCTTTATGGTGTGTATTGAAATCTGATGGTACATATCGAATGATATTGGATTTGCGGATGTTTAATAAACATACTCCTAACGTAGCTCCCATTGTTGCTGATACTCATGATATGATGGCAAGGCTAAATGCAAAGGCAAAATATTTCTCTCTGCTAGACATTAGTAACGGTTTTTTCAGTATACCTCTTGAAAAGAGTTGTCAGTACAAGTTTGCATTTACTTTCTTGGATGAGCAATATTTGTTTTGCAGGTTACCGCAAGGAGCACATTTGTCACCTAGTGTTTTTCATCAGGCGTTGGCAAAGGTATTATCCAGATTTTCTAGGCCTGATTGCATACTGCAATATGTGGATGATATTTTGTTGTCTACTAAGGATAAGGAGTCACATGTTTCTCTTTTGGCAGAATTGTTTGAACTATTGTATGATGCAGGGTTGAAATTGAACACTAAAAAGGTCAAATTGATGAAGACCGAGGTGAGATTTTTGGGAGTTTTGCTGAGTCCAGGAAAAAGACAGCCGTTGCAGGAGAGAATAGAGGCAATCGCGTCACTTCCAATCCCAAACACACACAAGGCTTTGCGACATTTTTTAGGTCTTGTAAACTATTCTAGGGATTTCATTGAGAATTTTGCTGAAAAGGCAAGGCCTTTGTACGATCTTTTGAAAGGTGAAAATACTGATTATTTTGGTCCCTGGGGTGATGAACAACAAACCTCATTTGAACAAATGAAAATGAATTTACAGAATGCACCTGCTTTGTCCACAGTAGATCCTTCAGCTCCATTTGCTCTACAAGTTCACACATCAGAGACAGCGGTGTCGGCTGTTCTGTTACAATTGCAGGCAGAAGAGTGGAGAATTTTGGGCTATTTTTCTAAGCTTCTCTCACCTGTTGAAAGAGGTTTTGAAATTTGTGCGAGACATTTGGTAGGCGTCTACTTTGCAGTCAAAGCAACTGAACACATTGTTGGTTTCAACAAAATCATTCTGCAAACTCCTCATTCTACACTAAAACTTCTCTTTGAGAAAAATATCCCAGGTGTGTCACATCAGAGATTTGCCCATTGGTTACTGTCATTGTCTCCCAATCAAATTGAGGTAGATTATAAGGCCAAATATGTTCTTCCTCAGTTGATGCAATATGAAGGGAAAACTCATGATTGTCTCCAGTCTTTTCAGGATCCAAGTCCATCACTTTTCAGACGGAAGGCAGAGGTAACAGATGAAGCAGTTTTTGTAGATGGTTCCCGATTCTATTCAGATGGGCACTATTATACAGGATATGCCATTTTTTATCCCACAAGAGGACAGGTGGTAAAGCACAAGTTACCGAGTCATTTTTCAGCTCAGAGGGCAGAGCTAGAAGCAGTAAAAATGGTGCTACAGCTGAATGAGGCTGACGATCAGTGTCCCATTGTGATCTACAGTGATAGCTCCTATGTTGTGAGATCACTGACAGATTATCTGCCAGTTTGGGAAAAAAGAGACTATGTAGATTCTTCTAACAAGACTCTTGTACATAGTGACACACTGAAAACAATTTTTGAAATAGCTTCAAAAACCCCTAATGGTTTTGCTATTGTCAAAGTTCCTGCCCATAAAAAGTCTGATGATGAATTATCTGTCGGAAATGCAACTGCAGATATGTTAGCCAAAGAGGCAGCCCTGACAGGAGAAGAAGTGTTTGAACCTGAACCTCTCGAGGTTTCAGCAGTTCAAAGAACAGACACACATATCCCTTCTTTTGCGGAAGAACAAGAAAAAGATACAACTCTTGTTGCTTCCCGGGTTGATCCAAAACCTCCCTTTGTTTGTGAAAACGGGGTTTTGTGTCATGACTTAAACGGGGACTTGCTTCCTGTTGTACCAAAACATCTACAGGATGAGTTTACAAGATACAATCATGAAAGCTTGGGTCATTTGGGCCAACAGAAATTGTTAGGCATTCTCAGAGAGAAATTTTACTGGGAAAAGATGGAAGAGACTGTACAAAGTATTGTTCAATCATGTCTCATTTGTGCCCAAATTAATCCAAGACCAAAAGGACAGAAACCGCCACTACTGCGAATCGCACCTACAGATGATCCATGGTCTACATTACAAATTGACTACATTGGTCCATTACCATCAGGTAAAAATGGTCTCAGGTATGCATTGGTTGTAGTAGATGTTTTTTCTAAATGGGTTGAAATTTTACCTGTCAGGAAAGATGATGCTTTGTCTACAGCTAGAGCATTAGTTAATCGTGTCTTTTGTACTTGGGGGATCCCAAGAATGATCACCTCTGATCGAGAAAGTCATTTCACAGGAAAGATCATGCGAGCAGTTTGTGCTATTCTAGGGGTACAACAACAGTTTCATGTACCCTATCATCCACAGTCTGCTGGTATTGTGGAAAGGATGAATAGAACAATAAAATCCAGAATTGCAAAAATGTTATTGGACAAAGGTAATACTTGGGTTGATGCAGTACCTTTTGTACTGTTGAGTGTTAGAGGAACAATTTCCTCAACAACTCAGTTTACGCCTTTTGAACTAATGACAGGAAGAAAAATGCCATTGATTTTCCCACATGAACCATTTTTGTCCACACCTCAAAAAGATGCTGTTGCAAGGTCCAAATGGTTGCAATTGTTGCAGGAAAACTTGAAAACCATTCTTCCACATGCTGCATCAAGAATGCAGAGGATGGAGCCACCATATGAATCTAAATTCAAAAAAGGGGCTCTGGTCATGATTAAAACTTTCAGGAAGAGTGGACCTTGGGAAAGTAACTGGGAAGGTCCCTTTGAAATAATCGATACCATGGGACGAGTTATGATCCTAGTGCAACCAGCATCTAACATGGTTAAAAATACCCGCAGACAACAAAAATTGTGGGTACATGTTGATCAATGCAAATTGTACATTGCAAAATAATGATACTGCATTTCTTTTAGGAAGAAATGGATTCCAATAAGAGCTGGAATACGGAATACCATGTCCTTGATGGAAAAAATTCAATACCAATCCTTCAAGAAAAGAAAAAGTTTCCCAGGAAAAGCTACTACCTGATGGGAACCACATTTCTGCTACTTTGTACTATTTCAATTGTGATCTATGCAGAAGACATTTTTTATCATGGAACGAATACTAGTGAAGTGAATGGACATATCAAAGGAACTTTACATTCACGGAAACCAAGAGGATCAAGTATACAAAATCTAATAGATGAAGACATACCGGACGATTCAGTAGATATTACGGGAAACATTTGCATGGGTTATGGTGTAAAATGCTGTATTGAACTGCACTTCATACACGACACTAACATAATATTACATGCTGCCACAGGACCTAAGTCTAAATTTACACAGTTACAAAGAGACTATATACATAATAATAAGACAGGCACATGGGAATGCAATCCTACAGATGTGTTATACTGGAATATAGAGATAAGAGGTGAAGAGAAAGCTGTGTGGTCGGGTGATATTACTAATGATATGCTCGTAAAAGGGACAGTTAGAACATCCGAAACAGAGATTGTGTTAAAATCACAACTTTTTGGGAAAATTTTGGATCATTCATTACTTTCTATTACAGAAGGAGATGAGGATTGGGTAAAAACATGGAATTTCCAGATAACCAGAGAACCAGTACGAGTACAAGTATCTGTAGTTTTTACAGTAACAAATACTATCACTCCAGAAGTAAGGGTTGCACCACAAGCAGTACATAGTCAAGAAAATATGTCTCCTCTTTTATTAAAATGCAACACAAGGTTAGAGTTACCTCCCGAGTCTTTGTTAACATGGACCAGAAACAAATTATTTTTGGGAAGTTTTTCAAATGGTCCAACAAATGTTATACATAGAAGTCAATACGGGAATGTGAGATGGTAGGATAAGAATTTTGTTTTTTCTCTAGAGAATCCATCTCCTAAGGATTCTGGACTTTACCAGTGTTGTGTTTTAACTAAAAATAATTACAAACAGTGCAAAGATGTAACTGTGAATGTTTGGTCAGCAGTAGATAATGTATGTACGCAGACAAGGTTTCAACCATCTACTCCTTTCCAAATCAATCAATTTCAATCTAAACCTCTATTAAGAGATGGAGTATTTATGACCATGATATGGACTTTCAATATGACTAATTGGAAAATCTCTTCCAAATATCCCCAGTGTAAATCACATCTCATTAACATGGAGATGAGAATAGAGCAATGGTTTGGGAAAAGAACTTCAACACAGGTTAGAAGCAAGAGGGGGATATTAGAAGGTATTTTGGGGGGATTAGGAACAGTGGGAAGTTTAATTAATATTATGGACATTCATACACTTAAATCAGATTTGGAAAATATTGGGTATGTTGGAGGTAAAGGAGTAAAAATTCAGAAAAGTTTGAATCAACTCCTTGAAAAGATGGTTTTGAACACGGCTGCTGTGCTGGGATCTTCAGTGTCACATCTACAAGATGCTACTTTAGCTCTAGTAAAAAGTGAACAGGAATCCCAAGAGGCCAGAGCATGTCTAGAAATTCAGATTGAATATTCCACCAATCTGAAAATGATTGCACAGGCATTGCAAAGTGGAATTACACCTTTAGGAATAATGAGAAATTTGCCTACAGAATATAATTTTGCATTAAATAATACAGATTTGTGGGTAAATAAGTGGTTAGGATGTGAACAGAACATTTGTATAGGAACATCACTAATAGAGATGAGCGTTGTTCTACTCGAACTGTTCGCCAATCTCAAATTCGAGCTGTTTTGGGCGGTGTTCGAGCCGTTCGGCGAACACGAACAATTTGAGAAAAATTCGGCTGTTCGAGGTTATGTTCGATAACTGTTCGTGCACCAAAATCATAACTGGATTTTTTCTCAGTAATGATGAAAATTAATGTTAATACGCAGTTTGAGTGTACAGCGGGGTGGGGGGAGGGGCAGGGGATGGATCTCTGCAGGAACAATGAAGATCTCCATTTTTTTTTTCTCTTTCCCGCATTTACAGTGGGGAGGTGCAATCTGTCAGCCTATCAGCAGCGCACACACGGAGCGAAGTGCTTTTTTTCACACAAGCAAGGGCATGTGTGATTGGCAGTGTATGTCACATGTCATTGCCCTATAAGACCAAGCCATTTTCCCCGTCGCCACCATTTTCTCACTGCTGCAGCTGCGTGTTAGACGGCACCGCTGTTGCTGTGTGCGCTATACCTTGTTAATTTCAAGCCAATTTTCGCACAAATCTACAGATAGCTTGGGAGTAGGGAATAGTTGTGATTGCAGTCCTTTTAAGGACTAGGTTACAGCATTTCCTACGACTTTTATCAGGCAGGTCTGTGCTCTTAAATAGATAGATTGTGGGAGTAAAGACTAATTGTAATTGGAGTCCTTTTCAGGACTAGGTTACATGAGTTCCTATCAGTTTTTGCCAGGCAGGTCTGTGCCAGTGCTGTGCAAGTTTTTTTCACAGCATTTGGCTGAATCTAGCAAAGCTAATCCTTTTTGGCCTATTGCAGAGTGTGTTAGTCAGTGGAGTAGCCTATCTGTGTTGCAAGATATAACACCTGTGTATAGAATACCAATTTTTTTACTGCACCTAGTGAAGTAAAATCTTTTCGGCATAGCATCATTCTATTAGTCCATCTATACTGACCTCCATCAGGTTGCAAATTGAATATAATTTTTTTCTGCATCTAGCTCTGAAAAAATATTGGGCTTCTAGCTGTGTGTGTGGGACTTGTTGTATTAGTCCATCTATACTGACCTCCATCAGGTTGCAAACTGAATATATTTTTTTCTGCATCTACCTCTGAAAAAATATTGGGCTTCTAGCTGTGTGTGGGACTTGTTCTATTAATCCATCTATACAGACCTCCATCAGGTTGCAAACTGAATATATTTTTTTTCTGCATCTACCTCTGAAAAAATATTGGGCTTCTAGCTGTGTGTGGGACTTGTTGTATTAGTCCATCTATACTGACCTCCATCAGGTTGCAAACTGAATATATTTTTTTCTGCATCTACCTCTGAAAAAATATTGGGCTTCTAGCTGTGTGTGGGACTTGTTGTATTAGTCCATCTATACAGACCTCCATCAGGTTGCAAACTGAATATATTTTTTTCTGCATCTACCTCTGAAAAAATATTGGGCTTCTAGCTGTGTGTGGGACTTGTTGTATTAGTCCATCTATACTGACCTCCATCAGGTTGCAAACTGAATATATTTTTTTCTGCATCTACCTCTGAAAAAATATTGGGCTTCTAGCTGTGTGTGGGACTTGTTCTATTAATCCATCTATACAGACCTCCATCAGGTTGCAAACTGAATATATTTTTTTCTGCATCTACCTCTGAAAAAATATTGGGCTTCTAGCTGTGTGTGGGACTTGTTGTATTAGTCCATCTATACTGACCTCCATCAGGTTGCAAACTGAATATATTTTTTTCTGCATCTACCTCTGAAAAAATATTGGGCTTCTAGCTATGTGTGGGACTTATTCTATTAATCCATCTATACAGACCTCCATCAGGTTGCAAACTGAATATATTTTTTTCTGCATCTACCTCTGAAAAAATATTGGGCTTCTAGCTGTGTGTGGGACTTGTTGTATTAGTCCATCTATACTGACCTCCATCAGGTTGCAAACTGAATATATTTTTTTCTGCATCTACCTCTGAAAAAATATTTGGCCTTCTAGCAGTGTGTGGGACTTTCTCTATTAGTCCATCTATACTGACCTCCATCAGGTTGCAAATTGAATATAATTTTTTTCTGCATCTAACCCAGCCAATAGTTTTGGCCTAATACCACAGTTTGGCCACTCAGCTCTGCTCGGTTCCCATCCATTGTTTTTTTGTGCAAACAACTCCAGAGTTGTTAATTAGTTAACCACCAAAATGAGTGGAAAAAGGCCTGCTGCTGGTGGAAAGGGGAATAGGCGTGTTGGGAAGGGGAAAAAAGGTTGTGACCGTGGGGTAGGTGTTAAAGCAACAGTAACATCTGCAGAAGAAAGACCATCTTCCAGCCAAACTAAAATGTCTACTTCTTTTAGCGGACAATGTGATAAGATCCCTTTCTTACGGCCACGCCAATCGCTACAAATTCCAGATGAGGCACAAAAACAGCAGGTGCTTCAACGGATATCAAGTGCTCCTTTAAGTGGGCTCTCCTCCACATCAACTTCAACATCACAAATACTCCAGTCCTCAAAGGTGTCACCCCAATCGCACTTGCTTCCTCACAGCTCCCAAATCTCCAGCTGCCCGTCTGAGTATGAGGTAGAACAGATGGTTGAGTCTGCAGAGCTGTTTACTCATACTATAGCCTGGGAATCAGAGGTCGACTCCAGCGCTTCTGTGAATCCAGACGAGGAAATGATCTGCACTGATGCCCAGAATCTTTATGAGTCGGATCCAGGACCAGACGCAGAAGGTTCTGACCATAATGTAGACCCTCATTCCCAAACTGTAACTCCTGTTGGTGGAGACAATGAGGAAGACGATGATAAGACTCAAATACCTGATTGGAGCGACAACTTTAGTTTTTTGTCAGGGCAGGAACAGGTTGGCTCTGAGGACGACGGGTGCGATAACGCACAGGGTGATGATGATGAGGTTGGAGATCCCACTTACTGTCAACCCACAGTCAGCCAAGAGATGAGGTCAGCAGAGGAGGTGGAGGAAGATGCTAGTGACGACGAGGTCAGGTTGCGCCTTCCTGGACAGAGACGTAGTACTGGAAGCACGTCAACAACTGCATCCTCAAACACAACTCTGCCTCTCACCACAAGTCGTGGTGGCTCTTCAGGTCGCATGGGTGCTAAGCCTTGCATAGCCTGGGCATTTTTTCAGATCGATAAAGATGACCCAACTCGTGTTATCTGTAACATTTGTCAGCAAAAGCTAAGTAGAGGCCAAAAAATACATAGTTTGAGTACTTCATGCATGAACCGGCACATGGACATGAAGCATAAGTTGCAGTGGGAAGCTCAGTGTGCTACAATGCGGCCTAGCCGGCCGGGCCAACCACCGTCTGCCATATCTTGTGCATCCGCGGCCTCTTCATCCTCTGTGACTGGGGGGACAGCAGTCACACCTGTTTTGGGGCGCAGACCTGCCACCTCTTTACCCGCAACAGCCAACGTGATTGGCAGGTCATCATTTTCTTTGGAGGTGGTAACACCAGCTGGTGTTGAGCGCTGTCCGACATCGATAGCACCACCTTTGGATCAAGGCAACCTAACATGTCCGCCTGCATCTTCCTCACAGACCGGCAGTTTGCCGGGGACACCCTTATCAACCCCGTCTAAGCACAATAGCCAGCCCTCGGTCCCTCAGATGTGGACAAGTAAAAGACCATTTCCTCCTAGCCATGAGAAAGCTAAGAGGTTGAATTTCACCATCTGCAAGTTCTTGGCTACAGAAATGCTGCCTTTCCGCCTGGTGGACACAGAGGATTTTCGAGACCTTATGTCCGTCGCAGTGCCCCAGTACCAGATGCCCAGTCGGCACTACTTCTCAAAGAAAGGTGTGCCTGCGCTCCACCAGCATGTCGCACACAACATCACCGCTTCTTTGAGAAACTCTGTGTGTGACAGGGTGCATTTCACCACAGACACTTGGACGAGTAGGCATGGACAGGGGCGTTACATGTCGCTGACTGGGCACTGGGTAACTATGGTGACAGCAGGACAAGGGGCTGCTGTCCAAGTCTTGCCGTCCCCACGAGTTGTGCGTCAATCCTCTTTATGTCAAAGTTCCTCCACTGCTTCTGCCTCCTCAACCTCCTCTCGGTCTTCCACCTGCACCCAAAGCCAGTCTGGTCATGCCACAAGCTTTCTAACTGCGCAGAAGGGATCCTGCACACCTCCTTACTATGCTGGCAGTAGGGCTCAACGTCATCAGGCGGTTTTTACATTGAAATGTCTGGGAAATGTGAGTCACACAGCTGAGGAGTTGTGGTCAGCTCTGGAGAACCAATTTCATGAATGGTTGTCTCCACTGGACCTGAAACCAGGGAAGGCCGTGTGCGACAATGCTGCAAACCTGGGTGCGGCCCTTCGCCGGGGCAATGTCACACACGTGCCTTGTATGGCTCACGTGTTGAACCTGGTTGTCCAGCAATTTTTAGCCCACTATCCCAGACTAGATGGCCTTCTGCAGAGGGCACGGTCGCTGTGTGCTCACTTTCGCCGTTCGCATCCCGCAGCTCAGCGACTTACATCTCTACAGAAGTCGTTGGGCCTGCCACTTCACCGGCTAAAATGCGATGTGCCTACCCGGTGGAATTCAACTCTGCACATGTTGCAGCGACTGTGGCAGCACCGACAAGCCCTGGTGCAATACGTTCTGACGTATAGCCTGGGCCAACGAGATCCAGAGGTGGGGCAAATCACGCTGGAGGAGTGGTCTCAGATCAGGGACCTATGCACCCTTCTGCACAGTTTTGAAATGGCGACGAAGATGTTTAGTGCTGACGATGCCATTATCAGCATGACTATTCCGGTGATTTACATGCTGGAGCACATGTTAAACAGAATTCGGAGTCAGGTGGTGGCACAAGAGGAGGTGGAGGAAGTAGAGGAGGAGGAGTTGTATGCGGAAGGGCTAACATCTGCAAGGTCCAGACGGTCGGCAGCACCAAGGCGGCAGGCATGTGAGGGTGGGGGAGATGGTTTTACCAGGGCGCATGGTAGCAGCCAAACTAGTGAGGAAGGTGCAGGAGCCCAGGAAGAAGTGGAGGACGAACTGATGGAAGACTCATCAGATGAGGGAGACCTTGATCACATTTCTGTTGTGCGAGGTTGGGGGGAGAGGACAGAGGAAGGAAGCATGATTGTTACCTCGCCACCAACACAACAGGGACTTGGTGCTCCTGGATGCGCAACACACATGAGTTCCTTCTTGCTGCACTACCTGCAACATGACCCTCGAATTGTGAGAATTAGAAATAATCCTGACTACTGGGTTGCCACACTGTTAGATCCCCGGTACAAAAGTAAATTTGCAGAAATTATTCCTGCCATAGAAAGGGATGCACGCATGCAGGAGTATCAGCAGAGACTGTTGCAGAATCTTACATGTGCTTTTCCACAAAATACCAGTAGTGCACGTAGTGAATCTCACAGTTCCAACTTGCCAACCGTGGGACCGTCAAGTGTTCAGCACTCAAACCGTAACAGAACCACAGTATCTGCTGGTAACATCAATTTTGCGGAATCATTTCACCACTTTTTTAGCCCATCCTTTGCAAGGCCACAGGAGACAAGAAGTCTGACACATAGTCAACGCCTAGAGACGATGGTACAGGAGTATCTCCAAGTAAACATTGAAGCCACGACTGTGTCACTGGACCCTTGCTCTTTTTGGGCTTCCAATCTGGATAAATGGCCGGAGCTAGCCACTTACGCCTTGGAGATCTTGTCATGCCTCGCAGCCAGCGTTCTGTCTGAACGTGTGTTCAGCGCTGCTGGTGGTGTGCTGACAGATAAGCGCACGCGGCTCTCCACTGATAATGTAGACAGACTCACGTTCATAAATATGAACAAATCATGGATCCGAAACGACTTTTCTACCCCTGTGTCATCCTGGGGAGAGTAAAAGCTTGATGATTGGTTAAAATCACCCTACCAACCGTTTTTAGCTTTCAAATTACTAATCATGTTTATCTGTATCTTGGCTGGAAAATAATTTGGGCTTTGTAGCAGTGTGCAGCACTGATTTTATTAGGCCATCTATAATAAGCTCCACCAGATTTAAAATTACTAATCATGTTTATCTGTATCTTGACTGGAAAATAATTTGGGCTTTGTAGCAGTGTGCAGCACTGATCCTATTAGGCCATCTATACTAAAGCTTCACCAGATTTAAAATTAATAATAATTTTTAGCTGCATCTAGCCCGGAAAATAATTTTGGGGCTCCGAGATGCGCAAGACACATAAGTGCCTTCTTGCTGCACTACCTGCAGCATGACCCTCATATTGTCAGAATTCGAAGTAATCATGACTACTGGGTTGCCATACTCTTAGATCCCCCAAACTTTTCGATCAACCTTTTCATTTTAATAAAGACCAAAAAAATGGTCATTTTTGAAATTATAAGCATTAGCAGGTTGTTAGAAACTGAAATCAAACAGTTTTCAACTCAAAACTTTATTCTAGGTGATGTTACATTTTCACATAGGACCCCTTGTTCGAAAGGAGCTTCTGAACTCTCTCGTCCATTGAATTTGTCAGGTTTTGGATGGTTTCTGCTTCAATTGTTTTGCATGAGGACAGAATACCCTCCCAGAGCTGTTGCTTAGATGTGAACTGCCTCCCGCCATCATAGACACTCCTTTTAATGATGCTCCAAAGGTTCTGAATGGGGTAGAGGTCAGGGGAGCATGGGGGTCACACCATAAGTTTGTCCCCTTTTATGCCCATATCAGCCAGAGATGCAGATGTTTTATGTGCAGCATGAGATGGTGCATTATCATGCAGAAAAATGATCTTGCTGTGAAATACACGGTTCTTCTTCTTGAACCATGGCAGGAAGTGCTGTTTGAGAAAATCCACATACATTATGGAGTTCATCTTTAGCGCCTTCAGGGATCCTAAAGGGGCCGACAATCTCTCTCCCCATGATTCCAGCCCAAAACATTACTCCACCTCCTCCTTGTTGGCGCTGTAGCCGTGTTTGTGTGGGGTGTCCATCAACCAGCCATCCTCCACTCCATCCATCTGGACCATCGAGCGCTGCACGGTGTAACGGGTCTGGGAGGCGGAACCTCTGGGCTACTATACAAGGGAGCGGTCCTTGTAAGGGAGCGGGTGGCGACCAGGCAGGCAGTCACAGCAGGTGACCGGGACAGTCTCTGGGTGTACGGGCAGGAGGTCACGGCAAGTGATCAGGGCAGTCTCTGGAAGAACGGGCTGGAGGTCACGGCAAGTGACCGGGGCAGTCTCTGGAAGAACGGGCTGGAGGTCACGGCAAGTGACCGGGGCAGTCTCTAGGTAAAGGGTAGGTACGACCTGTGATGGCTGAACCTCCAGGTAGGCTAGCAAGGCAGATGGAGGATGTGTGCTCCCAGGTGAGCAAGCGAGAGTCTCTGGAATAGCAGGTGGTCACAGCACGTGACGGCGGAGCCTCCAGGTAGGCAAGCAGGCAGGTAGCGGAGAAGCGCTCCCAGGTGAGCGGGCAAGAGTCTGGAATAGCTGGTGGTCACAGCACGTGACAGCGGAGCCTCCGGGCTGGCAAGCAGTCAGGTAGCGGAGAAGCGCTCCCAGGTGAGCGGGCAAGAGTCTGGAATAGCTGGTGGTCACAGCACGTGACAGCGGAGCCTCCGGGCAGGCAAGCAGGCAGGTAGCGGAGAAGCGCTCCCAGGTGAGCGGGCAAGCTGGTCCATAGACAGACTGACCGGAGTTGTAAGGCAGACCGTCGGACCTCAGGCAAGCAGGCAGGTAGCTGATGTGCGCTCCCAGGTGAGCGGGCAAGTTGGTCCTTAGACAGACTGACCGGAGTTGTAAGGCAGACCGTCGGACCTCAGGCAGGCAGGCAGGTAACAGGAAATCAGGCAGGATTAGGACAGCAAGCTGGCAGGAATCTGGCAGGTAACTGGCAGGTAACTGGCAAGGGACCTGAGGGCTGAAGCAGAGTAGAACGGTGCAACAACATTGCTCGGGCACCTCCATTTTGGAGGAGGTGCCTTATATATGGTAAAGTCCTCCGGCCATTGGCCGGGGACTCCTTAGGACGGCGCGCGCGGCCCCTTTAAGAGGGAGGGAGGGCGCGCGCGCGCGCCCTAAGCACAGTGGCCGGGAAGGAGCGCGCGCTGCCAGCAGAGCGGGAGAGGGACGCCGGGCACGGAGCAGAGCGGTGAGGGGAACAGCGTCCCTGCCTAGCAGAGGGCAGGGACGCCGGCACTACACACGGCACTCATCCGTGAACAAAACAGTTTTGAAATCAGTCTTCATGTAATGTTTGGCCCACTGGAGCCGTTTCTGCTTGTGTGAAGTGGATAGAGGAGGTCGACAGGATGGCGTATGCACAGCTGCAAACCTCTGAAGGACCCTGCATCTTGTTGTTCGGGGGACGTTGGAGGCACAAGCAGCTTCAAAAACTTGTCTGCTGCTATGACAAGGCTTTTTTGCCGCTGCTCTTTCAACCTGACGTAATTGCCTGTAGGAAAGAGTCCTCAATTTGCCCTTATCAGCACGCACACGTGTGTACTGTGAATCAGCTACATACTTCTTGATTGCCAAGACATTTCATCCTGATCATCGCACAATGTTGATTGTAGTCATGCCTTGACCTAAACACTCCACAATTTGTTGCTTCTCAGTAGCCGACACATCCTTTTTCTTTCCCATTTTGGCAGAAAATGTAGGCTGCTTAATAATGTGAGACAGCCTTCTTAAGTAGTCTTGCCTTTCATTGGACACACCTGCCAAACTAATTAGCACAGGTGTCTGCAATTGCTTACAGTGATATAAAGAGCCCTGACACACATCACCATCAATGAGTTTAACTGACAAACAAACAAATTCTTCCCTTATCACTCCTAAACACTTTTTGCATAATAATTTGGAACACAGTGTACATGTGCTTTTCCACAAAACACCAGTGGTTCACGTAGTGAATCTTACAGTTCTAACTTGCCAACCGTGGTCTGTATGGAGTTGTTCAATAAAGGGCCCAAAATTAAGATAACATAGATGGGAGAGGTCTCTATGAATAGGAATTCCTAAGTATTTGATACCCTGTGAGGGCCAGGCAAAGGGAAAGTTGGACTGGATGGAATCCTATATGGATTTGGGGAGGGAGACATCGAGGGCCTCAGACTTCGCTGCATTGATTTTAAAATTTGACCATGTAACAAAGTGATCTATTTCAGCCATAACAGCATGGATGGATATATGTGATTGAGTGATATATACTAGGACATCATCAGCAAATAGAGAGCACTTGTACTCGGTGCCTCCCACCTCAATCCACGTAATATTGGGGTTATGGCGAATTGATGAGAGCAGGTGCTCCCTCACTAGGATGTATAAGAGAGGGGACAGAGAACATCCCTGCCTTGTCCCATTGGTGATTGTGAAAGGTGATGAAAATGTTCTGACGCGCCCCCTGGGCCTTGGGACACCCGGAGCCGGACCCTTTTTGGTGGATGCTGGTGGTTGTAGTCTCCGTGGCGGCAACCCGGTTCCGTGGCTCAGGGCGGTCAAACCAGTGGCGGAACTATTTATGTGGTTTTGATGTTTAAATGTCCGACTACGCCACCCGTGGATTGCGGTCAGAGTGAACCGCCGCTCCAGGGCAGACCGCTGAGGCTGGTGTTGTGGGTGCAGCAGAGCGTAGCATAACTCCCCAAGGGAGGAGTATAGCCTCAGGGCAGTGTATGCGGAGGATGGGGGTGATGGTGCAGGGCAGCAGCAGTAATGACACGGAGTCAGTGATGCAGTCCAGGGCCTTTACTCACAGTTCTTATTATCCAGACCACGTCTGGAGGTAACGGCTGCCCACGTCGTACTGTGCTCACCAGGTGAGGGGCTCAGACAACTCCCAGATAACTTTGGAGTGCTTCACAGGACCCCCTTTGTGTGTCCTTTGTCTGGCCTTTCTTACCAACCCTTCTGTCCGGCTGCCTTGGGCCTCCTCTTGGTAAACTTGGCGCCAGTTTCCCTGACCCTATGTGGTGCCTTCCTAGCGGGTGTAGCGAGGGGCTGCGCCACATAAAATGTCACAGCCTCCTGTTTCTAGCTGAGGGTCGTTTCCTGCCTCCACTAGTTTCGGGGACCGGTCTCCCCCTTTGGCCTGACCCCTCCACGCAGGTGGATTCGGGCGTGCGGTGGCGACTCGCCCGTCCGCACCCCTGAGATCCCTTCGTTCCTCGTTCCTGGAGCCTTCTCCGCTCCTCTTCCTTCCTTCTCCCTCTTCCAGGCCTGGGCCTCTGTTACTAGGCCCGCCTCCGGAGCAGAGCTCATGCAGAGCCCCTGCTCCCTGCCACTTCTGCTCAGACTTCTCTGCACTGAACTAAGATTGTGCCCACCTTTTATACTCCCTTCTCAATGCACCCAGGAACTGCTTCCTCCCTGCTCCTGCACTACAGGGTTCCCCTTCCTCAGTGTTCCCTCCCCCCACTCCAGCCAGGGACAGGGACCGATCCTAGACTGTTGCTAGGACACCCCAGCCCTGGCCCCGGACTGCTATGATCGGTGCGATCGCCGATCACATCGATCGCACCGATCGTAGCGCGACCGCGCGGTGACAGGGCGGTCATGGGGCGGTGACCGGCTTGTGACCTGCCTGTCACCGCCCCATGACCCCCTTTAATGTGACTCAAGCCCCCAGACTGCTGTGATTGGAGCGATCGATGATGAAATCGATCGCTCCAATCAGAGTACCTGAATACAGGTGACCAGGCGGTCACAGGGAGGTGTCACCCCTCTGTGACCCCCTGTGGTGCGTGCTCTGCTCCAGCCATGTCTGATTGGTGCAATCAGTGTCACCAATCAGATGGCTGGGGCACAACATGCACCACAGGGGGTCACAGAGGGGTGACACCTCCCTGTGACCGCCTGGTCACCTGTATTCAGGTACTCTGATTGGAGCGATCGATGTCATCAATGATTGCTCCAATCAGATTACCTCCACCTGTCACCACCCCATCATCACCCTGTGACCGCCCTGCAGACCCTCACATTTGGTGAGGATTTCTACAGAGCGATCACATCTGATGTATCTGTGCTGGGCCTTGTAGTGCCACAGAATATTCTGTGACACCACAAGACCATCTTCTCACTGTTCCAGTCGCTGCTGCTGCAGCTGCTCCTGGATCTTCTGTTCCAGCGTCCTGGATCTTCTGCTCCAGCTCCTGGATCTTCTGCTCCTGACCTGCTGTGGTTCCTGCTCCAGAGCCTGCTGCTGATCCTGCAGAGAAGACTTTGGTAAGTCTGTTCTCCCCTCATCCACCCAATCCCCCCTCCCCCCTCTTTTTACCCCCCCTTACCTTTTTTTTCTGCGTCCTGCAGCGGTCTCCAGCTCTGGTCCGAGTCTCCAGCTCCACTCCCGGTCACCAGCGCCGGGCTCCTGGTCACCAGCGCCGGGCTCCCGGTCTCCTGCTCTGGGTCTTCTGTTCCAGTCCTGCTGACCCTTTGGTAAGTCCATCTCTGATCTCCCCTCATTCACCCCAATCCCCCTCTTCCCACTCCCCTGTCTTTTTACCCCTCTTCCCACTCCCCTGTCTTTTAACCCCCCTTCCCACCCCAGTGTCCCTGTTAATTCTTTTGCTTATGATCTCCAGCTCCAGTACCGGTCTCCTGCACCGGGCTCCTGGTCTCCTGCACCGGGCTTCTGGTCTCCTGCACCGGGCTCCTGGTCTCCTGCACCGGGTTCCTGGTCTCCTGCTCCGGGCTCCTGGTCTCCTGCTCCGGGCTCCTGCTCCGGGCTCCTGGTCTCCTGCTCCGGGTTCCTGGTCTCCTGCACCGGGCTCCTGGTCTCCTGAACCGGGCTCCTGGTCTCCTGCACCGGGCTCCTGGTCTCCTGCACCGGGCTCCTGGTCTCCTGCACCGGGCTCCTGGTCTCCTGCTCCGGGCTCCCGGGCTCCTGCTCTGGGTCTTCTGTTCCAGTCCTGCTGACCCTTTGGTAAGTCCATCTCTGATCTCCCCTCATCCACCCCAATCCCCCTCTTCCCACTCTCCTGTCTTTTTACCCCCCTTCCCATCCCAATCCGCCTCACCCCAGTGTCCCTGTTAATTCTTTTGCTTCTGATCTCCAGCTCCAGTACCAGTCTCCTGCTCCGTGCTCCTGGTCTCCTGCTCCGGGCTCCCGTCTTCCTGCTCCGGGCTCCCGGTCTCCTGCTCCGGGCTCCCGGTCTCCTGCTCCGGGCTCCTGGTCTCCTGCTCCGGGCTCCCGTCTTCCTGCTCCGGGCTCCCGTCTACCTGCTCCGGGCTCCCGGTCTCCCGCTCCGGGCTCCCGTCTTCCTGCTCCGGGCCCCCGGTCTCCTGCTCCGGGCCCCCGGTCTCCTGCTCTTGCTACGGGCTCCCGGTCCTGAAAGAACAGAGAGGACTTTGGTAAGTAATCTGATCTCCCCTCATCCAACCCAATTCCCCTCTTCCCACTCCCCACACATTTGTGCGCACATCCAGCAGCCGCCGAGTATTGATCGGTGGCATAGTTCACCAATCCACACTCGTGCTCGCTGTTTGCACCACATACAGTATTTCCTTTTTCCACACACTCTAAATAAAGTACTGACACACACGCACCACATACATAACAAACAATGTCCTGCTCATCCCAAACTCATTATTCAGCGGAGGAGGCATACGCTATTCTTGCCTCCGACACTGACAGTGAGGGTGAGGATCCCACATTTCTTTGTTTTTCCGACTCCTCGTCGTCTTCCTCCTTCTCTTCTTCCTCCTCTTCCTCAGGTTCTGCTGGCCCGCCCCGCCGTCGTCGCAGGAGAGATATTCCAGCACCCCCCACTACTGAGCCTATATGGACTTCGCCCCCCGAAAATTATGAGCCGCTGATTCCTGATTTCGTAGCGGAATCAGGAATCAAGTTTGACACCACCGGCCTCACAGAAATAGACTTTTTCAAAGTCTTTTTCTCTGAGGATTTTATAAACCTCATGGTGGGCCAAACTAATTTATACGCTCATCAATTTTTAGAACAAAACCCCTCTTCATCATTTTCTAACTGGTCTCCTGTAGACGCAGTAGAAATGATGAAGTTTTGGGGCCTGGTCCTTCTTATGGGGATCTTGAAGAAGCCCGAGCTTCGGCAATACTGGAGTGTTGACGTTTTGTATAACACTCCAGTGTTCCGAATGGTCATGCCCCGGACACGTTTTCAGGCCATCTACAAGTTCTTGCATTACCAAGATAATGCAAGGTGTCCTGCACACGATGACCCGAACTTTGATCGTCTTTTCAAAGTTCGGCCGGTCATCGAACACTTCAACAACAATTCCAAAGGGACATTTGTGTGGATGAGTCCTTAATTTCTTTTAAGGGGCGGCTTGGATTCCGGCAGTACCTGCCCAGTAAGAGGGCAAGGTATGGGATCAAGCTGTATAAACTTTGTGAGAGTACCTCAGGATACACTCACAAGTTTAGAGTTTATGAAGGGAAGGACTCCCGGATTGAACCCCCTGAATGCCCCCCTGTTCTGGGAGTGAGTGGGAAAATTGTGTGGGACTTGGTGCACCCACTGCTTGATAAAGGTTATCACCTCTACGTGGATAACTTTTATACAAGTATCCCGCTCTTCCAGTCCCTCTCTGCGCGACGTACCGCAGCCTGCGGTACTGTCCGCAAAATTCAGAAAGGCCTCCCAAAGACGCTAATTGGGCAGCTGCTCAAAAGGGGTGAGAGCAGAGCCCAATGTAGCGACCACCTGTTGATGGTCAAGTACAAGGACAAAAGGGATGTCCTTTTCTTGACCACCATACATGGTGATGGCAGCACACTCAGCACTGTACGAGGTTCCACTACACAGGTCGTCAAACCAGACTGTGTAGTGGGGTACAACAAGTACATGGGGGGAGTTGATCTCTCTGATCAAGTCCTCCAGCCATACAGTGCTTTGAGAAAGTCCAGAGTGTGGTACAAGAAGCTGGCCGTGCACATTGTACAGATGGCAATGCACAATGCTTTCCTTCTGTCACAATGTGCAGGCCAGACTTCTGCGTCGTACCTTCAGTTTCAGGAAACAGTTATCAAGGCCCTGATATTTGGCAGCAGTGACAGAGAGGGCCCCAGTACTTCTGGAATTGAAGGACCAAGAATTGTACCAGGCCAGCATTTCCCAGGGCAGATCCCTCACAGCGGAAAAAAAGGAAAGTCACAAAAGAGGTGCCGAGTGTGTTATAAAAGTGGAATACGCAAGGACACCATTTATCAATGTGACACCTGCCCTGACAAACCTGGCCTGTGTATGAAAGACTGTTTCAAAAGGTACCATACTTCGATGGACTATTGAATTAATTTCTGAAGTATAACAACCTGACGAACACTGCACAGCTGACGTAGTGTTCGTCAGGTTGTCATACATCAGTTGTGTAGAGTTCGTCAGATTGTCCTACACAACTGATGTATAACACTACATTACAAAATTCAAAAATCAACTAACACTACCAAAAAGGGGGCACTTGTTAGGCATTTCACTGTTTAGGCACATCAAGGGCTCTGAGAACATGACATGACGCCCGCAGACCATTCCATCAAAGTCTGCGATCAAAAGTGTCACTCCTTCCCTTCCGAGCCCTTACATGCGCCCAAACAGTAGTTTTTTTCCAACACATGGGGTATATGAGTACTCAGGAGAAATTGCACAACAACTTATGGGGTGCAATTTCTCCTAGTACCCTTGTGAAAATATTTTTTTTTGCATTTTTGTGGAAAAAATGTTTTTTTTTTATTTTCACAAGTCAACATTATGATTTTCTGAGAGGCACCTGGGGGTTCAATGGGCTCACCACACATCTATATAAGTTCCCTGGGGGGTCTAGTTTCCAAAATGGGGTCACTTGTGGGGGAGCTCCAATGTTTAGACACACAGGGGCTCTCGAAACGCAACATGGTGTCCGCTAACAAATTGGAACCATGTCGCGTTTGGAGAGATCCTGTGTGTCTAAACATTGGAGCTCCCCCACAAGTGACCCCATTTTGGAAACTAGACCCCCCAAGGCACCTATCTAGATGCATAGTGAGCACTTGGAACCCCCAGGTGCTTCACAAATTGTCGGCTCAAATTGTTAGCGGATACCATGTTGCATTTGAAGAGTCCCTGTGTGCCCAAACATTGGAGCTCCCCCACAAGTGACCCCATTTTGGAAACTAGACCCCCCAAGGCACCTATCTAGATGCATAATGAGCACTTGGAACCCCCAGGTGCTTCACAAATTGATTCGTAAAATTGAATAAGTGAAAAAAAAACACTTTTTCATTTTTATGGATCAATTTGTGAAAATTTTCAAAATTTTCGCCAAATTTCCGTTTTTTTCACAAATAAACGCAAGTGATATCGAAGAAATTTTTCCACAATCATGAAGTACAATATGTCACGAAAAAACATTCTCAGAATCAGGGGGATCCATTGAAGCGTTCCAGAGTAATTACCTCATAAAGTGACAGTGGTCAGAAAAATTGGCCCGGTCATTAACGTGCAAACCACCCGCGGGGCTTAAGGGGTTAACAAATCCAATAATAATATTATTTATTTTGATATTTTCATGCATATTTTATCAGATTTTAATAACCTATAAAATTAAGAAGATATATAAAAAGATAAAGACAGAAATGAAAAAGGAGGATGATATTTTAAGAGAAATACTAAAAATAAATAATTAACTTTTTGAGTGAATTTTTATTTTTTAATTTAGAAGTTTTTGGGAACTCAGATGATGTTCAATACAGGTGTCAATACAAGGTGTTCAGAATAAAGAATGAATGTGATATGAATGATGAGAAAATGAGTTTAGGATTGATTATGATATTTCTTAAATCATAATCAGGGGGGACTGTAAAATATTAATCTCTTATGATATAAAATATTACATATAAGCTCTCAGAAGCTTAGTCTCATGCTTAGTAGGTTCAGAGCGTGACAGAGGTTATTCTGAGAACCTTGGCAGACACACCTGTTCTGTACATCAAATCTATAGGATTCGTTGTCAACATGGGTTATTTAGAGATAACTAATGATGAAAAGTCCTTAGCCACATGTTTGAAATATGCCAATATGAAATAATTGTACACAGTCGAAAATACATACTCTATTATAGGTATGGAGGTTACTGCCATATCAGCAAACCGCCATATTGGGTTATGTAACTGTAAAAATAGTCTCCAATGTATATCCATGAGGCAAGATGGTATATAAGGAGAGGCATCAGTATGGTGGGGAGATTCTCATACCTTGAGGTCTCCACCACGGACCATCACATACTGCCAAAACTGGATACGTAGTAACTTATAATTGTTTCTATTTTAACCTGATACTTCTTTTGTTGTGTGCTATGAACTATTTTCTTTCCATTTTTTGTAATCACCTTTTTGAATGAACATTAAATAAGCTTTTGTTTTATCCACACAATTCAGAGACTGATTTCCTTTTTATCCTCACTGTGCCCTTATCTAAGATGAGGAAGTGTTAATTTTTCTAACAGGGGATTGGCACCTTCAGCCACTAGACAGGGAAGGCTCGACAGAGCATCTGCATTAGCGTGTAGTTTCCCTGGTCTATGCTCCACATGGAAGCTGAAGTCCTGGAGTGCTAGAAACCACCTAGTCACTTTGGCATTCTTCCCGTTCTTTTCCTACATCCATCTCAGGGGAGCATGGTCTGACACCAACCTGAACTTTCGGCCCAGCAGGTAGTACTTCAAAGTATCAATCGCCCATTTGATGGCCAAGCATTCTTTTTCCATGATGGCATAATTTTTCTCACAAGAGGAAAGTTTCCTACTTAAGTAAAAGATTGGATGTTCCTCCTGTCACGGGGTTACCGCGACAGAGGTTCCAGAGAACTGCAGCGTTCTGGGCATAGTTCACACACACTGAGCCGAAGCTCCTCTCCAGTTTATTAACTTACTGCTTTTTGCCAGCAGTGCAGGAGTTAATCTGGGTTGCTGGGTTTTCCTGAGATTCTGGTGTTTGGGTCAACTACTCTTCCATTCTATATAGACTCAGCTCTGACTTCCTGGAGTGTCAGCGATCAGTTCTTCTGCCTGACTTGGAGAGTGAAGGAGGAGAGTTGTGTATAGGAGCTTGGAGATTTACTTAGCTATTGTGGTTGCTGTTTTGCTGCGTGTTTACCTGCTTTCTCTCCTTTTTGGTTTTCCCTCCTTAGCTACCTTGTGTTTCCTCTGTGGCTGAGTGAGCATTTGTGTGACTGCTATTTCTGTTTACCCTGTCTGTATTTCCCTGTCTTGTCACAGTATCATTATTTTTACTGTCTTCAGGCCTGTGCAGGAAATAAGGAGACACTGGCGGCTCAGACCTCCTCACCATCATCCCTGAGATAACGGAAAGTCAGGCCCCCCTAGTGTTGCAGGGACAGGTACGGGTCCCAAAACTCAGCCATTTCCCGGTTTCATCGTTTACGGCGTGACACCTCCCCATTTATTTCCTGTTACAATACAGCTCCCAACCCTTCTGAAGCATTTGTCTGGACCACAAACTCCTTCTTGAAGTTTGGTGCAACCAAGACCGGCTGTTTACACAGGGCTAGCTTCAGCTCCTGGAAAGCCGTTTCACATGGCCATCGATGACTTTGTGCCTTTAAGGAGGTCAGTGAGGGGTGTGGCTGTCCTGTCAAAATTCAGGATGAATCGCGAATAGTATCCAACAATTCTTAGAAATGCCCTAACCTGTTTCTTGGAGACTATGTGCGTTCAATTTTGGATCGCCTCCACCTTTTTCTCCTGCGGCTTAATTTCGCCCCTACTGACGATATAGCGTAGGTATTTGGCCTAATCCTTCCCCATGGCGCACTTCTATGAGTTTATGGTAAACCCCGCGTTCCTCAGTGCAGTCAATTCCGCCTGGACCTTCTACAGATGACTTTCCCAATCCGGGCTGAAGATCACAATATTGTCTAGGTAAGCTGCAGCATATTTCTTGTGAAGAGTTAGGACCCGGTCCGTGGCCCCCTGGAAGGTGGCTGGGGCTCTTTGCAGACCAAAAGGCATACTGGTGTATTGGAAACACCCATCAGGTGTAGAGAAGGCCATCTTCTCTTTGGCCGCTTGGAACATGGGAATGCCAGTACCCTTTAATAAGTACCCTTGGATTACGTACGTACCCTTGGAATGCCCTTGGACTACACTTAATAAGTACCCTTTATCACTGGCCCAGAAACAACAGTTTCAAGAACTGTTCCAACAAAACCGGGACCTGTACGTACAGGTAAACCTTAAGCCATATTGAATCCCTGAAGCCTGCCACAATGTGATTTCGAAGAAGGTCAGAGGAATGTAGATCCTGGGTGTCATAGAAGAGTCTAAGAGAAGCTAGCCCAGTCCCATTGTCCTTGTACCGAAGCCAAATGTAGAATGGCTGTTTTGTAATGATTACTGTAAGCTGAATGAAGTGTCCAAGTTTGATACGTATCCGATACCCCGGGACGATTAGCTCATTGAGAAGTTGTGGTCAGCAAGATACATCACCACTCTGGACCTAATGAAAGGGTACTGGCATTAAAGGTACTTATTAGAGTCTCTGCCACCTCGACATTGGCTCCAAGGTTTGCCCCCAGACAGTGAGCTTCCCCCAGCTCTCTATCACGCCATGGCTTGAGCAGGTTGACGTGGTAGACCTTATATGGTTTTCTTCTCCTTGGCTGGTGGACTTTATAGTTAACTTTGCTCAGTTTTTCTACCACTTTGTATGGCCCTTGCCAATTAGCTAGAAATTTACTTTCCACTGTGGGAATCAGCACTACGACTCAATCTCCAGGGATACTTTGTCTCAGCTTTGCCGACCGATTGTAGACCCTTGAGTGAGCCTCTTGTGCCTGGAGGAGGTTCTCTATCACAATTGGCATTACCTCTGCAATTCTCTCCTGCATCCGAGCCACATGCTTTGGTGTGGTTAACTTCTGCTTCCCTGGTCTCCTTTACAACATCCAGTAGACCTCGAGGGTGCCGGCCATACAACAGTTCAAATGGAGAGAACTCCGTAGAGGCCTGTGGAACTTCCCTGATGGAAAACAGCAGATATAGGAGTAGGCAGTCTCAGTCTTGACCATCCTTCTCGACGACCTTCTTGAGCATGGCCTTCGGGGTCTTATTAAAGCTCTTCACCAGGACGCTCATTTATGGATACTACACCGACGTCCTGAGATGCGTAATCTGGAGGGTCTTAAATAATTCTCTCATCACTTTGTACATGAACGGAGTTCCTTGTACATAAGGATCTCCTTTGGCAGGACAGTCCAGGGAAAGATATTGACCAGTTCTCAGGCTATACTTCTGGCTGAGGAGTTTCTTAGGGTTACTGCCTCAGGGTACTGTGTCACGTAGTCCAGGACCACCAGGATATATTGATGCCCTCGGGCGGACTTTAACTAGGGTCCGACTACATCCATGGCAATGCAGTCAAACGGGACCTCTATAATGGGTAGCGGCATTAGGAGACTCTGGAAGTGAGAAACTGGGGCGGTTATCTGGCAAGTAGGACAGGACAAATAGTTCTAAATCTCTCGGGGACATGTGGTCTAATAGAACCTTCGAAGAATCCACTCTTGGGTCTTGTCTGCACCCAGATTCCCACAGAAGACATGAGAATAGACCAGTTCTAACACCCTACGCCTAGAGGGCCCTGGTACTGCCAGTTGTTCCAATACCTCTCCTCCTAACTTAGTCACCCAATGTAGCAAATTCCCATTTATTGCAAGTGTGGAAACCAGGTGTCGGCCCCTGGCTCTTGAACAGCCCCATTTAACACGGTGATATTATCAAACGCCCCATTTAGCGTAAGGTCCTTTGGTTGAGCAGTCCAAAAGTTCTCCCCTTAAGCCCCTGACTAAGGGATGTCGGCCTCAGGGGTCGCTGTCTCGTCCTCATCGCCCGCAAGCACACACAGGGTAAACTCATCCGCTTCCGACTGTGAGGAGGGTGTTTTAAGGGCGACCCTGCTCTTATCTGAGTCACTTGGCACCTCTCCTTTCTACCATGAGTCTCAGAATAAGTTAAAGTCCCGCCCTATTATAATCAGGTGTATCAGGTCCTTGACCACTCCGACCTCATGGGACTCAATGCCACAGTTTGTTTCTATAGTTACTCGAGCAACAAGTTAGTAGTTAGGGTCTCCATGTATACAGCTGATGCCCACAATCCTTCCGAGGATCAACTAGTGATGGAGTATGGCCCTTTCAAGGGTCACTAGGCTCCCAGTACCCAAAAGTACCAATACCAGAACTCCATTTATCATCACGGGACATGTCTGTGGCCCCTTCCCGGGTTGACAGTCCACACTGCAGGCCAGATAAGCGTAATACGAACCGTGCCGCTCTAGGCTGCAATCCATCAGTTCAAGGGACATGGGACAATGAGCTGTGCCCCGGACCCTGACACCTCCAAAAAATTAAGTCCTTAACCCCTACCCTCGGCAACCCCTCAGCGGGCCCTTGGGACCTTGGATGCCCCCCATTTGTGGCTCTAGTACCTCATTTTTAAGAGTTAGTCTCCTTTTGGATACCCCAGTATGGAGGGCAATGGTGCCTGGTTTCCCTAATGATTTCTCAACCACTTGGTACCTTTCCACTAGGCCAACCTGGTTGTCCGCATTCTGAAGATCTCCCTGGGCAACCCAGGTCTGCACTGGTCTAGGGAGGGCGTGAATAAATCTGTCCATTACTACATGCTCTACCATCTGGGCTGAGGTGGAGGATTCCGGCTGCAACAACTTCTGAACCAGATTTAACAAACATTTGGGAGTGGGAGGGAGGGGGTTTGTTGCCGAAATACGCCCAGTGGTGGACCCGTTGTGCCCTGACAGGCAAAATCACTCCCAATTGTGCCAATATTTCTGTCTTTAGTTTGGCATATTCCTTTGCATCCTGTAAGTCAAGGTCATAATAAGCCTTTTGGGGCTACTAGTTAGATAGGGCGCCAGCACCTCTGGCCAGTGCTCCGGCGGCCGCCTCTCCGGCTCTGCGACCCTTTCAAATACCGCCGAAAATGCCCCGACTTTGTCCCCCTGGGTAATCTTTTGCATGGCACGTCTTACCGCCTTTTGGACGTGAGAGTCATCATCTGGACTTAAGGTTGGGGCGGTTTCTCTGCTGCTGACATCCCCTGTCAGGAGTTCCATCTGCTACTGCTGCTGTTGTATCTGTTGTATCAGGAGTTTGTCTCCTGCTGGGCTTACTGCTGTTGTTGGTGCTGCTGCTGCTGGAGTTACTGGTACTGCTGCTGCTGGCTGTGGACTAGGTGCTTGATCAGCTCCTCCATTTTGTCTGACGGCTGTTCCATCCTTAAAGCCGCTTTCATCCAGGACATGCAGTTTGTCCACAGCCATCACAGTTGCTTCCTTGGGATCTTGCCCACATTCTCCACCACCTGTGGTAGATCGGCTCACTCTGGTGTTTAACGAGGTAGTCGCAGGAATGCTTCTCGTTTAAATTTTCAACTGGTTTATTTAAACAGCACTCACTATAGTCCTTATAACTGTGGGGTTCTCCTGCACAGGAAACAGAATTCAGCTCTGTTTACCAAGAGCTGAGTCCAAAGGCTTCACTTTTACGTCCTAGACTGCGCTCTAGGGTGGAGATATGGTGAACAGCTGTGTCGCGCTTCTCTTCAGCTGTTCATAATAGACCTGGCCCTGTCATGGCTGATTAATCCCTCTCAGCACATAACATGCTGGAGCAAAACTTTCAGGTTTATATCACGCTAATAATCTCAGCACATTACCAGTGACCATCTTACTTTGGTTAATTCTGAACACAACCATATCCCCAACTATAAGAGAATGTTCACACTTATGCAACCACATTATTTAAGTTTTGTTGTTTCCTCTCGCCCCAAAATGATTTAAATTTCTTGCACAATAGATTTGTACAGATTATGGGTGACATTATGGGTGTATGCACATGCTAAGTATTTGCTACAGTCATTTCTGCATCAAAAAATGTGTCTCGGCAGAAAAATGCTGCATAAAATAAAGCACATTTTTGCCTCAATTTTGCATGCATTTTCGATCACTTTTTTAATGTGTTTTTCCCCAGTCATTAGACTGGGTGAAAAACACAAGGTATAGTAAAATGCTGTGTTTTTCTCAGAAAAAAACTTGGAAAAAAAAAAGAAGCACTTCTCCCTCCTCCTCCTCCAAAACCAGCTTCTTCGCCATTACAGAAGATCAACTTTCCTCCTTACTTTCCACCACCTGTGAACTTGACCCTATCCCATCCCACCTCATCCCTAACCTTACTACAGTCTTCATCCCAACTCTAACCCACCTCTTCAACCTGTCACTAACAACTGGTGTCTTCCCCTCATGCTTCGATCGCACCCATCCTCAAAAAGCCCTCCCTTGACCCATCCTCTCTGACTAGCTATCACCCCATATCACTTCTCCCTTACGCCTCAAAACTACTGGAACATGTCCATTCTGAACTGTCCTCCCACCCCTCCTCCTGCTTCCTCTTTGACCGCTTACAGTCTGGCTTCCGTCCGCATCACTCCACTGAAACTGCCCTGACTAAAGTCACCAACGACCTACTAACTGCCAAATCCAAGCAACACAACTCTGTCCTCCTCCTCCCGGACCTGTTATCTGCCTTTGACACAGTGGACCATTGCCTCTTACTACAGACTCTCACATCTCTTGGCATCACAGACTTAGCCCTTGCTTGGTTCTCCCCATACTTAACAGACAGGACCTTCAGTGTTTCTCACTCACACACCACCTCCTCACCTAGGCCCCTATCTGTCGGTGTCCCCCAAGGTTCAGTCCTAGGACCTCTGCTCTTCTCAATCTACACCCTCAGCGTGGGACAGCTCATAGAGTCTCACGGCTTTCAGTATCATCTCTATGCTGATGACACACAGATTTACCTCTCTGGACCTGATATCACCTCCTTACTAACCAGAATCCCACAATGTCTGTCAGCTAGCTCATCCTTCTTCTCTGCTAGATTTCTAAAACTTAATATGGATAAAACTGAATTCATCATCTTTCCCCCATCTCACTCAGCCCCCCACCATCTGACCTATCCATCAAAATCAGTGGCTGTCCACTTTCCCCAGTCCCACAAGCTCGCTGCTTGGGGAATCTGCAAAAACACTAGTGCACGCCCTCATCATCTCCCGCCTCGACTACTGCAACCTCCTCCTCTGTGGCCTCCCTTTCAACATTGTTGCACCCCTCCAATCTATCCTAAACTCTGCTGTCCGACTAATCCACCTGTCCCCCTGCTATTCCCTGGCCTCTCCTCTCTGTCAAACGCTTCACTGGCTCCCCATTGCCCAGAGACTCCAGTTCAAAACCCTAACCATGGCATACAAAGCCATCAACAACCTGTCTCCTCCATACATCTGTGACCTAGTCTCCTGGTACATACAGTACAGACCAAAAGTTTGGGCACACCTTCTCATTTAAAGATTTTTCTGTATTTTCATGACTATGAAAATTGTACATTCACACTGAAGGCATCAAAACTATGAATTAACACATGTGGAATTCTATACTTAACACAAAAATGTGAAACAACTGAAAATATGTCTTATATTCTACGTTCTTCAAAGTAGCCACCTTTTGCTTTGATGACTGCTTTGCACACTCTTGGCATTCTCTTGATGAGCTTCAAGAGGTAGTCACTGGAAATGGTCTTACAACAATCTTGAAGGAGTTCCCAGAGATGCTTAGCACTTGTTGGCCCTTTTGCCTTCACTCTGCGGTCCAGCTCACCCCAAACCATCTCAATTGGGTTCAGGTCTGGTGACTGTGGAGGCCAGGTCATCTTGCGTAGCACCCCACCACTCTCCTTCTTGGTCAAATAGCCCTTACACAGCCTGGAGGTGTGTTTGGGGTCATTGTCCTGTTGAAAAAAAAATGATGGTCCAACTAAATGCAAACCTGGATGGAATAGCATGCCCCTGCAAGATGCTGTGGTAGCCATGCTGGTTCAGTATGCCTTCAATTTTGAATAAATCCCCAACAGTGTCACCAGCAAAGCATCCCCACACCATCACACCTCCTCCTCCATGCTTCACGGTGGGAACCAGGCATGTAGAGTCCATCCGTTCACCTTTTCTGCATCGCACAAAGACACGGTGGTTGGAAACAAAGATCTCAAATTTGGACTCATCAGACCAAAGCACAGATTTCCACTGGTCTAATGTCCATTCCTTGTGTAATTTAGCCCAAACAAGTCTCTTCTGCTTGTTGCCTGTCCTTAGCAGTGGTTTCCTAGCAGCTATTTTACCATGAAGGCCTGCTGCACAAAGTCTCCTCTTAACAGTTGTTGAAGAGATGTGTCTGCTGCTAGAACTCTGTGTGGCATTGACCTGGTCTCTAATCTGAGCTGCTGTTAACCTGCGATTTCTGAGGCTGGTGACTCGGATAAACTTATCCTCAGAAGCAGAGGTGACTCTTGGTCTTCCTTTCCTGGGGCGGTCCTCATGTGAGCCAGTTTCTTTGTAGCGCTTGATGGTTTTTGCAACTGCACTTGGGGACACTTGGGCTCCACCATACCGCTACGTGACCAGCTTTACCCTCACCTACTGTATCCTCACCCATCCCTTGTAGATTGTGAGCCCTCGCGGGCAGGGTCCTCTCTCCTTCTGTACCACTTTGCCTTTGCATTTTTGTTCAAGATTATTGTAATTGTTTTTGCTATGTATACTCCATTTTTCACATGTAAAGCACCATGGAATAAATGGCGCTATAATAATAAATAATAATAATAGTAATAAATGGTGCTAGTGTCTTTCAGCAGTCCGGGAGTTAATCTGCTCAGCTTTGAGTCTATGTAGCTTCTATTTAGAAGTTCTCAGCTGTGCAGCATCAGACACTTCCCTCTCCTATATAGTCTCTGCTCTGGCAATCTCGATTGCCAGTGTTATGTCTTGTAGAGCCTGGTAAGGAGTGGAGATGTTGGTGTTTGGTAGAGGCGTTTAAGGAGAGTTTTTCTGGGACTGTCACGTTGCTGTTGTCTGACAACCCGGGACCAGGGGCTTCTACCCTGTCCCTTACACTAGAGCGCCCTACCTATCCCTGTTCTCCAGGTTACTTCAGATGGTGAAGATGCTGGGGCCGCATACCTTGCTGTTCTCCTGAATAAGCCCTTATCTGTCCCCTCCCCCAACCAGGGAAGTGGGGAGGAATAGTTTATGTATTGTAAGGTTGCAGCCGGACAGGTCATGGACGGGAGGTATGTGTCCCGAAGGTGCCAAGCCTTGGTGATGTAGGACTTGAAAAAGCAGGCTCCAGCACACATAGTGCTGAGAGGTGTGTAATCCCGGATTATAGGGCCGGGTTTTAGGAGCAGCTGAAAGAGCTGGGGGGATCATCTGCTCACTTACCTCCAGTCCAGGTCTTCAAAGGCCTGATTTAAGACAGCTGCGCCTGTCTCAGTGTGCAGTCTGTTGTGCAAGGTGAGCAGAGCTTTGCAGCAACGACAGCAGCAGGAACAGATGACGCTCATGGCGGATGCCGTCCGTGTCAGAGAAGCCGCACCACCTCCAGGCTGAAGGGACAAGACCCAGGTGAGGAAAACAGTGAGAGGGGCGTTGCAAAAGATGACTCCGTGGGATGACATCAAGCTGTTCCTGGTCGTATTTAAGAGGGTGGCGGACCATGAGAGACTACCACCGGAGCAGTGGGCATAGATTCTAGCGCCATTTCTGACCACGGAACCACAGAAGGCGCATTTTGATCTGGCCCTACAGGACGCTAAGGAGTATAGCAAGCTTAAGGCTGAGATCCTGGTGCGGCTGGGCGTAACCACCCTGGCAGTCACGGCACAACGAGTCCACCTCTGGGATTTCCACAGGGACAAACCTCCTTGGTCACAAATGTTTGATCTTTTGCATCTGGTACAGAAGTGGCTACAGCCAGAGACTTGATCCCCAGCCCAGATAGTCGAGAGAGTGGTCATGGATCAGTTTATCCACTAACTGCCGAAGCCGATTCAGTTTTGGGTTGTCCAGGGAGATCCCCAAAATGCAGACGACCTGGTGGGCATAGTAGAGAGGTACTGGGCGGTAAAGGGTTCCCTGGGTGGTCAAGCAGGGGTTAGATCACCTTTCTGGGGCTCCCAAAAAAGGGACTAAATCTTCAATGGATGGGTGTCCAAAGTCCCAGGAGGCAGCTGAATCGCAGCTGGGTAATCAGTCCCATTCCATCCTCTGTTGGAGGTGTCATCCCCCCATCCGCCCAGTGTCCCATGAACTCTGAGCCAATGGACTGCAACATAGGCCGGCGTTGCTCCTTTTTTGCCTACCCCATCTATAGCGTGGTTCCTTAACATGGCGAGGGCCCTCAGGCGTGCTCAGTGTCCGTAAACGGGGTGCAAGGGTCTGGACTGTTGGACTCAGGAAGTTTGGTAACCCTGATAAGCGCCAAACTCCCTCATCAGCTGGTTCCTGGGAAGGTGGTGGGTGTCCGTTGTATCCATGGGGACGCTAAAACTATCCTGTGGCCCGGGTGGATGTAAACACAGACTATGGCATCACATCTCAGGAAGTGGGGGTCATTAAAGACTTGATGCACTCGATAATAATCGGACGGGACTTTGCGTTATTCTGGGACATGTGGGGGAAAGCGGGGACACCTGGTTGCTCGGACGACAGCCAGATCACCCCTGAAAAAACATTGCCGCAGGCTATAACGGACGAGTTTCCCATGTGTGAGTTTGTGGGCGATGAGGTAGCATCCTCTGAGTCCAATATCCCTGAGCTGGAGGTGTCCGAGGGAAACTTTGGAACGGCCCAACTCAGGGATTTAACTTTGAAAGGGGTGTTCGAAAATGTTACCGTATTAAATGGAGTGCCTCAGAAGCCGAGGACGACAGTTGGTACCCTCATTTTGCTGTGAATGTGAATTTGCTGTACAGATTAACCAAGCCAAGGGGTGAGGTAATAGAGCAGTTACTAGTGCTAGGGCCCTATAGACGCAGGGTACTAGACATGGCTCATTCCCATGTGTTGGGTGGTCACCTGGGTGCAGATAACACTCAGGAACGGATTCTCCAGAGATTCTACTAGCCAGGTTGCTACAGAGAAATAATGAGATATTGTCATTCCTGCCCTACATGCCAGCTAACCTCCCCGGTGCCCCACTTCCACAGTCCCCTAGTACCGCTACCTGTCACTGAGGTCCCATTTGAACTCATAGCAATGGATCTAGTGGGGCTCCTGGTCAAATCCGCCCGAGGGCATCAGTATATCCTAGTGCTATTGGATTGTGCTACACGGTATCCGGAGGCCATACCACTATGAAACTCCTTTGCCAGGTGTATAGCCCGGGAGTTAATCCATATATTTTCCAGAACGGGATTGCCTAAGGAGATTCTAACGGACCAAGGGACTCCATTTATGTCGAAGGTCATGAGGAAATTGTGCAAGACACTACAGATTGCACAGCTCAGAACCTCAGTGTACCATCCCCAGACGGACGGACTGATGGAGAGGTTTAACAAAACCTTGAAGGCGATGTCGAAGAAAACAGTGGAGAATGATGGCCGAGATTGGGACTGTCTGCTTCCCTATCTGTTGTTTTCCATCATGGAAGTTCCCCAAGCTTCCACGGGCTTTTCCCTGTTTGAACTACTTTATGGCAGATACCCTCGAGGACTCCTGGATGTGGTAAAAGAGTCCTGGGAAGCTGAGACCACTCCATATAGGAGCATGGTGGAGCATATTGCCCAGATGCAAGAGAGGATTGCCAAAGTGATGCCCATTGTGAAGGAGCACCTCCTCAAGGCACAGGAGGCACAGTCCAGGGTGTATAATAGGTCAGCCAGAGTGAGACAGTTCAACCCAGGAGACCGAGTACTTGTGTTAGTGCCCACAGTGGAGAGCAAGTTCCTGACCAAGTGGCAAGGCCCCTATGAGGTGGTAGGGAAAGTTGAGGAAGTCAACTATAAAATCCACCAACCAGGGAATAGGAAGCCCTACCAAATTTACCATGTTAACCTGCTTAAATCGTGGCAGGACAGAGGACCTGGAGAAGCACCTTGTCTGGTAGCCAAGTCTGAAGTCAACGTGGAAGATGTTAAGGTGGCAGACACCTTCTCCTGCTCGCAGAAACAGCAATGTCAGGAGCTGTTGCAGCGAAATAAAGACCTGTTTTCGGAGTTGCCAGGACTCACTCAGGTAATCGAGCATAAAGTACTCACAGAGCCTCATGTTTGTGTCAACCTAACACAAAATATTGGATCCCAGAGGCCGGCAGAGAGGTGATCTCGAAAGAGGTGAAGCGAATGCTTAACCTGGGAGTCATTGAGGAATTCAAGAGTGGCTGGTCCAGTCCTATAGTCTTAGTGCTGAAACCAGATGGAGAATGGTGGTTTTGCAACTACTATAGGAAGCTGAACGAAGTCTCGAAGTTCGGCGGCTACCCAATGAGCTTATCGAAAGGCTAGGACCCGCTCGGTACATCAACACCCTGGACCTCACCCAAGCATACTGGCAAATTCCTTTGTCCAAAGAGGCCAAGGAGAAGATGGCCTTCTTGACGCCAGATGGATGTTATCAGTACATCAGGAAGCCATTTGGGTTGCAGGGAGCTCCGGCTACTTTCCAAAGAGCCATGGACCGGATCTTAGCACCCCACAAGAAGTATGCAGCGGCCTACCTAGATGACATTGTCATATTCAGCCAGGACTGGAAAGTCATCTTCGCAAAGTTCAAGCCATACTTGATGCCCTAAGGAAGGCGTGCTTTACCATCAACCCAAAGAAATGTGCTATGAGGATGGAGGAAGCCAAGTATCTGGGCTACGTGGTTGGTAGAGGGGAAATAAAACTACAAATACATAAGGTCGAGACGATCCTGAACTGGCCACAGCCCCTCACGAAGAAGCAGGTCTGGGCATTTCTAGGCATCGTGGGCTAGTATCGAAGATTTGTCCCTAACTTTGCCCTGATAGCAGCCCCGCTGACGGATTTTCTGAAAGCGACGAAGTCGGCTATGGCTAAGTGGTCCCCAGAAGCTGAAGTGGCCTTCCAGGAATTAAAACTGGTCTTCTGTAAACAGCCTGTCTTGGTGGCACCCAACTTCTCCAAAGAGTTTGTGGTCCAGACCGATGCATCTGATGTTGGACTGGGAGCAGTCTTGTCCCAGGAGATTAACGGAGAGGAACACCCTATAATGTACCTTGGTTGGAAATTGTCAACGTGCAAAAATAACTAATCCATAGTGGAAAAAGAATGTTTAGCCATCAAGTGGGCATTGGACACTCTGAGGTATTACCTGTTAGGTAGAAGATTCAGGTTAGTGTCAGACCATGCCCCACTGAGGTGGCTGCGAGAAAAGAAGGGGAACAATGCCCGAGTAACTAGGTGGTTCCTAGCCCTACAAGATTTTAGTTTCCAGGTAGAGCACAGGCCTGGGAAACAACATGAGACAAGGGTATATTGTATGGTGGCAGAAGGTGCCAAGCCCCCCGGCTTTGGGCAGAGGGAGGGTATGTAAGGTTGCAGCCGGACAGGTCATGGACGGGAGGTATGTGTCCCTAAGGTGCCAAGCCTTGGTGATGTAGGACTCGGAAAAGCAGGCTCCAGCACACATAGTGCTGAGAGGTATTTAATGGGCCCGAATTATAGGGTTGGGTTTAACGAGCAGCTGAAAAAGCTGGGGGGGGGGGTCAGCTGCTCACTTACCTCCAGTCCAGGTCTTGGAAGGCCTGATTTAAGACAGAAGCGCCTGTCTCAGTGTACTGTGTGTTGTGCAAGGTGAGCAGAGCCTTGCATGTGCTGCTCAGACTCGGCTGGATGCAGAGAAAAGCACTTTATTTAAACGGCTGAGGCCGTGCTGTATATGGACTGGTTATTTTGTGTTTTGTTCTGTTATACCTTTTTGGAACCTGAAAGAGGCTGTGATATTTTTGTTTCCTGCCTGGTTTTTGGACATTTAATAAACCACCAGTTTGTTTGAACCTACGGACAGCATCCCTGTGTGAACCAGTGCCTACTGCAGAGCTGACCCCTCACAGTGTATACACAAGCCAGATAAACAAGGAAGGACGTATAGGAACAAATGAAAATAACAAACACAAAATATACACTCACAGACAACAGAGGGAAAACACCGAAAATATTAGCAAGGTAAACAAAAATAGAAGAGGATGGGACTATGCACTCAACCAAAACTCCTAGCAACAGTCACAGAAAAACTGTCTTTAAACGTCTCTACTGAACACCAACACCTCAACTCCTCTCCTCACCAGGCTGTACAAGACATAACGCTGGCAATCCCAGATAGCCAGAGCAGAGACTATATAGGAGAGGGGAGTGACTGATGCTGCACAGCTGAGAACTTCCAAACAGAAGCTACAGAGACTCAAAGCTGAGCATATTAACTCCTGCACTGCTGAAGAATCTAGCACCATTTAATATGAGGGAGAAGTGCTTCTATTCAATGCAGGAGTAGGTGAACTCAGATGCTGCAGTCTTCTGACTCCTCTCTGTCGCGTTAAACCCGTGACATGACCTTAGCCAGTTCTTTAACCATCTGCATATAGTTCCCCCAAGTCTTTGCTTCTGGAACATCAGTATAAGGCTGTTATGTGGTACAGAATCAAATTCCTTTGCAAAGTCCAGGTAAATCACACCACCCGCATTATCAACATCCAGATTCGCACTTACCTCCTCATAGAAACCCAACATGATGGTTAGACACGACTTATTCTTCATGAATCCATGCTGGTTGTCAGTTATTATAATATTTTCTGCAATATATTTCTGCAGGTCATCTCTTATGATGCCCTCAAAAAGTTTGCACACTACTGATGTCAGACTTACCGCACGGTAGTTGCCTGGATCCACCTTCTTACCTTTCTTAAATATCGAAATCACATCAGCCATCCTTCAATCCTGTGTGTAGGATGATCCCTGGAAAAGTCAGTTCATTGGTGAACACAGATAAAAAGTACATGTCTAAAATCTCAGCCCTTTCTTTGTTCTCTATACTTATCTTATTATCACCATTTATACCGTCCATTTTTTCTTTTTGGCATTGATGTATTTATGAATTTTGGGGGGATTTATTTTAGTGTCGCTGGGGATTTGTGTTTCAGTAGCTAACTTTGCTAGCTTGATTTCTTTTTTACATTTCTTGTTGAAATCTTTATATTCCTGAAATGCCATTACTGTTTTTTCCTCCTTCAAGATTATGAATGTCCTTTGTTTTTGTCTTATTATACTTTGAACTGTCTTATTTAACCATAACGGTTTCTTTTTATTCCTGGATATTTTATTACCAGAGGGTATAAGTTCTAGTAGTAATTCCTTAAACATGTCCCATTTATGTTCGTTATCCCCAGTTACCATGACGCGGTCCCAGTCTACACGATTAAGATTTTCCCTTAATTTGTTAAAATCAACTTTACTAAAGTTCCAGGTTTTTGCATTTCCTCTTTGAAATGATTTATTGAATACTACGTTGAAACTTACCATATTATGGTCGCTGCTGCCCTATAGATCTGAAAATGTATCCGGTTTATTTGATAGAATCAGATCCAGCAGATTACCTCCCCTGGTTGGATCATCTACCAGCTGGGAGAGGTAATTGTCTTAAACTGTGGATAAGAACGTGCAGCTTTTAGAACAACCAGCAGACTCTATGTCCCATTGAATGTCTGGATAGTTAAAATCCCCCATCATAAGGAGCCTATTATATGCTGTCTTTTTAATTTGTTGCAGTATTTCATCCTCTACCTATTCAGCTATATTAGGAGACTTGTAACAAACTCCAATTAGCAGCTTTCCATTATGGCCATCCCCATGTATATTTTACCTTAAGTAGACTTTAACGAAAATACACACCCCTCCAATAATTTTTCTTGCAGCATAACAATACCCTAACTGATCAAAAATAATAGCACCCATGGCTCTTTATTCCATATCTGCATCTGGTATTGATGCTCAACCTATTTTGTTGCCTTCTTAAGACTTTCTAGGTAACTTCCTTTTATGGGCATATGTCCCTTTAAGGTAAGAACACAAGATTCCATTATGACATCACAATTAAACATTCCCTGCTTATACAAGTGTTTACACTCCCATCGTCACTTTGACATTCCGGTGTCATTGCTGCCAGTGATCAGCTGCATAGCTATTCACATATTGACTGCGCTTGGATTTATTTTGGATTGTTGAAATGTCTGGAATTCCTCCAGACAGACTTCAGGTGTTAGCACTACTGCAGGGGATTCTTACCACCTATGCCCCTGACTTTGTGCTACCCCTACCCGACGGCGTCCTCAGCTTCACTTACCGGCTGGTTATGAAGCTAGTGAGAGACTGCCTGACCAAATACCACCAAGATCGAATAAGCTCAGAATATCTTGAGCATTTACAGCAGAACATCTGGACATTAGTACAACAGGTAAATAGCAAACAATCTGCACAAATCATATAAAAATAATAATAATAATAATAATAATAATAATAATAATAATAATAGACAATACTAATGGAATACAAGTTTAAGTTTAACCTGTACCAAATACCCAGAAAAGGATAGCCGGGGAGCTGAAATAGGGTGTACAGGCTTCATTACTTGCCGTGCAGATACTTACTAGTATTTGCCGTGCAGATAGCGGAGTAACATGGTGACATAAACGGCTTCCTCCATTCTGAATTTCTCTCATGATTTTCCTTTCTTGTTTATTCTCATCTTTATAGGCTGAAGAAAAATCTCAAAGTGGAGAATTGGCCTTTATTAAACAACTGGCCCAAAATGTCCTGCTTGTACTGGAGTATCCGGCCTTCTCACTGGGGCGCCTGGTAAGGATCCATCATCTTCTATATCTCATGTCCTTGTTGTCTGATCTTCTCCAGATCCCCAGTCATATAGCAGAAGCTCAGATTTATGATGTTAGAGGCCTCCTGTCCGCTCCGGGCAGACACGGGATATTTTATGACAGCCTGTGTCTGCGGCTCCATCATCAGTGATGACAGTCTGTACTCAGCGGTGCGGAGTTTGTATTTCCGCCTCTGTCTCACACGATTATCACAATCTTCCTTCTTGTAAATGCTGCAGTTCTGATAGACGTTATTAGAGAACAGCTGTATGTACAAATCCCTTATATATGAATGTGGTTGTACTGGAGTGAGCGGCCTATAGACCGTCCCATACTGAACTGATCAAGTAAATCCAGTATACAGTGCATCTCATACTGAAATTATCATGTAAATCCCGTATTAGTCCTTCCTGCCTTATATGTGGTAATTTAGTGTTTGTGAAATGTTATATTAATTGTATATATTATATCTATCAGGAAAAATCAGAAGGCGACTCCGAAGAGGGGCAAAACCTAAATATTGCTGACCCTGATACCAGTCAGCCGGGGCTAAACCCTGATCTGATGGAAGGTAAGTCGATCATCTAATATTTTACATGCAAATATCAAGTTATAGAGAACAACAGAGAACATGGAGATTTACTCTTCATCCTCTGTATGAGGCCGCTGACGTCTCATGAACCCCCTATGGACTACAATGGAGGGGGCTCGTGTAATTCTGCTTCTCTCCTCTTTTCAGCCGCCAATCATGTCATTGTTGTGACTCGATCACATCCTGAGCAATCACACATTTATGGTACAGTATATATAGATATGCCATAATTATATACAATGTGTGCAGAATATCCATATACCTAGTGTTATTCCATGTACAAGGGTCTCGTCATTTCCTTCATTACATGGATGAGTTATATAATAAGTGCTGACATAGACTAATATATGACGTCTCTTCATTATTTTACCATTATTTTAGGAATAACTGTGCCGGAAGATTCTGATGGTGGAATATGTGAGATCCCAGAGGTCATCCAGGAATCTGCCAGTGTAAGTATCAGAGGGACGTCTGTAGATCATCAGATGACGGGTGTGAATTACACATCCCATATTATACCCTATATGATAATGGGATAGCGCTGGTCTTCATGTAGTTCAGACCTATTATGTGTGACGATGGCATTATTATTATTCTACCTCCTCTGTGTGATGTCCCTTATCCTTCCCTGCAGCACAATGATATATCTGTATGCAGGATATCCCCCTATAATATAATAGTGTCTGTAAAGGGTCCGACTTGTATCAGGTCCTCTACATCTGCCGCAGTGTAATCAGCAGGGACATCATATAGAAGTGAGACCTTCCTGCATCTAAGGCTTTTATTTTCCTGCACTTTCTATGTCTTATTGTCATTTCTTATTTTTTTTTAGGCCTTGACCGGATCATTAAATCCGTTGAGCCTTCCTTGTAAGAACGACTATAAACTGATCAAACTGATCAGCTTTGGAGCTTATGGGTGAGCTTTACTTTGGTATAATATTTATTTCCTATCGCTCCTTATGATGATGCCTCTGTCTCTGCATCCTGCCCTCGTAATATTCCCATAGACAAATGATGAGTCCACATCACTGTCCATATCCGTCACTATTCAGGTCAGGTAGGGTGTGACGTGGATGAAGACCCCCATTAATGATCATTTATGGATTATTATTTTATTTAATAGTAGACATGAATTTCTAGTGACCGCCGCATAACTAATATTTTTCATTAGTGCAAGAGATCATTTGATAAGGTCTATAGATGGACTGTTAGTAAGAATTCATAATAAATCATGGATTTTTCTTCTCTCAGGGCCGTCCACTTAGTGCGTCATAAAGACACAAACCATGTATGCGCTATGAAGAAAATGGACAAACAGATCCTGAAAGAGCCAAGGAGACTTGAACGAGCCTTTCTGGAGAGGGACATCTCAGCATTCGCTGATTGTCCATTTGTGGCCTCCATGTTCTGCTCCTTTCCTACTAAGCTTCATCTGTGTATGGTCATGGAGTATGCACCAGGTAGGACACATCCATTGCATCTGTACCCAGCCCACGCCTGCTTAATCCTAGCACTTTATTTATAACCAGAATGTGCCCACATGGACGGTTACATGTTCTCATTGCACTTACTATAAGTTATCTGTTACCAAGATGCCTGAAAAAACATTAATCTCTCTGAACGTCTCCCCTGTATGTCCTCACTGAGCATGGCAGCAATTTCCACAAATGGAAAAAAGGCTTGTAGATGATGCCCCGCACTCTCTCTTTGTATAGGGTCACTCACCATTATACAGTATATGCTCTATATTATACAGTATATCTCTATGTATGAGATCCTGGCCCAATGTCTCTGCGTATATCTCATTAACCCTCATCATGTGTGATTTACAGTGAAACAAACCCTGACCTGTCAAATTTTCTTTCTCCTGTAGGAGGAGACTGTGGCAAGCTTCTAAAGTCCAGGGGTGCCTTACCTGTCCCCCTGGCCCGTATGTACATTGCGGAAACTATTCTTGCTGTGGACTACCTGCACAGCTATGGTGTGGTGCACAGAGACCTGAAGCCTCAGAAGTAAGTGACCCTTGTAGTATAATAAAGGGGAAGAAGGTTTGAGTTTGTTATACAGTCTATGGGTTATTACTTGGGGCTGACACCATCTTTTCTTTCACAGCCTCCTGATAACATCAACAGGACATATTAAAGTCACCGATTTTGGGATTTCCAAACTCGGGCTCATGAGACCAACATCGGACATCTACAAGGCTCCATTTGAGGACATCACCAGCGAGTTCCTTGATGATGAGGTCGGTTTTACTTCCAGGATCTTGTACTTCACAAATCTCTCCTCTTTCTCCTTCTCTGATAATTTCTCATGTGGAAAACGTTTCCACTGATGTTGTTTGTCACAATTATATTTATTAATCATCTCATTCTTCCGTTGGTTTCCAGTTTGTTGGCACCCCTGAATACGTAGCTCCAGAAGTCATCTTAATGAAAGGATATGGAAGGCCTGTTGACTGGTGGTCAATAGGGATCATCCTATATGAATTTCTCTTTGGATTTGCTCCATTTCATGGGGTTTCCAAAAGGGAGATTTACCACAGTATCCTCAGGGGTAAGTAAAATAATCTAAATGCTATGTGATGACACAGTTATTTGGTTTGCTTGATTTTTTGGTTTTGTTACTAGTTTTGGTAAGGAAATTGATTTTTCTGAAAATAAATGAAGAGGTCTTATTTCCTGTAATATTTGTTTTTTACATAACAGATGACATAACTTGGACATATGATAAATACTCTCCTCCCCGCGATGCTCGGAGCATCATTACTGAGCTACTCAGAAGAAATCCGACACATAGACTTGGGACAGGTAATATTATAATAGTATTATTAATGACTTATTACACCTCTGTGACCAGAAAAAACTGAGATTCTCTACTTTACCTACTTCCAGAACATGTCCTTCCTGTCGGCTCTGTTACATTTTCAGTTTAGATTAACATAAACTATACAGATATGGAGCAGTTTCTCTGACAATGACTGTATCACTTTCTTTTTTGTCTTTCTTTTTCAGACGGAGCAGATGAGATCAAATTTCATCAATTTCTGTGTTACTTAGACTTTGACAACCTTCTAAGTCAGAAGCCCCTGTTTGTTCCTAACCTAAAGTCAGATGAGGACACCCACTACTTTAACAGTAAGTAAAATGAGACATCATCTGCAGAAAACTGTTGTGTGTCTTGTCTTTCATTTAATATGACAATTAGTGATAACTTGGTGACTGTCTGACCTTGGTCTTATACTAATACTCTCTAATAAACATTGTACTTTGTAGCTCACTCTAGGACATACAAACATATTGATTCAGATGAGGGTGACACAAGTGGGGACAGTGACTGGACAGAAGTCCAGAATTTTGTATCATCTTCTGAAAGGTTTTCTAAAGTAAGTATGTGATGAATGAAATGTATAAGGGCATGTGCACACTATGAGTATTTGATGAGTTTTTTCCCTTAGTGTTTGTAATCCAAACACAGGAGTGGAACAATCAGAATAAAAGTATCATAGAAACACGTCACCTCTTATGTATTTATCTCCCACTACTGGTTTTGGCTTACAAATACTGATGTAAAATACTGACAAAATACTGAATGTGTGCACGTGGCCTACAACCCATAATTCGAAAAAAGTTTAAAAATATATCTATTTTATATTTCTCCATTTGTTTTAGCTGTATAGCACCAATACCGTAATGATGACCCATGAAGAGCCTATGTCACCTTCAGAGTGTTCCCCAGAGAACAGCGAAAAACTTTCAGACATGTGAGTAGATTATTATTATCATTATTATGAGATTCCATTCTGATATATGTTCAGATCCAAATACAAGACACAAGTGACACATATTTAAATCCAGCATCCACCTCCCATGATTGCTGATCTCTGTGGGTCTGGCTTGTGATAACTCTGCAGTAACAGCTGATCAATGTGACCCACCATTCAATTCCAGTTCAGTACGGGCCAATATTACTAGTTAGACTCCATTCTTGCTGGTAGAATGGGGTCCTGAGTTCATGTTGTCCTAATTGTCAGGTGTTTTCTATTGTTTTTACTAGTAATTTACTGTCTTTCTTCTACCAAACAGGCAGAGAGAATCTTCTAAAACTGATGGTGACGATCAGTGTTTCACTGCTAAAAACATGGAGTCATCCTCGTCCTCATTGTCAGGTATGTACAGATTTATAGACCATCCTATTATAGCCTATAATACAAAAGTGTAACGTTAATCTGCACATAAAGGCTCAGAAAATTACTTACATTATTCCTGCTGCCCCCATGAGGATTCAATTTTTTGTTCAGTTAAAATCCCCCATACGGTTCAAGAGTTATGGACCTTTTCATTTAGTGGTAAATTTTATGATTGTTACCAAGAGGGCGTGGCTCACAGGATTCTCTGGGGGCGTGTCTTCAGCCTAATCTGCAATAATAAACTGTGAGCCACGCCCCCATGGTAAATACCATTAAAATTAGCACTAAATAATAAGGCCCATATCTCTGGAACCGTATGGAGGATTTTAACAAATCCAAAAATAGAATACTCAGGGTACCAGCGGGAATAAAGTAAGAGTGAATCCTGGACACTTTTGACCTGGTGATGGTCCTCTTTAAAGTTACAATGAAGTTTTATGTAACTGATTATATGATACCACTGTGGACTGCTGCAAGTAATATCATGTTAATAAGGGGACATGGTTCCTTTGGGAGACACCACGTGGCGGCACACAGAAAACCTACAGGTGCATAGTAATAAGTTTGCAGAACTGTAAAGATACAAAGCTAATCTTTTAGGAGTTTATAATCAACATCTGTTTCTGACTTTTTGATTAGAATCTCCTGTTCAGAAGAGAAGACGTTTTTTTCTAAAACTGAGGAAACAACAAAAAACAGAGAAAGTAGAAGAGGGGGAAAGTAGGCGAGGTGAGTATGACAATAAGATCCATGTATGATGTCAGTGAGAAGAATTCATGTGGAGCAGATGTTATCTGTCAGTGGTGGGATTGTCACATGTATGATGACTGACAATGATCCCATATCTGGGTATGGAGAAGATTCCCCTACCGTCCTCCCACAGCGACACCACAGTAGTATCCTCTAATATGGAGTCCCATTACTTACACCAATTTTACATCTTTTCTCATAGGTTCTATCTTCCGCCGGATGATATCATCCTGCCGGCGTGGATTATCCAGGGCTGCTCGCGCTGTCAGAGAAAGCTGTATTTTTGCCTGCTGTCACCAGGGCACCATAGACATCTCTAACGCAGAAAACCCCCACATCTAGCGCCCTGAAGAAAGTGCAGCACGTCCACCATCAATGCTGTACCTTTATGGATGGACTTGTACATCTACCTGTGGCCTTCTGACCAGCAAGAAACATCTTCAAAAGCTGAAGGCCCCTTCAAGAACATTTCTTCATCCATTACTGCAATTCTTATTTAAAAATATAAATACAAATTTAAAATTGATTAATCGCTTAAGGACCGAGCCACTTTGTATGTTAATGACTGAGCCTAATATTTTAAAGCGTCACTTGATGAGGTAATAACTCTGAAATGCTTCAATGTATCCCTGTGATTCTGAGAATGGTTTTTGGGGACATATTATACTTCATGTTAGTGGTAAATTTTAGTCGATATTATTTGCATTTCATTATGAAAGTAACAAAAATTTAGCAAAACATTTTCAAATTTCACAATGTTCAAATTTTGAATTTTTATGCCTTTAAACCAGATAGTTACACCACACAAAACGATTAATAAATAATATTTGCCACTTGTACTTTACATCAGCACAATTTTTGAAACATAGTTCTTTTTGTTAGGAAGTTAGAAGGGTTAAAAGTTTATCAGCAATTTCTCATTTTTCCAGCCAAATTTGATAATATTAGGTCGTCATATAAAAATATTTCTATTTTTTCCCAAAATTGTTTTAACCGCAATATTTTCACTTTTGCAAGAGGTAAAATGAAAAAATCGAGCACTCAGTTTGTTACCCACTTTCTTCTGAGCGTGGCAATGCCCCACATATGGTCAGAAATCTACTGTATGTTTGGACAAACAGTGCTCCTTCTGTTTCGAGCCCTGCAATCTGAATTTTGGAATAGAAATTTGGCTGAAATAGAGTTCTTGACATGTTAAAACAGCAGAAACTCCACAACTGGCCTTATTTTCTAAACTGCACCCCCTAAAGAATTAATTTATTTCTGTAATGAGTCTTTTGAGCCCACATTTTATTACAGGATTTAGTTCAAAATGAGTGTGAAAAAAGAAAATTTCATTTTTTAACACAAAAGTGTCATTTTTAGGACAAATTAATCATACATAGTAGTGAGAGGTGAGGAAATGGACCCCAACATTTATAGAGCTATTCCTGCTGTGCTCAAACGTAACCCCATTAGTATAGTTTGACTGAACGATTGGCCCAAAAGAGGCTTTTTAGGTCCTAAATTTATATATATATGGGCAGGGTCGGACTGGCCCACCGGAGGTTTTGAGGATTCTCCAGTGGGCCCACATGCTGGCACTATCTACAGCTGCAGGCACAGAGGTGATGAAATGCCGGCTGTTTAGTTCATAACATTAGCTGCAGTCTGCAGGAGAAGAGATCCACCCACTGCTGCATTGCTCTCCCTGATTGTTCCAGAAGCGGTATTGCAGTGATCAGGATCCAGCAGGATTGATCAGCGCTCTATTCAGTACGAGAAGTGAGCTGCAGTCTGCAGCAGAAGAGATTCAATGACCCACACACTGCTCTCCCAGGATGTCTAATGCTGGGAAGAGCAGTCAGCAGTACTCAGTGACACTAGAACATGACATGCTGCAAGCACGGCAGCTCACACATGTAAGTAGTACTAATTACTGTTCACTGCTCCTCCCAGCATTAGACATCCCAGGAGAGCAGTGCACGGGTCACTGAATCTCTTCTGCTGCAGCTCACTTCTCATACTGAACAATACGCTGATCAATCCTGCTGGATTCTTGTCACTGCAATATCGCTTCTGGAACAATCAGGGAGAGCGGTGCTGCTGTTGGTAAGTCTGCTGTTGCTGTGTAGCTGAGCAGAATTATCACCCATAACCAACTGAGCCCCCACCAATACCACCAGTGAGTGTCAATGGGCGACTTTACTCATTGGTGATATAGGGTGAGAGGGCTCAGTCAATAAGGTATGAGTGAGGACCCTCTTCCCTCATTTTTTTGTTTCATCCCTAACTGACTGAGCCCCCTGTATCACCCTGACAGGTATAATGTCCCCATTTTGATAATAATGTCCCCATCCTGGGCCCCATGCTATAACAATGTCCTCTTTCTGGTATAATGTCCTTATCCTGTTATAATGTCCGCCATTCTAGTATACTGACACCCAACCTGCTATAATGTCCGCCATCCTGGTATAATGTCCCTCATTCTGATATAATGTCCACCATCCTGGTATAATGTCCGCCATCCTGGTATAATGTCCACCATCCTGGTATAATGTCCCCTTTCTGGTATAATGTCCTCATCCTGGTATAATATCACCCATCCTAGTATGCTGTCAGCCATCCTAGTATACTGTCACCCATCCTGATATAATGTCCACCATCCTGGTATAATATCCTCATCCTGGTATAATGTTACACATCCTGGTATAATGTACCTTATCTGGTGTAATGTCCTCATCCTGGTATAA